>NC_088221.1:4877500-5220000 GCF_036934945.1 Oncorhynchus masou masou | reverse complement strand
TGTTTATCACATTTTTATTTGGCTTACCCCGACAGCATTATGCGTACCCCGGTTTGGGAATACCTGCCCTAAACAAAGTAAGTACGGTAGTGTACTAAACAATCCAAAATTAAGTCTAAAGGCTGGTTTATACTACATCTATCGACATGTCTGTAGACAGTTGTCGCAGTGACATCATGAACACGTGATTTGAGTTGAACATGCTATTGTCGTCCGACATCAAAGTTGTCATTATGAAAAAGTATAAACACCAAAATGACAAGCTGTATGACAGCAGCCTGATGGTCCAAAATAGCATAACTGATGTATTTTAACATCAATAAACCCATGTGTTTTAAAAATGAATTTAGTAAATGTCCATCTAGCAAACCAGGCAACTAAAAGTAACTTTCTAAACAATGTTTTGATTCGATTCTAGCTTGTTAGCTGGCTAGCCAGTTCAAATAATGACCTTATCATATAGCTGACATCTTAAAGACATCTTCTCTGGTAAAGGCACACCATATCAAATAAAATCAATGTTTTTGCAATGAAAACGACTTTGACAAAATTAGAAACGTATGATATTTGAAAATGTAGCTAGCTTGACTCTCTTTCCCGTATAGATGGTTGAACGCTTCTCCATGTGCGTGAGGAATTCAATGGTTGACATTGGTTTGAAGTCTTTTTCAGTTATAAAACAAACTGGGCTCGTAATTGAACCATTTTATTTGTATTTAAAGATGGCATACAAGTTTGTTATTAAGGCACATGACAGTTCCCATTTCTACTTTCAAATGCCTATCCCGTGGAGTAGTGACGCGCGATATACGACTCGTTTCCTGAAACATGTCACATAGTGTTTTTTATATCTTTTACATTTGTCTTAAATAATATTATAGTCACTACTGCATACAGAGTGATACTGTTGGGGAATGTAACTAATAAGCTAATGAAGAGGAATTGCTCTTTCTCACACACACGCACATGCGGATCAAGGTCAAATGGCCAAGACACACACACACACAGGCTGGCGCACACACACTACAGGCTCTCCTAGGCTGAACTTGCAATGATTATACTCATAATGACTTCATTTAGTAACTGTTGACTGTGAACCAACTAATAACCAGGCTGATGAGGCCTTAAGAACACATCCTTGTTTAAACTTTAATAACCAGCATAATACAGAAAATACTAAAACTTACTAACAAAAGCAACATGTATGCTGAGACAGAAGAGCAAATTGTCTGAAATGGGCAGAAAGCAATATAAACATGACAGATGACTGTTATGCAATTCGCTAACACTGGTGGTTCTCAGAGAATGCATATTTACATTTACATTTAAGTCATTTAGCAGACGCTCTTATCCAGAGCGACTTACAAATTGGTGAATTCACCTTCTGACATCCAGTGGAACAGCCACTTTACAATAGTGCATCTAAATCATTTAAGGGGGGTGAGAAGGATTACTTATCCTATCCTAGGTATTCCTTGAAGAGGTGGGGTTTCAGGTGTCTCCGGAAGGTGGTGATTGACTCTGCTGTCCTGGCGTCGTGAGGGAGTTTGTTCCACCATTGGGGGCCAGAGCAGCGAACAGTTTTGACTGGGCTGAGCGGGAACTGTACTTCCTCAGTGGTAGGGAGGCGAGCAGGCCAGAGGTGGATGAACGCAGTGCCCTTGTTTGGGTGTAGGGCCTGATCAGAGCCTGGAGGTACTGCGGTGCCGTTCCCCTCACAGCTCCGTAGGCAAGCACCATGGTCTCGTAGCGGATGCGAGCTTCAACTGGAAGCCAGTGGAGAGAGCGGAGGAGCGGGGTGACGTGAGAGAACTTGGGAAGGTTGAACACCAGACGGGCTGCGGCGTTCTGGATGAGTTGTAGGGGTTTAATGGCACAGGCAGGGAGCCCAGCCAACAGCGAGTTGCAGTAATCCAGACGGGAGATGACAAGTGCCTGGATTAGGACCTGCGCCGCTTCCTGTGTGAGGCAGGGTCGTACTCTGCGGATGTTGTAGAGCATGAACCTACAGGAACGGGCCACCGCCATGATGTTGGTTGAGAACGACAGGGTGTTGTCCAGGATCACGCCAAGGTTCTTAGCGCTCTGCAAGGAGGACACAATGGAGTTGTCAACCGTGATGGCGAGATCATGGAACGGGCAGTCCTTCCCCGGGAGGAAGAGCAGCTCCGTCTTGCCGAGGTTCAGCTTGAGGTGGTGATCCGTCATCCACACTGATATGTCTGCCAGACATGCAGAGATGCGATTCGCCACCTGGTCATCAGAAGGGGGAAAGGAGAAGATTAATTGTGTGTCGTCTGCATAGCAATGATAGGAGAGACCATGTGAGGTTATGACAGAGCCAAGTGACTTGGTGTATAGCGAGAATAGGAGAGGGCCTAGAACAGAGCCCTGGGGGACACCAGTGGTGAGAGCGCGTGGTGAGGAGACAGATTCTCGCCACGCCACCTGGTAGGAGCGACCTGTCATATCTTCATAAACAGTACCAGTCTAAAGCTTGGCCACACCTACTCATTCAAGGGTTTTGCTTTATTTTTTTAAAACTATTTTCTACTTTGTAGGATAGTAGTGAGGACATCAAAACTATGAAATAACACACATGGAATCATGTAGTAACCAAAAAAGTGTTAAACAAATCCAAATATTTTATATTTGAGATTTTTCAAATAGCCACCCTTTGCCTGATGACAGCATTGCACACTCTTGGCATTCTCTCAACCCGCTTCACCTGGAATGCTTTTCCAACAGTCTTGAAGGGGTTCCCATAAATGCTGAGCACTTGTTGGCTGCTTTTCCTTCACTTTGTGGTCCAACTCATCCCTAACCATCTCAATTGGGTTAAGGTCGGTTGATTGTGGAGGCCAGGTCATCTGATGCAGCTCTCCGTCACTCTCCTCCTTAGTGAAATAGTTGTTTTGTCATTGTTCTAAAAACATTTCTCTCCTCTTTCAGGGCGGAAGTTTGTCAATATTCTGATGAGATACTGGTATCTGACAAGTGCCCGGTTGCCTGAGGAATCATTGGAGGGAACACGTATCTTTCAGGTGGCCATAGGTGGTGAGGGTGAGCCGGAGACAAAGAGACTGCTCACAGCCAACTATGAGTGAGTTTTCTTTGTAGTTTGTTTTTGCTGAAGTACAATGTCACAGTTGATTTAATTGTCTACAGTTGGAGGTAGCTGTGATAAAGCATTCATACTTAATCTGACAAAGAGAGAACACTGAGGCTGTGTTTACACAGGCAACCCATTCTGATATTTTTGCCACTAATTGGTGTTTCGGCCAATCAGATCAGATCTTCTGCCAATAATTGTGCAAAAGATCAGAATTGGGCTGTCTTAGGCTGAATTTACAAAGTCTGCAAACAGTTTCTCAGGGATGAGCCCACTGAGATCCTAGATCTGTTCCCAGGGAACAACTACCTGCATTAACCACCTTTGCATGACTCTCAAATGACTCAAGTGTTTAATGTATAGACTTCCTGTTTAACAACTCTTATCTATCATGGCTGTTGGCAGATTCCAAAGGGAGTTTACTAAGGGGGTGTTGCCAGACTGGACCATCACCAGGATAGAGCACTCAAAGCTGCTGGATTAAACTTGGATTGAATGGAGATGGAGTGTGGTAGAGAAGCAGGAAACAGAAGACCATCCTTCCTGCTCACCCTATGAGAATATTCCCCCCCCCCACCTGCTAAAACCTTGATGGCCCTCAGGAGCAAAACGACTCTCAAAGCCAAGACCAGGAGAGACATGGGGAATATTTGAGGCCAACTTTCTATCTGCCAGAAGTCACATACTATCCGCTGTAGAAAAAGTACAAAAGTCAAACATGCCTCTTCGTAGTTTACTACTGTTCAGACATCTATGCAAGACCAGTTTTTCCCACTTGTCTCAGGCAGCACCGCAATCTGTGGTCCAAACTAGGCTTTGTTTGTCAGCTCTGCTTTTAGAGCCTGAGATTCTTCCTTCTGTTCAATGGGGAGGGTAGACAAGGGGCACACAGAAATTGTGAGAGAAAAAACAGAATAAGGTCTGTATTGAGATTCTGTAGTCAGTCTTAGATGTGCTTCTATCCAATCTTTTGGTAGAGCGTGCACACACTGTTTATTCCCTGAGCAAACATACTCTAACGTACTTGTACTCTTGCTATCACAATCAAGTTATTTAGTGGAAAAAATGACTTTCTTGAGATGTGCTTTATCTCCAGAATAGTCCATCAGCTGAAAAATACGTGATTGCTAATTACTGTTGGAGACAAGTATTGGTGTTCTTTCTTAGTGGGTGCACACATGACTAGTAGTGCTGCGATAGTGGGACAACAAACACAAATTAAAAAAAAAAAAAAATGGATCACCCTGCCCATTGTGCAATTGTCTTTGGCAGATTACAGCAGCAGAACACTGACTGTCACACGTTGGTCTCCTAAACATTTGAGTGATGTTGAAATGTATAGACTATACCCCCCCCCCCCCCACACACCAAAAAAGAGAAAATACAGGTTTTATATATTCTTTATCTCTCTCAAAAGTTTGATCCCCCCACACCACAGTTCCCCAACAGCTGCCCCTCAACCATCTGAGGAAAAATAAAATAAAGTCAATGCAATAAACTAAAGACATCAATCATAACAGCAAGGCCAACTGAATATTTTTGAGTGCATGTATGGCGCTATCTACGTGTGTGTGTGCATTTGAATGAGAGTGTGTATATGCATGTGTACAAACACCTGCACGACATCAGCCTCAGGAAAACAGGAATTAGCTGTAACAACACTGCCCCTCGGTGTCATTCAAACTTTTTGTTTTATTTTGACCTACTTTTTTTTTGTTTTATCTTTGACCATCATTCTATCCTCCGCCATGCAACTCCACTCCCACTTGTCTCCAATTCCACATCCCAACCCTCAGCTTCCCTCAGCCCTTATTTGAGCTGTTCTTGATATAATATAGATGTGGTCTTTTACCAAATTGGGCAATCTTCTGTATACCACCCCTACCTTGTCACAACACAACCAATTGGCTCGAATGCATTAAGAATTATATAAATTCCACAAATGAACTTTTAAGAAGTGACTACCTCAGGAAGCTGGTTGAGAGAATCTCAAGTGTGCAAAGCTGTCATCAAGGCAAAGGGTGGCTATTTGAAGAATCTCGAATATAAAATGTTTTTACTTTTTTGGTTACTACATGATTCCATGTGTTATTTCATAATTTTGATGTCTTCACTATTATTCTACAATGTAGAAAATTACTAATAAAGAAAAACCCTTGAATGAGTTGGTTCTAAAACTTTTGACCGGTTGTGTGTGTGTATATTTTATATATATCAAGAACATATGGTTTACATATGTTTCAAACTTGGGATAAATGGATACACATAGTGCCTTAAATGTGGACAGTATTTAATTTGGCCAACTCCTTCCATAGAACTAATATTTCATATGACATCACTGTCCATTTTTCGCCTGCTACATTAGGTCAGAGAGGAAGTGGCGAAGCGAGAGTGTTTACTCCACCCAAAATCTGTCCACAAAAATAAGACCATGAAATTAGGAATTTTTGTATGGAGGTCACAATGAGTGTTGAATTTTATTGCTAATTTGCTACGTGAGGCTTATTTGATTGAATGGAAGTTTCTAATGGTTATGTCTATACAAATGCACTGATATGTGGACACACATGGCATTTCGTCAACTTTAAGAAAAATGACATCGGCGTTTCAGCCAGGTCACCTGTAATACAAGTCCATATTAGACATCCATCCATAACATAACATCAGGTGTACTATGGGAACTGTAGTCCTCTTAATTCAGAAAATCACATGTGTTTGATTTTGTAAAAATGTTTTGTTGAAGACATAAAAAATACAACAATTCATCAGATTTCCATGTAGACTACAGTACAGTCTGGCTCAGGTTAGTTTTTAGGTCATAATACAGTCCCTTAAACTGAAACTTAAGCATTTAGAACATGTA
This sequence comes from Oncorhynchus masou masou, assembly GCF_036934945.1. Lineage (NCBI taxonomy): Eukaryota > Metazoa > Chordata > Actinopteri > Salmoniformes > Salmonidae > Oncorhynchus > Oncorhynchus masou. Next base: position 5,214,025 of record NC_088221.1, on the reverse strand, counting down.
CAGTGCAAGAGCGTAATGATGCTGTATCTGGTGTTTGCTCACCATCCTGACATATCCCCACTAACCAAGTTGACCTTGCCTCTTAACTCTAAGTGCCAGTGCATCAGCAGCTACAGTTGAAGTCGGAAGTTTACATACACTTTAGCCAAATACATTTAAACTCTGGAGGTGTGTTTTGGGTCAACAATGAATAATCCCACTAAGCCAAAATCCAGATGGGATAGCGTATCACTGCAGAATGCTGTGGTAGCCATGCTGTTTATGTATGCCTTGAATTCTAAATAAATCACTGACAGTATATTGAATATTGGTTAGAAAAATAAGTCTATATACAATGTTAGCAAATGAGGTGAGATAAGGGAGGTAAAGGTAAAAAAAAGGCCATGGCGGCGAAGTAAATACAATATAGCAAGTTAAACACTGGAATGGTAGATTTGCGGTGGAAGAATGTGCGAATTAGAGACAAATAATGGGGTGCAAAGGAGCTAAATAAATACAGTAGGGGGAGAGGTAGTTGTTTGGGCTAAATTATAGATGGGCTATGTACAGGTGCAGTAATCTGTGAGCTGCTCTGACAGCTGGTGCTTAAAGCTAGTGAGGGAGATAGGTGTTTCCAGTTTCAGAGATTTTTGTAGTTTGTTCCAGTCATTGGCAGCAGAGAACTGGAAGGAGAGGCTGCCAAAGGAAGAATTGGTTCTGGGGGTGACCAGAAAGATATACCTGCTGGAGCGCATGCTACAGGTGGGTGCTGCTATGGTGACCAGCGAGCTGAGATAAGGGGGGACTTTACCTAGCAGGATCTTGTAGAGGACCTGGAGCCAGTGGGTTTGGTGACGAGTATGAAGCGAGGGCTAGCCAATGAGAGCGTACAGGTCGCAGTGGTGGGTAGTATGGGGCTTTGGTGACAACACAGATGCACTGTGATAGTCTGCATCCAATTTATTGACTAGGTTATTGTAGGCTATTATCGCCGAAGTCGAGGATCGGTAGGATGGTCAGTTTTACAAGGGTATGTTTGGCAGCATGAGTGAAGGATGCTTTGTTGCAAATTAGGAAGCCAATTCTAGATTTTTGTATTGTATTGTAGATGTTTAATGTGAGTCTGGAAGGAGAGTTTACAGTCTAACCAGACACCAAGGTTGTCCGCATATTTTAAGTCAGAACCGTCCAGAGTAGTGATGTTGGATGGGCGGGCAGGTGCAGAGCATGCATTTAGTCTTACCTGTATTTAATAGCAATTGGAGGCCACAGAAGGAGAGTTGTATGGCATTGAAGCTCATCTGGGGGTTGTTAACACAGTGTCCAAAGAAGGGCCAGAAGTATACAGAATGGTGTCGTCTGCGTAGAGGTGGATCAGAGACTCACCAGCAGCAAGAGCGACAGTATTGATGTATACAGAGAAGAGAGTTGGTCCAAGAATTGAACCCTGTGGCACCCCCATAGAGACTGCAAGGGGCCCGGACAACAGGCCCTCTGATTTGACACACTGAACTCTATCAGAGAAGTAGTTGGTGAACCAGAATTATCATGCCAAGTAGTCCCGAGTCATGGTCCTAGGGCTTTGGTCCTCCAGGAGAGAGAGATTAAGAGGGAGCATTCTTAAGTTCATAAAATACCATTTCACCAGATAGTACAGACTGAACCTAGCCCCCAGCACATAGACTATTGCAGCATAGATACTGGAGGCTGAGACAGGGCGGGTCAGAGGACACTGACTGTGGCCCTATCTGACGATACCCAGGACAGGGCCAACCAGGCAGGATATAATAACCCCGCCCACTTTGCCAAAGCACAGCCCCCACACCACTAGAGGGATATCAACAGCCAAACAACATACTTACCCTGAGACCGGCTGAGTATAGCCCACAAAAGATCTCTACCGCAGGAGCCCAAAACTGGACAGTAAGATCACGTCAGTGACTCAAACCACTCATGTCGAGTATGGTGAAAAAAGCCTGTGACAATGTGACGCAAACCTCATAGGGGACAGCATGGAAGAGCACTAGTAAGCCAGTGACTCAATTATGGAAGAATGGTGCGGCATCCCTCCATATAGACATTTGTAGTACAATCTATGCCAAGGTGCAAGAAGCTGTTCTGACTCGTGGTGGCTCAACACCTTATTAGGACACTTTATGTTGGTGTTTCCTTTATTTTGGCAGGTTCCAGTACCTGTTGTAGTTTAGTGCTTCCAATTTCAACATTGTACGTTGCGCTACATGCACAAGAGTTTCAGAGTGACAAGGCTACACAGGGCTATTTCCATGTTGAGGATGTCAACGGACTGTGCACACCTCCATTTCATATTTCACCATGGAATTTGATATCTCCACTAGCACAAAATGGAGAGGTGACATGGTTGCTTGACAGCTACTCTATGTTGAGGTTGCTGAGTGGGTGTGTGGTGTCATCATTGCATGCTGCATCAGGGCTCAGGAGATCACACTGTGTTGGAAGAAGCTGCATTTGATCCATGATAAGTGCTGTACGGTAAGGTGATTATTCCACCCACTGAGTGCTTGGCACAATCACATGCCACAGTCTGCACTCACCATGATGATGGATGGTGCTGATTAGCACAATCTATTAGAAAGAGCTACTATATATTACTTATTACCCAAAATGTACTCTGATCTGCTCTATCAAGAGTCAGTATCGGTCCTGTGGTGCCACACCTCTCCTGTCCCCCAGCAGTACTATGTTCCGTATGTTGTTGATGTTGTAGGCTTGTGCCGTGTGTGCACTTTTCTCACACTGCACTGTTTTTTTGTGCCCTGATGTGTTCATCTGCCTAGAGGTGTGGCTCAGCTGTACCCAGCATATGGCTCTACCTCGAGGGAGGTGTGTGTGCGTGTATTCTTAGTGTGTCACACTGCTTTATGGCCCGGAGAGGAGGTAGGTGTGTGTCCTCGCTTTCTGTTTCTGTGTGTGCTGACAGCATGTGGCCCTGCGCCGACGTGTGGCCCACCTGTACCCAGCGTATGGGCTCTACCTGTACGAAGAGAGCCAGTACACTCAGGACACCCGCAGATTCAAACTGACTGGCGCCCCTGTTCTCTTCCGACCTGGAAATGCAGGCAGCTACAAACAAGGTAAGCTTCTATCACCACTAACCAAACTCATCCACTAATCAAATTTACCCTAACCAATCTTACCCGCAAGCTTGCTCTCTCCATTGCTCTAACAATGGAAGCTAAGAAGCTCTAATATGTACAATATCTGCTTTGGTGACATATTTGTATGTAGGCTGGTAACAGTCTTGTTTTTGCGAAAGATCCCATGGCCACTAATCCAGATCTATCCTCTTGTGATTTGGTTTTGCTAGTGGCTGCTAGTGGGAACACCCACTCTCACTTTCTCTCACTCTCACATGCATACGCTCACACACAACATGCACATAGATTGCTCTTTTACCATTTCATGCATTGTATTCTGTGTTTTCCGCTATGGGTTCTGTTGCATTAGCCTATTTTACATGCCATGGTTGCCATCACAACCCCAAACCTCAACCAAGCAAACCGCAACCCAGGCGTGATCTTATGTTTTATATTCAACAACATTAGCACTAAGTAGACTATGGTTAGGCTACATTAAAGCCTGTAAAGCCTAATGGTTTTACATTAAACAGACTTCATCATAGTTGACTTAAACTGTTAACAACCTGCTAACGGGGGTGCTACTGTTGATAGAGAGTATGAAATGCGATCCAGGTTCACAGGTCTACTGAAGTGATGATTAAATCCATAATCCACACATTTCCCTCCATTTTGCTAATCAGATTACTTAACTCCCATAGTAATGCTAGTCTGTTCAGAGATTAGCTTGTGTTGATATCCATGAGCTTGGTCAACCCTAACCCTCACACTTGGAGGACAGCCACTGTTCAGGGATCTGGTGGATGAATGTCAGGGATGATGGCCACACAAGCTCAAGATTTTGATTAAGGTTACACGCATCGTTAGCTGGCTACGCTGAAAAGGAGAGATGTAAGGTGTTCTGGAGGTCTAACCCTATCTTATGAACTGCACCAACAACCCTAGTTTCAGACTTACACCTCTGAAGACTCCTGTTTATCCTTACACCTCTGAACCATACCACCCTGCATCCCACTGCTGGCTTGCATCTGAAGCTAAGTAGGGTAGGTCCTGGTCAGTCCCTGGATGGGATATAAGATGCTGTTGGAAGTGGTGTTGGAAAGCCAGTAGGAGGCACTCTTTCCTCTGGTAAAAAAAATATACAGTGCTTTGCGAAAGTATTCGGCCCCCTTGAACTTTGTGACCTTTTGCCACATTTCAGGCTTCAAACATAAAGATATAAAACTGTATTTTTTTTGTGAAGAATCAACAACAAGTGGGACATAATCATGAAGTGGAACGACATTTATTGGATATTTCAAACTTTTTTAACAAATCAAAAACGGAAAAATTGGGCGTGCAAAATTATTCAGCCCCTTTACTTTCAGTGCAGCAAACTCTCTCCAGAAGTTCAGTGAAGATCTCTGAATGATCCAATGTTGACCTAAATGACTAATGATGATAAATACAATCCACCTGTGTGTAATCAAGTCTCCGTATAAATGCACCTGCACTGTCAAGGGGGCCGAATACTTTCGCAAGGCACTGTATATACCGTGCATTCAGAAAAGTTTTCAGACATTTGGACTTTTTCTACATTTTGTTACATTACAGCCTTATTCTAAAATGGATTAAATAGCTTTTTGTCCCTCATCGATCAGAACAGAATACCCCATAATGACAAAGCAAAAATGGGTTTTTATACATTTTTGCCAATGTATTACAAATAAACTCATCACATTTACAGTATTTAGACACATTACTCAGTACTTTGTTGAAGCATCTTTGGCAGTGATTATAGCCTGGAGTCTTCTTGGGTATGATGCTACAAGCTTGGCACACCTGTATTTTGGTAGTTTCTCCCATTGTTCTCTGCAGATCCTTTCAAGCTCTGTCAGGTTGGATAGGGAGTGTTGCTGCACAGCTATTTTCAGGTCTCTCCAGAGATGTTCAATCTGGTTCAATTCTGGGCTCTGGCTTGTCCCGAAGCCCCTCCTGCGTTATCTTGGCTATGTGCTTAGGGTTATTGACGTGTTGGAAGGTGAACCTTTGCCCCAGTCTGAGGTCCTGAACAGGTTTTCATCAAGGAACTCTCTGTACTTTGCTCGGTTCATCTTTCCCTCTACCCTGACTAGTCTTCCAGTCCCTGCCGCTGAAAAACATTCCCACAGCATGATGCTGCTGCCACCAACATGCTTCACCGTAGGGATGGTGCCAGGTTTCCTCCAGAAATGACGCTTTGCATTCAGGCCAAAGAGTTCAATCTTGATTTGATCCGACCAGAGAATATTGTTTCTCATGGTCAGAGTCCTTTAGGGGCCTTTTGGCAAACTCCAAGTGGGCTGGTGTGGCTTTTACTGAGGAGTGGCCTCCGTCTGGCCACTCTACCATAAAGGCCTGATTTGGCTGAGTGCTGACCAAAGATGGTTGTCCTTCTGGAAGGTACTCCCATCTCTACAGAGGAACTCTGGAGCTCGGTCAGGGTGACCATTGGGTTCTTGGTAACCTCCCTGACCAAGGCCCTTCTCCCCAGATTGCTCAGTTTGGCCAGGCAGCTAGCTCTAGGAAGAGTCTTGGTGGTTCCAAACTTCTTCCATTTAAGAATGATGGAGAAATTCTTTGGTTCCCTTCCCCAGATCTGTGCCACGACACAATCCTGTCTCTGGGCTCTACGGACAATTCCTTTCACCTCAATTGTTTTTGCTCTGACATGCACTGTCAACTATGGGACCTTATATAGACAGGTGTGTACCTGAACTCAATTTCGAGTCTCATAGCAAAGGGTCTGAATACTTATGTAACTAAGGTTTCTTTAATTCATTTGCAAAAATGTCTAAACATTTAGCTTTTTCATTATAGGGTGTTGTGTGTAGATTGATAAATGTATTTCTTTTTAAATACATTTTAGAATAAGGCTATAACACAACAAAATGTGGGAAAGGTCAATACTTTCTGAATGCACTGTATGCCCCATGGTAGTGATTGGGGACCTTTCCCTGTGTAGGGTGTTGTCTTCTGGATGGGACATTAAACAGGTGTCCTGACTCTCTGTGGTCACTAAAATATCCCATGGCAGTTATTGTAAGAGTAGGGGAATTTACCCCGGTGTCCTGGCTAAATTCCCAATCTGGCCCTCATACCGTCATGGCCACCTAATCATCCCCAGCTTTCAAATGGCTCATTCATCCCCCTTCCTCTCCCCTGTAACTATTCTCCAGGTCGTTGCTGTAAATGAGAATGTGTTCTCAGTCAACTTACATGGTAAAATAAGAGTACTTTTTTTTTTCAAAACTTCCATGCCAGTTGGAAGAATTTATTTAGATGTTTTATCTCTGAACACTCAAATGCTTTTTTCTCCCGCAACAGTTCGATAAGGGGTGTTTACAACAATCGTTGGAGACTAGTGATCCTGATTGCCAATGTGTCCTGCCAGAGACATGCCATGTAGTTTTCCTGACACTCATATGCCACCATTGGTACAGCCCCCCCTCTCTCTTGTCACAGCCCCCCCTTCCTTTATCCCTTTATTGGGTGCTAACTCTGTCACCAAATCAAGGAAAGGCTAAGTGTTTACTGCTCTAAACAAAAATAAAAACTTCTGGTTCCATGTTTCATGAGCTGAAATAAAAGATCACACAAGTTTTCCATACGCACACAAAGCATATTTTTCTAAAATGTTGTGCACAAATTTATTTACATCCCTGTTTGTGAGCATTTCCTCCTTTGTCAAGATAATCCATCTACCTGACAGGTGTGGCATACCAAAAAGCTGATTAAACAGCATGATCATTACAGTGGTGCACCTTGTGCTGGGGATAATAAAAGGCCTCTCTGGAAGGTGCAGTTTTGTCACACAACACAATGCCACAGATGTCTCAAGTTTTGAGGGAGCTTGCAATTGGCATGCTGACTGCAGGAATGTCCACCAGAGAATTGAATGTTCACTTCTCTACCATAAGCCGCCTCAATCGTTGTTATAGAGAATTTGGCAGCACGTCCAACCGGGTTTACAACCGCAGACCATGTGTAACCATGCCAGCCCGCGACCTCCACACTCTGGCATCTTCACCTGCGGGATCGTCTGAGACCAATCACTCGGACAGCTGATGAAACTGAGGAGTATTTCTGTCAATAATAAAACCCCTTTGCAGGGAAAACCTCATTCTGATTGGCTGGGCCTGGCTCCTCAGTGGGTGTGCCTATGTCATGTGAAATCAATAGATTCGGGCCTAATGATTTTATTTCAAATGACTAACTAACTTCATAAAAGCTTTTAAATTGTTGCATTTATATATCTATATACAGTGGGGCAAAAAAGTATTTAGTCATCCACCAATTGTGCATGTTCTCCCACTTAAAAAAAGATGAGAGAAATGTAATTTTCATCATAGGTACACTTCAACTATGACAGACAAAATGAGAAAAAGAAATCCAGAAAATCACATTGTAGGATTTTTAATGAATTTATTTGCAAATTATGTTCGAAAATAAGTATTTGGTCAATTATCGCAATACTTTGACAATACCCTTTGTTGGCAATGACAGAGGTCAAATGTTTTCTGTAAGTCTTCACAAGGTTTTCACACACTGTTGCTGGTATTTTGACCCATTCCTCCATGCAGATCTCCTCTAGAGCAGTGATGTTTTGGGGCTGTTGCTGGGCAACACGGACTTTCAACTCCCTCCAAAGATTTTCTATGGGGTTGAGGTCTGGAGACTGGCTAGGCCACTCCAGGTGTAACGGTTTTCTATGGGTGAAGGAGAGTCGGACCAAAATTCGGCGTGGCTATTTAGATTCATGTTTAATGAAAACAACTAAACACTACAAAAACAAGAACCGAAAACCGAAACAGCCTATACTGGTGCAAAGTATCACAGAGACAAGGACAATCACCCACCAAAACCCAACACCAAACAGGCTACCTAAATATGGTTCCCAATCAGAGACAATGACTCACACCTGCCTCTGATTGAGAACCATATCAGGCCAAACATAGAACTAGACAAACTAGACATAAAACATAGAATGCCCACTCATATCACACCCTGACCAAACAAAACATAGAAACATACAAAGCAAACTATGGTCAGGGTGTGACACCAGGACCTTGAAGTGCTTCTTACGAAGCCACTCCTTCGTTGCCCGGGCGGTGTGTTTGGGATCATTGTCATGCTGAAAGACCCAGCCACGTTTCATCTTCAATGCCCTTGCTGATGGAAGGAGGTTTTCACTCAAAATCTAACAATACACGGCCCCATTCATTCTTTCCTTTACACGGATCAGAAAAACAGTCCCAAAGCATGATGTTTCCACCCCTGTGCTTCACAGTAGGTATGGTGTTCTTTGGATGCAACTCAGCATTCTTTGTCCTGCAAACACAACGAGTTGAGTTTTTACCAACAAGTTATATTTTTGTTTCATCTGACCATATGACATTCTCCCAATCTTCTTCTGGATCATCCAAATGCTCTCTAGCAAACTTCAGACGGGCCGATACATGTACTGACTTAAGCAGGGGGACACGTCTGGCACTGCAGGATTTGAGTCCCTGGCGACGTACTGTGTTACTTATGGTAGGCTTTGTTACTTTGGTCCCAGCTCTCTGCAGGTCATTCACTAGGTCCCCCCGTGTGGTTCTGGGATATTTGCTCACCGTTCTTGTGATCCTTTTGACTCCACGGGGTGAGATCTTGCGTGGAGCCCCAGATTGAGGGATATTATCAGTGGTCTTGTATGTCTTCCATTTCCTAATAATTGCTCCCACAGTTGATTTCTTCAAACCAAGCTGCTTACCTATTGCAGATTCAGTCTTCCCAGCCTGGTGCAGGCCTACAATTTTGTTTCTGGTGTCCTTTGACAGCTCTTTGGTCTTGGCCATAGTGGAGTTTGAAGGGTGACTGTTTGAGGTTGTGGACAGGTGTCTTTTATACTGATAACATGTTCAAACAGGTGCCATTAATACAGGTAACGAGTGGAGGACAGAGGAGCCTCATAAAGAAGAAGTTACAGGTCTGTGAGAGCCACATCTTGCTTGTTTGTAGGTGACCAAATACTTATTTTCCACCATAATTTGCAAATAAATTCATGAAAAATCCTACAATGTGTTTTTCTGGATTTTTTTTCTCATTTTGTCTGTCATAGTTGAAGTGTACCTATGATTAAAATTACAGGCATCTCTCATCTTTTTAAGTGGGAGAACTTGCACAATTGGTGGCTGACTAAATATTTTCTGCCCCACTGTACATACAGTTGAAGTCGGAAGTTTACATACACCTTAGCCAAATACATTTATACTCAGTTCTTTACAACTCCTGACATGTAATCCTAGTAGAAATTCCCTGTCGTAGGTCAGTTAGGATCACCACTTTTATTTTGAGAATGTGAAATGTCAGAATAATAGTAGAGAGAATGATTTATTTCAGCTTTTATTTGTGTCATCACATTTCTAGTGGGTCAGAAGTCTACATACACTCAATTAGTTTGGTAGCATTGCCTTTAAATTGTTTAACTTGGGTCAAACGTTTCAGGTAGCCTTTCATCAATAAGTTGGGTGAATTTTGGCCCATTCCTCCTGACAGAGCTGGTGTAACTGAGTCAGGTTTGTAGGCCTCCTTGCTCGCACACACTTTTTCATTTCTGCCCACAAATTTTCTATAGGATTGAGGTCAGGGGTTTGTGATGGTCACTCCAATACCATGACTTTGTTGTCCTTAAGCCATTTTGCCACAACTTTTTGTAAGATTAATTTGCGACCAAGCTTTAACTTCCTGACTGATGTCTTGAGATGTTGCTTCAATATATCCTCATAATTTTCCTACCTCATGCTGCCATCTATTTTGAGAAGTTCACCAGTCCCTCCTGCAGCAATGCACCCCCACAACATGATGCTCCCACCCCAGTGCTGAGCGGCCTTTCAGGCCGTCGATATAGGACTCGTTTTACTATGGATATAGTTACTTTTGTACCTGTTTCCTCCAGCATCTTCACAGGGTCCTTTGCTGTTGTTCTGGGATTGATTTTCACTTTTCGCACCAAAGTACGTTCATCTCTAGGAGACAGAGTGGTATAACGGCTGCGTGGTCCCATGGTGTTTATACTTACGTACTATTGTTTGTACAGATGTACGTAGTACCTTGAGGCATTTGGAAAGATCTCCCTAGGATGAGCCAGACTTGTGGATTTCTATTGATTTTCCAATGATGTCAAGCAAAAAGGCAAAGGTATGCCTGTGAAAAACATCCACCGGTACACCTCCAATTGACTCAAATGATGTCAATTAGCCTATCAGAAGCTTCTAAAGCCATGACATCACTTTCTGGAATTTCACAGGCTGTTTAAAGGCACAGTCAACTCAGTGTATGTAAACTTCTGACCTACTGGAATTGTGATACAGTGAATTATAAGTGAAATAATCTGTCTGTAAACAATTGTTGGAAAAATGTATTGTGTCATGCACAATGTAGATGTCCTACCTGACTTGCCAAAACTATAGTTTGTTAACAAGAAATTTGTGGAGTGGTTGAAAACAAGTTTTAATGACTCCAACCTAAGTGTATGTAAACTTCAGACTTCAACTGTATACTGTATATAAAACACAAGAAAATAAAAAACAATATGATCGAAGTTTAAAATGAAAAGAGTATGTGCATGAGGGGTAGAAAATCAGAGGCTTATAATGCACCTCCCCTTTCAAATGATAATGGGGTATTATTTACACAAAGGAAAACATGATGACCTGGGAGTAAGAAAGAGAATCAGATAAAATGCTACATCAACAATGATTAACAAATAGGCAGCATTTTATTGGGATGAGTACTTATATGGAATGTCCAGTAGGTACTTTTTCATTTTGTTTTTCTCACTGCACTTGATAGCCCTTATGTGCCCTAGCTATTAACAAATAGAAGTCGAGAAACGCTATTTTCCATATAGAAAAAATATAAATAAATCAATTAGATTTTTCTCAGTGGTAGCCCCATCCACATTCATAGCACTGGTTAACAAATGGGAAGAGAAACAGAGAAACTCTTGTAGTGCCATTTGTGTGTATCTTTTCTACCTTGTATTCCACAGTTCACAGTGGAGTGTGAGTGGCAGAGACAATGAGTCTCAGACCAACTCTGTGCAAGTACTACACGCTTTCTCCTTTGGTGATTCCACCTTTCTCTAATTCCTCCCTGTATGTTGAAAGTCATTTTTGCATCTATCATAATTCTCTAAGTCCGGTGTGTCAGAAAATATGTATTTTGGATGGTTTATTTAGCAAGAACTAGTTGTTTAAGTGCACTGAATTTGTTGAGGTTGAAGGTGGGCAATACTGGTGCCCTATGGCGTCCTATAGTTCAACTCTGTGTGTCCTCTCTTGTTTAGGCATGACTGTTAGTGATGTCACTCTCAACTCCACTGGACTTCTGCACACCTGCAGCACGTTCACCAATTAACGTTCATCAATTAATTATCCACTACTTGCAGTCAGTGCATTCTATCAGGAGCCTGAACAACGACAACAACCTACATACAGTACTGGCAGAACAAGACAAAGATATTTGGTCTTATTCTTACTGACCTCTGTATCGTCAGGTCTATCAGGCATTCAGAATCTCAGTCGTAAGCCACTGCAAAATAACCAAAGGAGGTAAGCAGAGGTCTACAGTTTTTCAGGAGTACATTTTTTAGAAACTGATAGGGTGCGTGTTTGTTTTTGACAGTAGTGTTTTGGTTGACAGTTGCTCTTAATCATCTCAATAAATTCCATAGTTTTACATTAGGGTAATTTTGGTATCGTGTATAATTTTGGTAATGGTTTAACATGGAAATATACTAGTAATTTAGGAGTTAGTCTATGTATTGTCAGACTGCCCAATGTCAGAATAAAGGTGCCATGATTTAGGGAGGACTCAGTTACCACTTTCAGTTACTAGCTCCATCTGTCTGTCCATTCCTATCACATTTGGCTATTAATATACTATATCCAATATATTTACTGGTAACTCAATGTAAAACATATTAAACTTTTACACCTTTTTATCTGGTCTACCCCTCTGCATCTCTCTTCAGTGTTCCCTCGGTAACAGAAATATCAGTCATGCTCCATACAAGTCGTCCTGACAACACCTCTGGTGTCCTGCTGCAGGTCCACACTGCTCCCAATTGCCAGTATAAGGTACTGCCCACAGAATTAGATAGGATACTTTTGTTATTGTGTGTTATCTCTACAAGGTATTGCCCATTAGTGTGATGCATTGCACCCCGATAAAGGCTTCATGTTGAAATGTGATTTTTTAACCTGTTAAGACAGCGATGTGCACATTCCAATGATCCAATTTGATGGGATGAATGGGACAGTAGGAAAAATGTCTCGTAGCAGGTTTAGGAAACATACCTTTTCTGTAGGTTATTCTTTGAATTACATCTTTGGAACATTGTTCATTACCACTGCCACTGTCTGTTTTCCCACTTTGTGACAGTGCCATTGTAAAAATGACCCTACTGTATGAAATATATGTCTTAACTATCATTAAATGTAGACTTTTAGTTTTTATCAAATATTCTCTGTAATTAGTATTACGGGATTAAACTGATTAATCATGTAACTGTAATTAACTAGAAAGTCGGGGCACCAAGGAAAATATTCAGACTACAAAGTTATAATTCTCCTAATATACTGTAACTTTTCAGATATTTTCATATCTGATGGTTAAAAGATTCAGCAGTCTGGTCTCAAACGTTGGCCCTCTCGTTATCGAGGTAAGCTGGTCTGCAACCTTTGTCCTCTCGTAATTGAGAGCAACATGGTCTGTTGAGAAATTCCCAAAGTGGGGGTTTTATTCGGGAAAGCAGAAAAGGGCCTGTCCCAGGATGCCCGACCATAACTGTGCTCATGGGCGGTCCTCTGATTTAGTTAAACTCCAAAGGGAATTTGGGTTTCCTTCATTAAACAGTCCAAAATCACATTACACAATTTCACAAACAGTATCATCCTCACTCATTCATCTTATACAACAATTAGATGTAAGCCTCATATCTGAAACTATTATATAAACAGCATTATGGTAATGTGGCCGTATTGCCTCCCATGAGTTTCACAAAATTGTACCACACAGACCAGTTCATTGCTGGATTCTTCACCGATCTTTTATACCTTCTCCAGAACATAAATGTTGTTCGGACCTCAAGTTCTGTGAGATGGAAGAAATTCCTTTGTTCTCTATACTGTAGCCATGAGGAGATAAATCTCGTCCAGGAATTTACGACCTCTCTCTGACCACAGCAGCTTGGGTGCAGGAGACAGGGACAGGGGGATGGGGCTTGCTGTTCCCAAAGAGGGCAACATCATGACAGTAGCATTGAGTTAAAACCCTTTAAGGTCTAAGGGGCCGGGGCTGGGTTTCTACTAAGCCAACATATGGGCTAAAAAATGGGAATCCCTGTAAGTATAAAACAATTATGAAAATGAATTACTTGACTAAACGATGAATTTGGTTTCTGGCTATTTGCCCATATAAACGCATTGAATGACATATTCATACATGGCAAAACAGATATTCAAAAATAAATGAAAAGGAAGTATGTTTTAAAATGTCTCTCCTATATCTGAGAGATAAGAAAGTTCAAGAAATTATATACAGTACCAGTCAGTTTGGACACACCTACTCATTCCAGGGTTTTTCTTTATTTTTTGTATTTTATACATTGTAAAATAATAGTGAAGACATTAAAACTCTGAAATAACACATATGGAATCATGTAGTAACCAAAAAAGTGCTAAACAAATCAAAATATATTTTATATTTGAGATTCTTCAAAGTAGCCACCCTTTGCCTTGATGACAGCTTCATGAGGTAGTCACCTGGAATGCATTTCAATTACCAGGTGTGCCTTGTTAAAAGTGAATTCGGGGATTGTCTTTCTTTCTTAATGCGTTTGAAACAATCAGTTGTGTTGTGACAAGGTAGGGCTGATATACAGAAGATAGTCTTTTACCAAATATGGCTAAGTCCTTATTATGGTAAGAACAGCTCAAATAAGCAAAGAGAAATGACAGTCCATCATTACGTTAAGACACAAAGGTCAGTCAGTCCTGAAAATGTTACTGCAGACACAAAAACCACCAGGTGCTATGATGAAACTGTCTCTCATGATGACCGACTCAGGAATGGAAGACCCAGAGTTACCTCTGCTGCAGAGGATAAGTTCATTAGATTTACCAGCCTCAGAAATTGCAGCCCAAATAAATGTTTCACAGAGTTCAAGTAACAGACACATCTCAACGTCAACTGTTTAGAGGAGACTGTGTGAATCAGGCCTTCATGGTTGAATTGCTGCAAAGAAACCACTCCTAAAGGACACCAATAAGTGTCTAAAGGACACTTATAACTGTAAAATACATATTTGTATGATTAGTGTTAAAGAAAATGTGCATATTTTCTAAAGGTCTCTGCCCTCACCGCTGTAAACGTCACACAGAGCTCCAGTTTGGCTTAATGAACTTGTTTGGGAAACTCGCCTTTCATCTCATATTAATCTTGTCCATCTATGACAATCAGAAAGTGTTTTTTTGTCTAAAATCTATAAATGATTTTTGATTAATGTCTAAACAATCAACCTCCGAATGTGCTATCGTGAGTGTGTGTAACGGCTTTCATCACAAGAAGAGGAATCGTCAGACCAAAATGCAGCGGGATACGTGTTCATCCTAATTTTAAGGAACTGAACACTGAATACAAAAATAACATAAGGAAAACACGAAACAGTCCTGCAAGGTGAAACAAACACTAAACAGAAATACAAACACATAGAAAAAGAACATAGAATGCCCACCCAAATCACAGCCACCGCAGACAGATCGTGGGCCCTGTGGCAGCCCCACGCACCAGGCTGTCTCTGCGTCTCCTCCCTCCAGGTTCACCCTCCTGTCCGGAGCTGCCAGAGTCGCCCTCCTGTCCGGAGCTGCCAGAGTCGCCCTCCTGTCCGGAGCTGCCAGAGTCGCCCTCCTGTCCGGAGCTGCCAGAGTCGCCATTGGGGAGACCTACAGGAGGCCTGGTGCGTGGAGGAGGCACCGGATGAACCGGGCTGTGGGGGAGCACTGGAGTTTTGGTGCGCAGCCTTGGCACCACTCCTCCAGGCTGAATGCCCACTTTAGCACGGCCTCTCCAGAGTGCAGGCACAGGTCGAACCGGGCTGTGGGGGAGCACTGCAGATCTGGTGCTTACCACTGGCACCTCTCCCTTAGGCTCAATACCCACTTTTGCCCGGGACGGGCGGAGCGCAGGCATAGGACGAACTGAACCCTCCCAGCGCCCCGGAGACACAGTACGCAGAGCCGGCGCAGGATACCCTGGGCCCGAAACGGCGCACCGGAGACCAAACGCGCTGAGCTGGCACAATCTGCCCTGGCTGGATGCCCACTCTCGCATGGCACTTGCGGGGGGCTGGCATGTAGCGCTCTGGGCTATGAGCGCGCTCTGGAGACACCGTGCGCTTCACCGCATAACACAGTGCCTGACCAGTACGCCGCTCATCTTTAGCTGCCTCCAGTTCTTCTTTGCAGCGGGATACGCGTTCATCCTTATTTTAAGGAACTGAACACTGAATACAAAAATAACAAAAGGAAAACCCGAAACAGTCCTGCAAGGTGAAACAAACACTAAACAGAAATACAAACACATAGAAAAAGAACATAGAATGCCCACCCAAATCACACCCTGACCAACCCAAAAATAGAGATCTAAAAAGCTCCCTACGGTCAGGGCGTGACAGTGTGGTTATAATGCACACAATAATACGATTTATTGTGCATAGTCAGGTTAATATAATAGTTTGATTAAAACGTTTACATACTTTGCAAGAAGAACGATTTCCCTAATAATCCTGTTTACATGGACACATCTGAAATCAGGCTACCTAATGGCAGAAAATTGCCAATCAAAATAAACATTATTCCACGGAAAATATATTATTTTGGGGAAGCAGCTTTGGTTCTGAGTTCGGATATATAAAGTTTGTATGTGAAAACGACTTCTAAGAGGCATACATTTAGTTGTTCTGAACACACTTAACTCGAGCTAAAGAGGGAGGCTTGGTCAGCTGGTGCTAGCACACGGGCAGATCAAACACAATGCTGGTGTCACGCCCTGGTCTTAGTATTTTGTGTTTTCTTTATTTATTTGGTCAGGCCAGTGTGACATGGGTTTTGGTATGTGGTGTGTTTTGTCTTGGGGTTTTTCATAGGTATCGGGATTGTGGCTTAGTGGGGTTTGCTAGCAAAGTCTATGGCTGTCTGAAGTGGTTCTCAATCAGAAGCAGGTGTTTATCGTTGACTCTGATTGGGAACCATATTTAGGCAGCCATATTCTTTGAGTGTGTCGTGGGTGATTGTCCTTGTTTCTGTGTTACTTTGCACCAGTGTAGGCTGTTTCGGTTTTCACATTACGTTTATTGTTTTTGTATTGATTCGTGTTTCCATTGTTTTATTAAACATGAATCTCAATAGCCACGCCGCATTTTGGTCCGACACTCCTTCACATGAAGAAAACCGTTACAGCTGGAATGCCGATTAAGGTGTTACATTTCCTAATAATTTGAAAGATTGCTCAGAAAACCAGGTGTTTTAATTTGTTTATGCTAACTTTGATTTTTACCTTATATCGATTTAAGATAAACAGAGTAAGGTTTTTATATGACTATTGCATAAACTGCCTACTGACAATCAGTTTATCAAATTATTAGTATGCAGGTAAGCGTACTCAGTGATGAAACCACTCTATCCTGCTGCGCTGATGTAAGGATTGCAGGCATGTACTTTGTCAATGGCTGTGATGTAGGGTTCAGCCATAAGTTGATTGACAGACAGAAGAGCGAATTATATGATAGGAAGGACATCCCTGCTTCAAGTGGTTTCAGATTTCACATCCTAAGAAAGGCGCAAATGAAAATGAAAGTGTGGTACGATCGGTAGGTCCGAAACAGCACTTTCAATGTGCGTGACTAAGTCCTGGTTTTGTTGCCAGTTCTGGGGTCACCGTTACAGGCTCACTTTTAAGGCCCATAGGGAATTTAAAAAAAATCTGGATTACATCATCGCCACTACGGAGAGCAGGAAACAAAAAACCTATCTGTGTCATGCCAACATGTTTAAACCATGCTTTACCTTCTACGATCAGGTGGCGAAGTTGGTGGAAACTGGTATTGATGTTCTACCTGTGGCCACTGCTGTCACCGTTGACCAGTGGCGGTTCTAGCTTGAATGGCTCCCTGGGCAAACCCCCCCCCCCCCCCCCAAAAAAAAACTAAGACTCATAAATATCAAAAAGAAGTAACAAAGACAAATAGAAGCAAATTGTAGTATATAAAAAAGTGAATAAAGTTATTACACTATTACCCTATTGCTAACAAAAAACACAAATAAAACTAACTTGCACAAATCCTATATCACACAAATACACAAATAGAATAACACACTTTTAAAGAAGAGAACCTGATTATTACACTATTGCACTTCAAACAAGAAACACAAACTAAATTGCACAACTAATAGTATTTCTAATTTAATTACTACTGTACAAAGTTAGAGGTGAGCTATTTGATAGATTCCCCTGCTCCCCCTACCTCGGGCTTCCAGTGGGGAGACCTGAGGTCAACCTACCCCCGGCCCCTCCCCATCTCGCCCGATACACCCTGTGCCGTTTGGACGGTTCAGTAACATGGAGATTCAAGAAAACTTTGATTTCTTTTTGTAACGCTTGTCTCAGAAGGAAAAAGGCGATATTGTTGCACTGCATTTCGAATGTCAGGGTTTATTCTCCAATGTGACAACCCAGACAAATGTACTAGAGCATGACATTGACATTGGGAACTCTGACCCAGTCAAACAAATTCCACTGAGAAAAATCCTAAGCAGAGCTACTACGGACTTTGCAGGAGTTTCCCCATGAAATCAGACATGTCCGTGTTAAGGATAACTTGGTTGCTGATTGTCTTTCAAGGGTGGGCAGGCAATACGTTTTTACTGTAAGTTTTGTTTTAGTTGCGTTCAACCCAAAGTTTCTGAAAAACTTGTGAATTTTAGGCAACTATAGAAAAAGATAATTTTTAAAAAGTATTTTAAAAAAAAGTATATATATAATTGTCACGGATGTCGTCTGGAGATAAAGAGGAGGACCAAGATGCGGAGTGGTAAGTGTTCGTCATTTTAATGGAAAAAACTGAACACTACAAAACAACCGTGAAGCTAATCAAACACTGTGCTAACAAACAACATAACAGAGACAATCACCCACAACGACAAAACAGGCTACCTAAATATGGTTCCCAATCAGAGACAGTGACTAACACCTGCCTCTGATTGAGAACCATATCAGGCCAAACACAGAAACAGACAAACTAGACATACAACATAGAATGCCCACTCAGATCACACCCTGACCAAACAAAACATATAAACATACAAAGCAAACTATGGTCAGGGCGTGACAATAATATATATTTACAGAAAAAGGAGTGTTGTCATAGACTTAATTGTTGACAGCCAGTAACCATGTTCACATTGGAGAAGGCCATGCATTTAAGTAGGTTATGTTGTGCAATGGAAGTTGTTTTTTGTTCGTGGTGAACAAACTTGTCCAACAAAAAGAAAATTATATATTTGTTGTCCTTAGGGGGAAGGTGTTAGAGGTTTTGTTTTTCAAAATAACATTTTCATCCATTTTGAGGTTGGACTTTAGCACTTATAGCTCGTAAGCACATAGGGCGCATTGATTGGTGTCACCTTGTTAGTCAGTATGTGTTACACCTGTGCTGGCTTGTCCATCTCATTAGTGAGAAGGTGGTTTACCTGTGCTGGCCCTGGTGATATTTAAGAGTGCTCAGTGCTCCAATTGTCTTGAAAGATATGGAGGGTCAACACCTATCATTGGTGCAAGCTAGTTTAATTTCCAGATCCTCTTAAGGATCCGACCCTTATTAAAATATTCGCCTAAAATGACATACCCAAATCTAACTGCTTGTAGCTCTGGACCTGAATCAAGGATATGCATATTCTTGATTCCATTTGAATGGAAACAATTTGAAGTTTGTGGAAATGTGAAATTAATGTAGGAGAATATAACACATTAGATGTTGTAAAAGATAAGACAAATAAAAAAACATGTTTAAATTTTTTTAAATTGTACCATCTTTGAAACGCAAGGGAAAGGCCATAATGCATTCTTCCAGCCCAGGTGCAACTACAATTCTGCCCACGAGATGTCAGCAGTGTATGTGCAAAGTTTTATGCTGATCCAAAGAACCATTGCATATCTGTTCAAAATGTTGTATCAAGACTGCCCAATGTGCCTAATTGTATATTAAAACATTTTCAAGTTCATAGTTGTGCACTTTCCTCAAACAATGGCATGGTTTTCTTTCACTGTAACAGCTACAATTGGACAGTGCAGTTAGATTAACAATAATTTAAGCTTTCTGCCAATATCAGATACAATATGTCTATGTACTGGGATTTTTTTTGTTACTTACAATCTCATGCTAATCACATTAGCCTACATTAGCTCAACCATCCCGCGGGGGGGACACCGGTCCTCTTAAGGCTCGGGGGGAGTGTTCGGAAGGATGAATGACGTGCCCAAAGTAAACTGCCTGTTACTCAGTCCCAGAAGCTAGGATATGCATATATTGGTAGCATTGGATAGAAAATACTCTGAAGTTTCTAAAACTGTTAAAATAATGTCTGTGAGTATAACCGAACTGATATGGTGTCACGCCCTGACCTTAGAGAGCCATTTATTCTCTAATTTGGTGAGGTCGGGGTGTGACTAGGGTGGGTACACTATTTTTTTTTATTTCTATCTTGGCCTGGTATGGTTCCTAATCAAAGGCAGCTGTCTATCATTGTCTCTGATTGGGGATCATATTTAGGCAGCCTTTTCCCACTGGGTTTTTGTGGGATCTTGTTTTTGTTTAGTTGCCTGTGAGCAAGCCATAGCTTCACGTTTCGTTTGTGCTTCATTGTTTTTTTTGTGCCGGTTCAATAAATAAATATGTTGAACCCATACCACGCTGCACTTTGGTCCGACAATCCTTACAACGACGTTCGTGACATATGGCAGGAGAAAACCCAAGGAAAATCCATCTGAAAAATTTGTTTTTGACGTCACAGGCCATTTCCATGCTAGCCTATGGGAAAAACAAATCGATAGGACCCAGATTTCAGTTCCTATGGCTTCCACTAGATTTCAACAGTCTTTAGAAAGGGTTTCAGGATGGTTGTTTTTCCAAGGTGTCCCTCATTAGAAAATTAGTCTTGTTGCACACATGAATGAGGTGCCGCTCTTCGTTACTTATCTTCCCTATTGAACATACTATTCTCCGTCTAAAATGTTATTGTGTATTTAGATATTAGAGTACCAGAGGATTAATTAGAAACATCCTTTGACTTGTTTGGATGAACTTTACCGCTAACTTTTTGGATTCGTTTGTATGCATGTTGAACGAGTGGATTTCTGAAATCAATGGCTCCAACTAAACAGACTTTTTTGGATATAAAGAGAGACTTTATCGAAGAATACAATAATTTGTTGTGTAGCAGGGACCCTTGTGATTGCGAACAGAGGAAGACCTTCAAAGGTAAGTGATTTATTTTATCGTTATTTGGGATTTTGTGATGCCTTTGCTGGTTTGAAAAAGTATTTTGATGTGGGGCCCTGTCCTCAGATAATTGCATGGCATGCTTTGGCCGTAAAGCCTTTTTGAAATCTGACAATGCGGTTGAATTAACAAGAAGTTAAGCTTTTCAACAATGTAAGACACTTGTATTTTCATGAATGTTTAATATTATGATTTTTGTATTTTGAATTTCCCGCTCTGCAATTTCACTGGATGTTGTCGTAGTGGCACGCTAGCGGTACACTGATCCCAAAGAGGTTTTAACTCACCTTTTTTTTCAGGCGCAAAACCCTTGTCTTGATTCAACAGACACTTCCTTGTAAAGTTTCTCCCATTTCTCTCTTGCTCACTCTACCTGTCGCATACTCAAACTCAAACACTGTTTGTTGCAGGATTACATGACAGACCTAACTTTAGAACAATATAACATTTTATTGTCTCTTTATTGCCTCTTTACACATACTTACATTTATTTTTTAAGACTGTAAAGCTGTCCTCAATTGGGGAACCGCTGTCCGGGACAATGTCCTTAGGATTATGGAGTGGCGTGTTTATAAAAAGTTGTTTGAATATTACAACATGTATTAGTATTAAGCAAAACTTTACCATTGAGAGAGGGATTAAGCATGATCCATTATCCAACTATCTTTCTTAACTTCTTGAAACTCCCCAAACCGGATCCGGGTTTGTGACTAAGCCTCAGGCTCATTAGCATAACGCAACGTTAACGATTTCTGAAAATCGCAAATAAAATTAAAATAATGCGTTTGCTCTCAAGCTTAGCCTTTTCTTAACAACACTGTCATCTCAGATTTTCAAAATATGCTTTTGAACCATAGAAATTGACTAATTTGTGTAAGAGTATGCAAAGCTAGCATAGCATTTTGTGTAGCATGTAGCACGCAACATTTTCACAAAAGCCAGATAACCAAATAAATAAAATAATTTACCTTTGAAGATCTTCTGATGTTTTCAATGAGGAGACTCCCAGCCACATACCAAATGCGCAGTGTTTCCTGAAAGCGTCTGTGTGTAGGAGAAATCGTTCCGTTTTCTACATTGCGCCTGGCTACCGAAACGAACCGAAAATGCAGTCACCTACAACGTGAAACTTTTTCCGGATTAACTACATAATATCGACCGAAACATGGCAAACGTTGTTTGGAATCAATCCTCAAGGTGTTTTTTCACATATCTCTTCATTGACATGCAGTTCGTGGAAGCTTGCTTCTCTCTCTGTGCCCCATGGAAAAATACTGGCAGGTGACTTTTGCGCACCAATTTCGGCGCAGGACACCGGGCGGACACGTGGTAAATGTGGTCTCTTATGGTCAATCTTCCAACGATCTGCCTACAAATACGTCACAATGCTGCAGACACCTTGGGGAAACGACAGAAAGGGCAGACTCATTCCTCTTGCGTTCACAGCCATATAAGGAGATCATGAAAGACAGAGCCTCAAAAATCCTTGTCATTTCCTGGATGCCAAGTCATCTTGGTTTTGCCTGAAGCTCACGTTAAAGGGCACGCACAGAGAAGATATTTGTATTTCTGGACACGTCAGAGTGTTTTCTTTCGAACAGTAGCAATTATATGCATAGTCGAGCATCTTTTTGTGACAAAATATCTTGTTTAAAACGGGAACGTTTTTCTTCCAAAAATGAAATAGCGCCACCATAAGTGTAAGAGGTTAAAATGTTTTAGATTGATGATCAATGAATTAATGTCCCACAACAACACAAGGGACAGGGGAGAAAACACGCCTTTGCTACCACTTTTAGTAGATTCTGACTGTTAAAGATATTTGTTGTGGGCCCTCTGGAAAGTCCAGAAATATGCCCCTGAGCCGTGTTGGAGAAGAACGCAAGGTATGTAGGTATATGAGCAAGTGTAGCCTCAACATCTCTAAGCTATACCTGCCACAGAATTCTTCAACTAGTACCATAGAAATACTTTTAGCCAGCTGAGAGTCCACAAAGTTTCTTCAAGAATGTCCTTTTCTAGTTTGCTTGTAAACTCTCAAATGTATAAAGCTGTAATGCACTGATTCTCTTCACTGCAGATCTGACCCATCACACGACTCTTCCAAGAGGACCCCTACACTCCATATGTCCTTCTGTGCACAGAAGTCCGTGAAGAGGATCTGCCCCATCACGCCACTCTTTTGAATCAAATAAAGCAATGTACCTTTATATTCTCTCAGTATTTATATTCATTGTGAACAATTAACTTATGCAGATGTATGAAAAATTGTGATGTGGATTTGTTTTTGCCATTGCTTGATCTATTTTAAATGTAAGAATATGTTGCAGATGAACTTTAATTGTGGATGATGGAAACAAATAGAAATGTAATGAACAATGTTTTCAATACCCAACTTTATCCTCTGCTATTCCGTTTACAGTACAGTCTTAGTAAAAAAAAGTGCTATTTAGAAAATAAAAGGGATATTCGGCTGGCCCCAAGGAAACCCTTTGAAGAACCCTTTTGGTTTCCAAAAGAACACGTCATATTGTGGTCAGTGAAAAGACATAAAAAAAAGTCATTTTTCAACCAGTTTGCGACCAGAATAAGACGTCGTAAAATACGTCATACTGACATCGTTTCAACCAGGATTTGCCCACTGGGAAGCCCCATACAAGCCGATGGCGTCGTTGGAACATCTACAATTCTTAAGTCTTATTGAATCAATTGACTATACACCATCACAACACATCCATTATTTATTTTAGGCATGTCTAAACAAACATGATGTGAAGAAAATGTATTTCAGAAGAACAGAATATGAGTTGGCCTACTCTGTTATCTGGCTATGCACCATGCCATTATTTTATAGTAAGAAAAATATAATTTAACTTGAATACAATAGAAAGGATATTTTTCCCATTCCAGAGCAAGAGTGGGGTGGCAGGTAGCCTAGTGGTTAGAGTGTTGGACTAGTAACCGAAAGGTTGCAAGATCGAATCCCTGAGCTGACAAGGTAAAAATCTGTTGTTCTGCCCCTGAACATGGCAGTTAACCTACTGTTCCTATGCCATCATTTAAAATTAGAAGTTGTTCTTAAATTACTTGCCTAGTAAAATACATTTTAAAAATATGGAGTGGCTGTTGATGCCAAATGTAGCACTTTATTCAGCAGCCCTAGTGCTGGGAAGGCAAAGTTTTTTCCAATGTTGAATCATTTAATGTGTGAAGGTAGAACTCTGCATACCCGACAGGCCCAGAGAGCAAATCAATTGCACCTATAGGCCTAACGCTGGCCAATCAGATAGCTCAGATCACTGTGTCTGCACAGGTTAGAAAGAAGCCTTGAGTGCACAGCAAAGTTGAAACTGTGAGATTTCAAAACTTTTAAAACCATAAATTATAAGTAATAAGTAAGTTCAAGTTGTTATTCAGCACGGTCAACACTTTTATAAGCCATTAAATGCACATTCTCCCTACTTCCACTCATAAATAGAATAAATAAAAACAAACTGACCAAAACAAAACTGGACAGGCACAGACCTAAAAACAAAAGTACTGTAATTTGATAGTTTCCTAACAGCAAGTGTTTTACTGAGTCCTCTTTTACTGCTGTCTGCTATGTTGGTCTCAGTACGTTAGTCTCTGAAGTATATGGCCATTGTCCAATCTCATCACCACATTGTCCTCAATCTCTGACCCATGCATTTTTACCCCACTCAAGCTACAACCAGCACTACAGCTGCAATGAATGAGTATAGCAAAGTGTTCCGGTAAGCTGGCGTTGTTATTATTAGCGGCTTGAGACTTTTTAATATCAAGGAATATTTCACTGTCTCTGGTCATAGGAGTAACAACATGAACTGGTGATTAAAACAGAAATAATGCATTGTGACGTGAGTCTTCGCCATCAGCTGGAAGACTGTGCCCCCTTTTCTCAGCGGAGGGAGGGACAGTCAAGGTATGGTGAGTTGGGAGAGTCCCTCCCTCCCTCCCTCCATCAGACTGACCTTCAGATGCAGGCCATCAGTCCAGTAAAATGTTAAAAACCTTATTATTATGCTCATTCAGCTGTGCTTCACAAGTAATACAACAATGATCAGTGTGATCATATACCAAATGTTTTGAAATATAATTTCAAAATGGTCTGAGAAGAACAACATTGGCAGGGCAATTCAAGCACAGCCAATATGTAGTGATAATGTATTGGGCCTATAGCCTACTGCACAAACCTCATTGCTACATAACTGTTTTTAATTGGTTAATGTTGCATAGGCTTATGTTTCTTAAGTCATGTTTTTAAAACATCTGGAATTTACATCTCAGCTTAATTTTGGATCTTGACTCAAAAAAGGTTGGTGACTACTATACTATATTGTAAAAATTCATGAAAATAAACATAGGCTTTTTCATCTTAGTTTAAGGTTAGGTTATAGGCATACGGTGAGCAGTGTGGTTAAGGTTAGGTTTAAAATCCTATTTTAAGAAGAGAAATTGTAGAAATATGACTTTGTGGCTGTGGTAACTAGTGACGACCACTCAGAGAGGCCCAGCTCATGAGCTCCATCAGCAGCAGATTTGAATGGATAGTAAATGTGTTTAATCAAACTGAATTGCACCGAATCATTTCAAACTAAAACCTGTCGTTCATGTATCGTGTCGGAGCCCAAGTAGCTAGCTAGATACATATCGAATCGTCTTGAAAGGCAAAGATGCACATCCCTACTATTCTAACACTCAACAGTAACTTGAGACCCTGATTGAGCTCCAAAAATAAATTAGAGAACAAAGATTTGTTGGGGAAATTGATCCGCTGGCCTACAAAAGATCAGCGGGCCGCAGTTGCCCATCCCAGCCCTAGGCTTTAGTAGATGCTAAACCATTCTTATTATTGTTATTTATATATTTAGATGATTTCTTATTTAATTGTTTTAATATACTTCTATGTTTTTAAGGCAGGTGTACAGTCTAACAATTTACTATTTTTACAGTCCGATTTTGATATGGCAGCTACTGGTAATTTGGAAGACCTAAGGCAATTAGATGCTGAACAAGTCTTATTGTTGTAATTTATGTGTATTTTTAATTGAATTGTTTTGTTATATTTTGCTTGTGTTTCATAGGCTACACTGTTTTCTCTTTTTACTGTCCTATTGTGGTGTAGCATGAGGCAATTGCAAGTCATTTCGATTCCACAAAGCCTAAAGGTTTTTTTCTCTCATTGTTGTTTTTGTTATTAAAAATATGTTCTATTCATTACATTTACATTTACATTTAAGTCATTTGGCAGACGCTCTTATCCAGAGCGACTTACAAATTGGTGAATTCACATTATGACATCCAGTGGAACAGCCACTTTACAATAGTGCATCTATTCGTGCACTCGGTTGTTTGTTTATATATACGCTATGTTTGCTGTTTGTTTGTCGACTTCCGGAGTTAATGCCTTGAGTCCCACCCTATCATCTGCGATTTGTTTGTGCTTCCAAAATAAACATTTTATAAGAAGGTTGAGATTGTTTTATTAACTGCTTACTGTGTACGTTTATTGAAGAATGTTGATTGTTAAACTGCAAATTGAGATGTATTTTAAGCCTAAATAGTAGGATACAAGCACCAGGCATGGTTGATGGGCTCAGTATTACACAAGGCAATTGGTTTTGCTGCAGAGGAGCACATGAGACAAGAAACATAGAAACCACAAACACAATGGGCTAGTATATCAGTCATGGGATGACAGCCATCAATTAGCACAAAAGGATAGTCAGTTGCACAACTGAATGCATTCAACCAAAATATGTCCTCCACATTTAACACAACCCCTCTGAATCAGAGTGGTGTGAGGGGGCTGCCTTAATTGATGTCATCTGTGCCCGGGGAGCAGTTAAACACTATTATAGCACAAAGATTGAGTCCATGCAACTTATTATGTTACTTATTAGGCATATTTTTTTGTACTGAACTTATTATGGCTTGCCATAACAAAGGGGTTGAATACTTGTTGACTCAAGACATTTCAGCTTTTCATTTGAAATTAATTTGTAAAACATTATGGGATAATGTGTGTAGGCCAGTGACCCAAAAAATCTAAATGTAATCTATTTTAAATTCAGTCTGTAACACAACAAAATGTGGAAAAAGTCAAGGGGTGTGAATAGTTTCTGAGGGCATAAAGTGAAAATCTGAAGCCCGCACCCGAACCGCAAACATAGAAAATGTGCCTTAGACTACAGTCAAAAACTTCAGTCAAGTTGTAGAAACAATAAGGATGATCAATGGAAACAGGATGCACCTGAGCTCAATTTCGAGTCGCATTGTTATGTAAATAACGTATTCCTGTTTTCGCTTGTCATTATAGGGTAGATTGCTGAAGATTTATATTTTTTAATCAATTTTAGAATAAGGCTGTAACATATCAAAATGTGGAAAAAGTCAATGGGTCTGAATACTTTCCAAAGGCACTGTACATGCAGCTTCTCTTCTGTCATTATATATTGCCCTAGAAACCCTTGCTCACCAGACGAATGTCATATATTATAGAATGAATGCTTCAATCTACTGACATCTGTAGAGTTTTCTCTGTCATCTCTTCTTCTTTCGTGGAGCAAAGACATTCAGGGACCAGGGAGAAAATGCAATAACAAAAAAGAAAAAAATGGGAAAGATCTGATTGACTGGTTTTTCATGAAATAGAACGCTGTGTAAATGACCCAAGATGTTTTTGATAACATTTCAGTTCTGCTTGGATGCATATTTTATGTGGTTAAAATAATATCAGCTTTTGTGACGCTGAAAAAGTAAGCACCTCTACAGACGGTCCGCATCTCTCAAGATGCTGAAATAAATAAATCATATTTCTCCACTCCTGTTCCCAGGTCAAAATGTACATTCAGGTGTGTCAATTTACTGCAAGAAAAGCTTAATTCTGCAGGAGTTAAAACCTCTAGTGACTCCCCATCCCGCATGCGGGAGCGTAATCATCGCCTGACACTAATTAGCATAACGCAACGGACATATATATCCCTAGAAAATATTCCTATTCATGAAAATCACAAATGAAATATATTGAGACACAGCTTAGCCTTTTGTTAATCACCCTGTCATCTCAGATTTTCAAAATATGCTTTACAGCCAAAGCTAGACAAGCATTTGTGTAAATTTATCGATAGCCTAGCATAGCATTTTGTCCAGCTAGCAGCAGGTAACTTGGTCACGGAAATCGGAAAAGCAATCAAATTAAATCGTTTACCTTTGATGAGCTTCGGATGTTTTCGCTCACGAGACTCCCGGTTAGATAGCAAATGTTACTTTTTTCCAAAAATATTATTTTTGTAGGCGAAATAGCTCTGTTTGTTCTTCACGTTTGGCAGAGAAATCGCCCGGAAATTGCAGCCACGAAAACGGTGAAAAATATGCAAAATTAGCTCCATAATATCGACAGAAACACGGCAAACGTTGTTTATAATCAATCCTCAAGGTGTTTTTCAAATATCTATTCGATAATATATCCATCGGGACAATTCGTTTTTCAGTAGGACTGATTGGAGTAATGACTACCTCTGTATTTTACGCGAGAATCTCTCTGGCAGCATCAGGTGACCACTTGCGCAATGTAGCCACTTACGGGTATTCTTCAACATAAATGCGTAAAACTATGTCACAATGCTGTAGACACCTTCGGGAATACGTAGAAAGAGTAATCTGGTTGATAGCCCATTCACTGCTCAATAGGGACTCATTGGAACGCAGCGCTTTCAAAACATGGGCACTTCCAGATTGGATTTTTCTCAGGCAACATCAGTTCTGTTATACTCACAGACAATATTTTTAGTTTTGGAAACGTTAGAGTGTTCTCTATCCTAAGCTGTCAATTATATTCATATTCTAGCATCTTGTCCTGAAAAAATATCCCGTTTAATACGGGAACGTTTTTTTCCCAAAACTGAAAACACTGCCCCCGAGTCACAACAGGTTTTAATATTAAGACTATGTGAGAGGTTATAGAGCTACAGTCAGTGTCCAGATTTCAGTTTCCATTTAATCCATCTGATCAGTAGGCTACAGTTCCCTTGATGTGGCATAGGCCTATTTGAAGTCCCCATCTTGTGACTGTCGAATTTATATAGCACCTCACAATCATCAATCATCACACAACATAGCAGTGCCTATCATCCTCTTTTATAACTTCACCAAATCTCTTCCCTTCTCTATATTTCCAACTCTCCATTTTAGCAGAGTTTTTGCCTAAGTGGATCATGGATGTTTATAAGTTATCGACCCTGGTTCATGTCTTGCGCAGTGCTCACTCTCACATGCTACACCTAGCTACACTAAAGTCATTGCTAGCTAGCTAGATAGTAATTTGGCTAAAAACAATGTATTACCGTGCTGATCATCGCTGTTCGGCATCATCATGGCTTCAAATATTGCTATTGGGGATGTCGAATACAGCGTCCCCCGACTAGACATCACTGGTCTGCATCTAAGCAGAGTATGTTTTTCAGTCTGATCCACTTTTGTTGGGGTCTTTCATCTTTTAATATTCTTGTTTGAGTTTCTTAAATTTGACTGACCGATGGAATCCAACCTTGGCTAACCATGCCTCTGGATGCTGGAGTCTGCCCAGATGTTCAATAGCGCTTGGACATCTCCAACCATAGCCGTGGGAAGTAATGGTGCTGAGGGTGCTGCAGCGCCCACTGAAATAATATTAATAAAAAATGATTAACAAAAGTAGTGCACTGGGCCTTTAGTAGTCCTTTATTAGTGGACCGATATAGCCGTCTGCAGCACCAGCACAGACTAAATCATTCCTCTACAAAATATAACATTCACCATCAGTGTTCCGTTGACATTTCACAGAGATACAGTATGCTTGTTTTTGACCCAGATGCAGACACGGGAGGCAAATGGTTTGAGTCTTTGGTATTTATTATATTCCAAAAGGGTAGGCAAGAGAACAGTCGTGGACAGGCAAAAGGTCAAAACCTGTTCAGAGTCCACGAGGTACAGTGTGGCAGGAAGGCTCGAGGTTGGGGCAGGCAGAATGGTCAGGCAGGCGGGAACAGAGTCCAGAAACAGGCAAGGGTAAAAAATGTGAGGATTATACCCTGACTACACTGCTCGCGTTGCAAAATAAATATAGGAATATCAGTTATTGCACCCACACTGCTCGTGCGCGCCAACGAGCATAGAAGTCACTCCTATTTCTGACGCAGATCGCGCTGCAAGTCCTGCCTCTCCCATCTCCTCATTAGTTAAACCCACGTGGGTGATTGAAAGACGAACTGTTTTGACAGTTGTCGTGGTAATACTATGAAAGTGTAGATGCCAATCACCATATAAGTTCAAAGATGAAAAAGCCTGGAAGGAGGAGAGATGACTTGAAACGATTCGGTTGACCGTTTTATGCGTGGATTAATTGTCAGAGCAGAGGACCTTGTGCATTTCAGGTAAAATAACAACTCAATGTTTATATCCCAGGACAAATTAGCTAACAACAGCAAGCTAGCTAAATAGCACAAATTAGCTAGCAAGTGCAAGCTAACTAGCTAAATTGCCATACATGTTTAATGCTTTTCGACCTGTCCCCAAATTAATGTAATTGGTTCTGAGTCTGATTTGATATTTGAACCTGCGTTTCGTGATCGCGTTTGGTGTAGGGGGACAAAATAAATGTATGCACGATAGAGCACAATGGCGCACGCTCGCAGCCGGATTGGGATCCGTGTTAGCAAAAGAGAATAGAAAAAGCAGGAGCACGGGGATAAACACGCTGGTTGACTTGAACAGACAAGACGAACTGGCACAGAGAGACAGGAAACACAGGGATAAATACACCAGGGAAAATAAGCAACACCTGTAGAGGGGGGGAGACAATCACAAGGGCAGGTGAAACAGATCAGATATTTGAATGTTTTGCTATCTGGTGAAGATCTCTTCTTTGTCTACACCCATTCAGCATCATTCACACCCTCTTAAGCTTTAGCCCCACCGATTTCGTTTTGCTCCCAGAGCACACACTTGACCCTCTGGCCGATGATTTGTTTACCTCTTGATAACATGAAAACAGCCTAGCCAGCTCTGCTGGCAACAATTTCATTACGCTTTTTTGCAGACGTTTCCTGACACCGGCCACATTTAACGGGTTTTGTACACACATAGCGTTAGCTAACGAGCCAGCTAACGAGCTAACATTAGATAGTTAACCCTCCTGTTGTGTTCGTTTCATGTTAATTCTGTTCCCGGTCTAAAATGACCGACCCATTATAGCTGATTATGAATCCATAATAATACATATATTATCACCTCATGTTGTGTTAGATCTTTTTATCAACTTAGGTTGTGAACATTACAAGTTTTGAACTTCTATTTGCTATTTATGGCCTGTAGGCCTCATTGACCTGAGCTCATACAACTCATTTTTTTAGTAAAGAAAAGCATAATGTATGGATTATTTTGACTGTAACAAATACTCAAATGAAACATATTGTGCTATTTATCACAGACTACTTCACTGTCAGTCTCCTGGCCTCTCTCCTCCTCACCAGTGCCATGATCAAAGATATGATCAAGAGCCTCACATACAGTATATAGTTTGTTCATTGTGCTGCCGCAGACTGAATTGTGCGGAAGGCCTCAAAAAAGCTTTATACACCAGAGCTGCGAGAACAGTTCTATATATTATTGAAACAATGATGTGATTGTTTGTGAGAATGCCAAAAGGTGTAGTTCCCGTAAGGGAGAGATTCTATTGGGTAAAGGTTCCCGTGGGGGTTGACATGGAAGCCAAGAAGGGGAGTGAGGTGTGTGTGTGTGTGTGCTAAAACACACATGCATGTGGGGGTCCGGGAGAGGAAGTTTGTCCATCTGATGAATGGGTATGTGCCTGAACTCAATTTTATACACTAATTGTAGTCTGACCCATTCATTTCTAATGACCGGTCATTTTTTGACAGGGAACACCACAGGTGTACAAAAATTAAATAAAACACCACATATTTTATGAAAATCATACAAATGTATTTTGTGTGTTCAGATGCCCTGTGTGGGTACACCATCGGATACAATTCAACCAGACAACAATGAACAACGTGCCAACAATGTCACAGTGCTGGGAGCTAACCAATCAGGTGTAATGTTAGCTAGCTAAAATTAGGCTCTAACTAGAAAAGCAAACAGTTCTGGGAAACTAATAACAATGTCCGCTATGGGAGCCAGCCAGCTAACGTTAGCTAGCTAGCTAACAGTACAATTTAGCTGAAGACATATAGCTAGATAGCTAGCTAGGTAACGTAAACTCACCCCATTCCGTAGAAATGTGCACAACCACAACATTCAAACGAGGCTACAAAGAAAACTAATGGGACTGTGTTGACGTCAAAATCGGGGGTGTGAACTAGGTTTCTATTCAAGCGTTGATCGACATGGTAATGGCTCTATAGTATTGGAGAAAAGTTTTTTAAAAACGGACCCTCCGTTACATCTTGACGTGTCATGTCGTAACGTACAGCACGCATAAAGCAACTATTTCTGTCTTACAATCTCTCTCCACCAGGTGTAGCACTTCTATCATCCTTTAAAAACAAGAAATGGACACTGACAGGGTAAGGGAGGTATCCTAGTCATTTTTTTCATCATCATTGCATGCGATCATCATTCTCAAAGCCGCTGTTTACTTCTAAGATCACTTTGGCACCGCCCTAAAAACCTGATTCAAATTCGACACAAACCTTCAAATAGGTAGTAATGACACATTATATAAACTCTTTAGATCGAGTGAAGAAAAGCTATTTTCCCACACAGCATCTCTCCTTCTCACTATCACGCATTAGTTTCGCTTCCCCACCTGCCATTTTTAAAAAGACCCGACGGGGCTCATTGCCTGCTTGAATTATGCAGAAACGTGCAGCGTTTAGGTCATGTCATTGATTCTGTTGGAAAGGGGAGAAATTGTGCTTTACAATGGTAACTAGAAAAGCACACGGCTCTGAGAAACGAATGGAGCATCAACTAGGGAGCTAGCTAACGTTAGCTAGCTAGCTAACAGTACACTTTACCTTGAAATGAAACCGCTTTCTGTCAAAATTAGAAATGTGTAATATCTGAAAATGTAGCTAGCTAACACTAGACTATCTTACTTGTATACATCATCATGCATGATGGACGAGTCTCCCTGTCAAAAATACAATACCACGGTTGCCCTTAGTTTGAAGATGTAATCCGGAGACAGGTGTTTTCTCCATCTCTTCAGCTATTATACTCTAATTCCACCAATTTCAAAACTTGATCCTCCAGAAAGTGGAGAGCAACACTTATTCAGGTCCACTACACAATACATTTTTTTAAAGCTGCTTTTGTCAGGATTACTAAGACAGACTGATGAGCTAAAATAGACAGAAGTTTTCAATGTAGCAGACCAATCCGAACTCCTCAGGGCTCGATATTAACCTGTTTATCCATTTGTCCATCGGACAAGGAGGTTGCAAAAAATGTTGTCTTGTTTGATGCAAAAAAACAGTTTACATAATACAATTCATTATTATTCCCAAACCATTATTACAGAGAATCAGACAAAATATGCAACCCTCTGCCTATTGGCTACTTAGCTTATTCAAGACCGTCTCAAAATACAATACTGCCCCTTTAAGACATGAAAAAAGCTCTTTATCTGACTCGCTTTTCAAAGATAGGAAGCAACTACTCCTCCACTGTTGATTAGACATTTGCTATAACTGGGCTAACAACTCTAACTTGCAGAGAATATTAATTAAAACTTCTTCGGGATCGGTTTCCCTTCCACGGGATGGTTGAGCTAACGTATGCTAATGCGATTAGCATGAGGTTGTAAGTAATAAGAACATTTCCCAGGACATAGACATATTTAATATTTGCTGAAAGCTTAAATTCTTGTTAATCTAACTGCACTCTCCACTTTACAGTAGCTATTACAGTGAAAGAATACCATTCTATTGTTTAGGCACATTTGGGCAGTCTTGATACAAAAATGCAATGAACAGAAATGCAACGGTTCATTGGATCAGTCTAAAACTTTGTACATACACTGCTGCTATCTAGTGGCCAAAATCCAAATTGCACCTGGGCTGGAATAATACATTATGGCCATTTTTCTTGCATTTCAAAGATGATGGTACAAAAAAATACAAAAGAACGTTTGAAAAAAAGGGGATAATCCTTAACATGTTTAAAGGGATAGCCCGCTTTTTTTCAATTTTCATCTAAAATGACATACCCAAATCTAACTGCCTGTAGCTCAGGAACTGAAGAAAGGATATGGATAGTCTTTATACCATTTGAAAGGAAACACTTTGAAGTCTGTGGAAATGTGAAATTAATGTAGGAGAATATAACTGATCTGGTAAAAGATGGGGGGGTCACGCTAATGTTGTTCATGACACATGTGCCACTGCTGGCCAAAGGGAGGCAACTGAAGCCAATCCCCCACTGTGTCGCTGTTTTTGTGAATGAACAAACCCATATTCCAACCAAGGGGCGGTTTTGAAGTTCGTGGTCACAGAGAACAGAATAGGTGACAGGATACATTGTGACAGCCACACATCATTATTCTCTGTCCTTATCCTTCTGTTGCAACAACTGAAAGCAAACAAAGAAAGGCATGCAACTACAGAGGACAAACATAGGTACAAGACACTGGGGACGTGCCGACAAAGCTCTGAGAGGCTAAACCGAACACTAATACGCAGCCGGGCCAGTGCATAGCAAGGTACAGCCGGCAACCTGCCACTGACAACCTTTCAAGACATCATCCACCCCCTGCACTTCTCTCTTGCTCTTCACATTAAATGAGAGACAGACAATAACACAGATGAGAGAGGCCTGTAATTTTCATCATAGGTACACTTCAACTATGACAGACAAAATGAGGAAATAAATCCAGAAAATCACATTGTAGGATGTTTTATGAATTTATTTGCAAATTATGGTGGAAAATAAGTATTTGGTCACCTCCAAACAAGCAAGATGTCTGTCTCTCACAGACCTGTAACTTCTTCTTTAAGAGGCTCCTCTGTCCTCCACTCGTTACCTGTATTAATGGCACCTGTTTGAACTTGTTATCAGTATAAAAGACACCTCAAACAGTCACACTCCAAACTTCTCTATGGCCAAGACCAAAGAGCTGTCAAAGGACACCAGAAACAAAATTGTAGACCTGCACCAGGCTGGGAAGACTGAATCTGCAATAGGTAAGCAGCTTGGTTTGAAGAAATCAACTGTGGGAGCAATTATTAGGAAATGGAAGACATACAAGACCACTGATAATCGCCCTCGATCTGGGGCTCCTCACAAGATCTCACCCCGCGGGGTCAAAATGATCACAAGAATGGTGAGCAAAAAT
The DNA here is from genome assembly GCF_036934945.1 of Oncorhynchus masou masou. Lineage (NCBI taxonomy): Eukaryota > Metazoa > Chordata > Actinopteri > Salmoniformes > Salmonidae > Oncorhynchus > Oncorhynchus masou. The sequence continues at coordinate 5,178,951 of NC_088221.1, read as the reverse complement.
CCCAGAACCACATAGGGGGACCTAGTGGACGACCTGCAGAGAGCTGGGAACAAAGTAACAAAGCCTACCATCAGTAACACACCACGCCGCCAGGGACTCAAATCCTGCAGTGCCAGACATGTTCCCCTGCTTAAGCCAGTACATGTCCAGGCCCGTCTGAAGTTTGCTAGAGAACATTTGGATGATCCAGAAGAAGATTGGGAGAATGTCATATGGTCAGATGAAACCAAAATATAACTTTTTGGAAAAACTCAACTCGTCGTGTTTGGAGGACAAACAATGTTGAGTTGAATCCAAAGAACACCATACCTACTGTGAAGCATGGGGCTAGAAACATCATGCTTTGGGGCTGTTTTTCTGCAAAGGGACCAGGACCACTGATCCGTGTAAAGGAAAGAATGAATGGGGCCGTGTATCGTGAGATTCTGAGTGAAAACCTCCTTCCATCAGCAAGGGCATTGAAGATGAAACGTGGCTGGGACTTTCAGCATGACAATGATCCCAAACACACCGCCCGGGCAACGAAGGAGTGGCTTTGTAAGAAGCATTTCAAGGTCCTGGAGTGGCCTAGCCAGTCTCCAGACCTCAACCCCATAGAAAATCTTTGGAGGGAGTTGAAAGTCTGTGTTGCCCAGCAACAGCCCCAAAACATCACTGCTCTAGAGGAGATCTGCATGGGGGAATGGGCCAAAATACCAGCAACAGTGTTGGAAAACCTTGTGAAGACTTACAGAAAATGTTTGACTTCTGTCATTGCCAACAAAGGGTATATAACAAAGTATTGAGATAAACTTTTGTTATTGACCAAATACTTATTTTCCACCTTAATTTGCAAATAAATTCATAAAAAATCTTACAATGTGATTTTCTGGATTTATTTTTCTCATTTTGTCTGTCATAGTTGAAGTGTACCTATGATGAAAATTACAGGTCTCTCTCATCTTTTTAAGTGGGAGATCTTGCACAATTGGTGGCTGACTAATTACTTTTTTGCCCCACTGTATATGCATATCCTGGCTTCAGGAACTGAGCAACAGGCACTTTACTTTGGGGACATCAGGTGGAAATTGAGAAAAATAGACTCTATCCTGAAGTTTTTAAACAGGCACAGCACTTAAACAAATGACTGATGATTGGCTAAGAGAAATTGATAATAAAAAGATTGTGTGGGCTGTTTTGTTGAACTTCAGTCCGGCTTTTGACATTATCAATCATAATCTGTTGCTGGAAAATGTCTGTCATGGCTTTACACCCTTGGCTATATTGTGGATAAAGAGTTACCTGTCTAACAGAACACAGAGTGTATTCTTTAATGGAAGCCTCTCCAACAGAATCCAGGTAGAATCGGGAATTCCCCAGGGAAATTGTCTAGGCCCCTTACTTTTTTCAATCTTTACGAAGGACATGCCACTGGATTTGAGTAAAGCCTGCGTGTCTTCATATGCAGATGACTCAACACTATACACGTCAGCTACAACAGCGACTGAAATGACAGCAACACTTAACAAAGAGCTGCAGTTAGTTTCAGAATAGGTGGTAAGGAAAAAGTTAGTCCTAAATATTTCAAAAACTAAAAGCATTGTACTTGGGACAAATCATTTACTAAACTCTAAACCTCGTAATGAATAATGTGGAAATTGAGCAAGTTGAGGAGACTAAACTGCTTGGAGTAACCCAGGATTGTAAACGGTCATGGTCGAAACATATTGATACAATAGTAGCTAGGATGGGGAAATGTCCGTCTATAATAAAGCGCTCCTTTGCATTCTTAACAACATCCTTTTCAACAAGGCAGGTCCTACATGCCCTAGTCTTTTCGCACCTGGACTACTGTTCAGTCGTGTGGTCAGGTTCCACAAAAGAGGGACTTAGGAAAATTTAATTTGGCTCAAAACAGGGCAGCATGGCTGACCCTTGTATGTACACAGAGAGCTAACATTGATAATATGCATGTTAATCTCCCCTGGCTCAAGGTGGAGGAGAGATTGACTTCACCACTACTTGTACACTGCTCAAAAAATAAAGGGAACACTTAATCAACACAATGTAACTCCAAGTCAATCACACTTCTGTGAAATCAAACTGTCCACTTATAGGAAGCAACACTGATTGACAATAAATTTCACATGCTGTTGTGCAAATGGAATAGACAACAGGTGGAAATTATAGGCAATTAGCAAGACACCCCCAATAAAGGAGTGGTTCTGCAGGTGGTGACTACAGACCACGTCTCAGTTCCTATGCTTCCTGGCTGATGTTTTGGTCACTTTTGAATGCTGGCGGTGCTTTCACTCTAGTGGTAGCATGAGACGGAGTCTACAACCCACACAAGTGGCTCAGGTAGTGCAGCACATCCAGGATGCCACATCAATGCGAGCTATGGCAAGAAGGTTTGCTGTGTCTGTCAGCGTAGTGTCCAGAGCATGGAGGCGCTACCAGGAGACAGGCCAGTACATCAGGAGACGTGGAGGAGGCCGTAGGAGGGCAACAACCCAGTAGCAGGACCGCTACCTCCGCCTTTGTGCAAGGAGGAGCCCTGCCAGAGCCCTGCAAAATGTCCTCCAGCAGGCCACAAATGTGCATGTGTCTGCTCAAACGGTCAGAAACAGACTCCATGAGGGTGGTATGAGGGCCCGACGTCCACAGGTGGGGGTTGTGCTTACAGCCCAACACCGTGCAGGATGTTTGGCATTTGCCAGAGAACACCAAGATTGGCAAATTCGCCTCTGGCGCCCTGTGCTCTTCAGAGATGAAAGCAGGTTCACACTGAGCACATGTGACAGACGTGACAGTCTGGAGACGCCGTGGAGAACGTTCTGCTGCCTGCAACATCCTCCAGCATGACCGGTTTGGCGGTGGGTCAGTCATAGTGTGGGGTAGCATTTCTTTGGGGGGCCGCACAGCCCTCCATGTGCTCGCCAGAGGTAGCCTGACTGCCATTAGATACCGAGATGAGATCCTCAGACCCCTTGTGAGACCATATGCTGGTGCGGTTGGCCCTGGGATCCTACTAATGCAAGACAATGCTAGACCTCATGTGGCTGGAGTGTGTCAGTAGTTCCTGCAAGAGGAAGGTATTGATACTATGGACTGGTCCGCCCGTTCCCCAGACCTGAATCCAATCGAGCACATCTGGGACATCATATCTCGCTCCATCCACCACAGACTGTCCAGGAGTTGGCGGATCCTTTAGTCCAGTTCTGGGAGGAGATCCCTCAGGAGACCATCCGCCACCTCATCAGGAGCATGCCCAGGCGTTGTAGGGAGGTCATACAGGCACGTGAAGGCCACACACACTTCTGAGCCTCATTTTTGCTTGTTTTAAGGACATTACATCAAAGTTTGATCAGCCTGTAGTGTGGTTTTCCATTTTAATTTTGAGTGTGACTCCAAATCCAGAACTCCATGGGTTGATAATTTGATTTCCATTGATAATGTTTGTGTGATTTTGTTGTCAGCACATTCAACTATGTAAAAAAAAAGTATTTAATAAAAATATTTCATTCATTCAGATCTAGGATGTGTTATTTTAGTGTTCCCTTTATTTTTTTGAGCAGTGTATTTGTGAGAGGTATTGACACCCATGCAAACCCCACAAGACATGCCACCAGAGGTCTCTTCACAGTCATCAAGTCCAGAACTGCCTTGGCAGCAGCTAATGGGGATCCATAATAAATACAAATACAAACACTGACTCCAATGCTGCAGCAAAATCTTTTACATTGTTTGTTTTGTATAGATAGTCTTACATGGATAATTTTCTTTCGGTATGTTACATTGAAAGGGGCTAATATTGCATTGATTCGGTCACAATTCCCACAGTGGAGCAAAACATTGATAGTGTTAACTAAATGGGAAAGTTGAGTGAAGTTCAATCTCTTGCTTCTCTGCACTGGCTAACATTTCTTCTGTGCGCACACAAGCACAGCTTAGAGGGAAAATTGTTGTGGAGGAACTACAATATTTTTTTGATCCATCTTCAGTTTTCCCCTATCACAGCCATTAAACTCTATATCTGTTTTAAAGTCACCATTGACCTCATTGTGAAATCTCTGACAGGTTTCCTTCCTCTCTGGCAACTGAGTTAGGAAGGAAACCTGTATTTAATAACTTCACCATGCTCATAGGGGTATTCACTGTCTGCTTTTTTATTTTTTTTTACAGATCTACTAAATGGGCCCTCCTTTGTGAGGAATTTGAAATCCTCCATGGTCTTTCTGGTTGAATCTGTGTTTGAAATTCACTGCTCAACTGAGGGACCTGAAAGATAATTATATGTGTGGGGGACAGAGATGAGGTAGTCATTCATAAATCATGTTAAACACTATTATTGTACAGACGTATTATTATGTACCTTCTTAAGCACATTTTAACTCCTGAATGTATTTAGGCTTGCCATAACAAAGGGGTTGAATACTTATTGACTGAAGACATTACAGATTTTCCTTTTATAATAATTTGTAAAATTTTCAAAAGTCCTCATTTGAAAATATTGGGTATTGTGTGTAGGCCAGTGACAAAAAACTAAATTTAATCAATTTTAAATTCAGGCTGTAACACGAGAAAATGTGGAAAAAGTCAACAGTGTGAACACTTTCTGAAGGCACTTTAAAAGGTAATCTAATTGTGGAATGATACTCCTCACCGGCGTTAGTGTGAGTCAGATCTGTATCGAACAGTGTATGTGTGTGTGTGCGTGTATGTGTGTGGAGAGTGGGTGGGGAAGAACTAGCTAACTGCCTCCCCAGCTAACAAATTTTGTTCCTTGCATGTTGTGGGAACATACGATTTATGCTTCACATTGGGTCTGGGAACGAAGCCACTTTTTAAATGTTCTGAGAACAGAATTTGCAGAGAGCTTCTGAGAACGTTTTACTATTGTTCTCTGAAAGTTTTCCTGTGAGGTTTTATTACCATTCTCAGAAAGGAAATTATAGGTTATTTGAAGGTAATTAAATAACATTCTGAGAACATGTTTCAATGAGACTTTTAATAGCACTGCTTGTTAACTTTTTTAAACTCCAAGCTAGAGGTCTTCACGGATCCACCAGTCACCGAATACCCGAGACCTGATCCGGGACTAGAGTGGGTCTGGATACAGAATTCTAAATAACGTCACGAATTCGAAATAATGTCTTGGTCGGTTCTGATATGAATGTCACGGGTCTCGGGTATGTGTAATTTTAACTGACTTGTCCAGAAGGAACCATACAGATCCGAACGCAGCTGCTCTATTAGAAAGAGAGAGCGAGGGAGAGAGAGAGATACATTGAGTGGCGCGTGTAGCTTGTTGCTGTTGTTGGCCCATCCTAAGTCATCAAAGTGACAATAGGCTGCAGTGATAGAGCCTCCGTGTGGGGCAAAAGTTATGGGATATCTAATTAATGGAAGAGGGAATTAAAATGATGGAATAAAACATTTAAGGAGAAGGATAGGCTACAACGATCAAGAGCCAACAGATAGGCTGCCACTTTATATTCTAAATTGAGTTGTTGTTGTTTGTAACTGTGTAGGATGAGAAAGTGCATGCAGTCTCAAATAGCCTAGCTAGCTGCTAACTAGTTAACTAGCTTCTCCCGGTGTGATGCAGGCAAGACAGGTACTATGTAATCATATTAGATGATAAAAAATCTAGCTATGGTAGCTATTATATTATAGAATTAGTTGGTTGCTGCCTCTCATCTCTCTCTTCCTCCTCCCTGATCCCTGTGTCACTCCCTCACCTTCACAGTAGCCTACACTGCACGGCCCCTGCTATAGCGTCACCTCTATCTACATCCTCTCCCTCGCGCTTTATCAGTTCTGGTTAATGAAGTAACTTAAAAATAGACTTTTCTACTGCTTCCCTCACTTGGATCAGGTCCGTTCGGAACGGGTCTCTATATTTTCTTTATATTTTTTTAAATATATAACGGTTCCAGATGGGAAAGCCCTAGGACTATTTCAGAACGGGTCCAACTTTTTGGGCCCGGGAACGCCTCTACTTCAAGCACAGATAGGACACATGAAAATTAATTTGCTTAAGTATTAATCATGCAAGCACATTAATGTTTTATTGTGGCATGACGTCAGTGAGATTTAAATCTTCTGTTTTATAGCCATGGAATGAGTCCACTGCGCCACCAAGATGGAGCCAGCATGCTATGTTTTTTTTTACTCATTCAAAGTTGTTCATTTTCGTCTATTCAAAGAGACCCCATTTCATAGGAAACGGGCACTAATTAAAGGGACACCTCTGGATTCTGGCAATGAAGCCCTTTACTTCCCCAGAGTGAAATGAACTCGTGGATATCATTTATATGTCTCTGCGTGCAGTTTGAAGGAAGTTGCTGGATGACTGGAAGTTTATGGGTATCTCCTCATTGCGCTAATGCTAGTTGGCATTGGCTCACAAAACTATGTCTAACTTACTGGACACAGATACATAACAAGGGTATCCACTGGTTCATCTGACTATGGGGAATTAGAAAAAGGGCCTCATTGCCAAAATCCCAAAGTATCTGTTTAAGATCGGGTGTGGCCAATAAGTGGGCATAGCCAAGACACTTAATAGGATAGAGTTTTGTTGATGCTGAGAACGGAATGAATATGCTTTTAACCTTTTCAAATGTGAGTTCCAAATATCTCTTACGGTTGTTCCAGCTTGAGCTGTTTTATGTACGTGATGTCAGAATGCACTCACTGTTCCAAAATGTGATTGCAACAGGACAGTTAACACTCGCTGCTTGCTAGTTATGTATGTTTCAACTTGTCAATTTCAAATTATTTTCCAACAAGTTGTATTTTCTAACAAAAGTTTGAACTGAAGTGTGTTCCACCTCCTCATTAATTCACATAGAAGTAGCCCATTTCAATTTGTTTGAGGCTTTACTGAGCCGGACAAACTTCTCTCTTTGAGGAGAGCCCTTCCCCCCCAGCCCTTCCCACCAGTGAAGTGGCGACTCCGGGATGCTGGCCTTCTAGGCAGAGTTGCAAAGAAAAAGCTATGTCTCAGACTGGCCAATTAAAGGAAAAGATTAAGATGGACAAAAGATCAGAGACTGGACAGAGGCCAGCATCCCGGAGTCGCCTCTTCACTGTTGACGTTGAGACTGGTGTTTTGCAGGTACTATTTAATGATGCTGCTAGTTGAGGACTAGACACTCTAATGTACTTGTCCTCTAGCTCAGTTGTGCACCAGGGCCTCCCACTCCTCTTTCTATTCTGGTTAGAGCCAGTTTGCACGGTTCTGTGAAGGGAGTAGTACACAGTGTTGAACCAGATCTTCAGTTTCTTGGCAATTTCTTGCATGGAATAGCCTTCATTTCGCAGAACAAGAATAAACTGACGAGTTTCAGAAGAAAGTTATTTGTTTCTGGACATTTTGAGCCCGTAATCGAACCCACAAATGCTGAATCTCCAGATATTGAACTAGTCTAAAGAAGGCCAGTTTTATTGCTTCTTTAATCTGAACCATAGTTTTCAGCTGTGCTAACATAATTGCAAAAGGGTTTTCTAATGATCAATTAGCCTTTTAAAATGATAAACTTGGATTAGCTAACACAACGTTCCATTGGAACACAGGAGTGATGGTTGCTGATTAAAAAACAGGCGTTTTCACGTACAATAGTCATTTATAAGATTAACAGTATTTGTATTTTTGATCAATTTGATGTTATTTTAATAGACAAAAAAATGTGCTTTACTTTCAAAAACAATGACATTTCTAAGTGACCCCAAACTTTTGAACGGTAGTGTATGTATGTACTGTATGTATGGAGCATAATGTATTTACAGTTTTATTCACATGTTTTCAAGTACTGGTTACAAACAATGCATTCCGATTATTGCATAGATTGTAATGGACACCTTTGAGTGTAAAATACTTTTTTGAAGGTTGTACTGATTATAATTAGCTAATGCTAAGCTATTTGCTAGCTATGTTTGGCACCATGTTTGCTGACATCATGCAATGCATTGTGAGTGTCACGTAAATGTCTGTCAGACCAAATATTTTATAACAAGGTGAAGGAATGGTTCACTCATCTTTCCGGTAAAAGGTGAATGATCGTAGACGACACACCCCCTTCAACATGCATACTGCAAACAGACCAACCTCATCTTGTCTCCTCTTATTATTTTTGGTTGACGTGAAAAACAAACATGGCGGTGCGCACAAACTACCCATCATTGGATTACTTTCGATTTCTATAAAGTGTTTTACTCAATTATTTCGATCAATATTGAGCTCACTTGTGATGTGATGAATTACTAATGTAGCTTGGATGATTGTGTATACTGTTCCTACTTCTGTGAATGTCTGAACATTGCATCCAAAAATAAACTTTTCACATTCAGGACATAACTTTGTAAGGACTGTGTTTCTGCTAAATGTTTCTGTGAAAAAACAGTGTGGCGACCTCAAATGATGACTGTTGCATCAATTGAAACTGGACGTTCCAAATATGCATTCTAATCATAGAATGGACCCTGCAGAGACCACTGTCCAATGATCACACCCATTTGTTGGTACATGTGAAAAGGTTAAATAACATTCTTAGAATGTTCTCTGAATGTTACTAAATATTTCTTGTGGTTTTTATGGAAAGTTTTCTTAACGTTCTCGGAACAATTTGAGAACATGGCTTTAAATACAACCATGAGGAAACTTGCAGAAAATGTTATGCTGGAGTACGTACATACCCTTAGAAGAACGTTTCTTATCGTTCTCTGAACAATTTGAGAACATAACTTTAAATAGCACCATGAGGAAACCTGTAGGAAATGTTATGCTGGAGTATTGAAATTCCCATAGAAGGACATTGTTGTGAACATTCCCATTGTCAAACCAGTTGGAGAACATTCCTAGAACATTACCAAAATGTAAAATACATGTAACCAACTTTTAGGAAACATTCTGTTAAAGTATTGAAATACCAAGAATATAACATTTTTTTTGTGTGAAGTTCCTTAAATGTGTTCAGAATGTTCAAAAGCCAAGCAACCATCATGCACCATTCCCAGAAAGTTATGGGAAGGTTGAATGCAAGGTAAAAATAGGACAACAACGCTCTCACCAAGTTTGAAGAAACATGTGGTTCTCAGAACATTATGTGTCAGCTGGGTTACAACTGTGAAATGTGATGTCATGAGACTGAAGTGAGAACAGGCAACAGTGTGCTTTCCTTATTGTTGTTCACCAGATTCACGAGACATCTGTTTATGGGCAGGCATGGGATGTCTTCCTGTTGATAGGGACAGTTCTGCTTTTACTGTACCCTATAATCATGGGGCTATTGTAACAACACAGAAGAGTGACCTATCATGACAACTTTATATATTTCTTATAATATGTTAAGCATATCTCTGCTTTTCTACATTATTCTCTTTTCATTGATACAATTTTTATCCACTCCTCCAGTTGAATATTTAAGCCTGTGTGTTGGCCCATGTGTGTAAAGTTGTGCTATAGTCATCAATGACCTGCCTCACTGTAACTGTGAGATTACATGTAGGTCTACTTATATAGAGTATCATTAACTTAACTCTGCAAAATACCAGACACCCTTATAGTGAGAGCGACCTTACTTTGTAGATTTATTGCTTGTTATACGTATAATGTATAGTGACATCCTGTTTAATAATGAGTCTAGCATTGTGTCTGGATGTTGAAAATATGAGGATGGGTGGTAATTGCTCACTGGGGTGTTGGCTGGTTATATCACTCACAGGCTGGAGGTGTGAAAGGATGTGGTGAGAAAGATGAAAGATGAAAGCTACATGGTTGGAAGCATGTGGATATGTGCACATGCCTGTATTGATGTGCACACGTGTATGTGTGTATCTCCCCATTTCAGTGTTATCCAACACGATGAAGTGTGTATATTCCTATTTATTTGTCTTTTTCACCACCCAAGGGCTCAGCTGTAGTTCTTTATCTATCTACCTCTGTGGTAAGAATATGGACCTTTAGCTAGTCATGCCATCTCTAGGTGTGTTACGGCTTACTAGGTGTGGTGGGTGGAATCAGGCGCAGAGAGCAGGGTTCAGAAGATTGTCAAATTTATTTTCCGGCGCATCAAAAACGGTCACGCCAACACACAGGGCGCATACAATTTACCAGCCCAAACAACAGGACCAAAATAGTCCGGAGAATACATACACGGGAAAAAACCACCATACAACAGAGTAACAAAAAACAAGCCCGCACAAATACCCAGTGGGCCTGGTGCCCTTAAATAACCTACAAACAAACACTAACTCAAAACAGGTTTACCCAATTACCCAATGAACAGAAACAAACGGAAAGGGAATCGATGGCAGCTAATTGGCCGGCGATGACGACCGCCGAGCGCCGCCCGAACAGGAAGAGGCACCATCTTCGGCGAGATTCGTGACAAGGTGATCACCACACACTACAATATACCTCAATTTTCTATTAATTTATGATATTTACAGTGCATTCAGTAAGTATTCAGACCCCTTTACTTTTTCCACCTTTTGTTACGTTACAGACTTATTTTAAAACGGATTAAGCATATTTTTTCGTCAGTCTACACACAATACCCCATAATGACAAAGTGAAAACAGGTTTTAAGAAATATCTTATTTACGTTAGTATTCAGGCCCTTTGCTATGACACTCAAAATTGAGCTCAGATGCATCCTGTTTCCATTGATCATCCTTGAGATGTTTCTACAACTTGACTGGAGTCCACCTGTGGTAAATTCAATAGATTGGACATGATTTGGAAAGGCACACACCTGTCTATATACGGTCCCACAGTTGACAGTGCATGTCAGAGCAAAAACCAGGCCATGTGTTGAGGCACAGATCTGGGGAAGGGTAGCAAAAAAAATCTTCCGCATTGAAGATCCCCAAAAACACAGTGGCCTCCGTCATTCTTAAATGGAAGAAGTTTGGAAGCACCAAGACTGTCCCTAGAGCTGGCCGCCCGGCCAAACCGAGCAATTGGGGGAGAAGGTCCTTGGTCAGGGAGGTGACCAAGAACCTGATGGTCACTCTGACAGAGCTCCAGAGTTCCTCTGTGGAGATGGGAGAACCTTCCAGAAGGACAACCATCTCTGCAGCACTCCAGCAATCAGGCCTATATTGTAGAGTGGCCAGATGGAAGCCACTCCTCAGTAAAAGGCAGATGACAGCCGACTTAGAGTTTGCCAAAAGGCACCTAAAGACCAAGACCATGAGAAACAAGATTCTTTGGTCTGATGAAACCAAGATTGAACTCTTTGGCCTGAATGCCAAGCTTAACATCTGGAGGAAACCTGGCACCATCCCTATTGTGAACCATGGCGATGGCAGAATCATGCTATGGGAATATTATTCAGTGACAGGGACTGGGAGACTAGTCAGGATCGAGGGAATAATAAGATAAACGGAGCAAAGTACAGAGAGATCCTTGATGAAAACCTGCTACAGAGCTCTCAGGACCTCAGACTGGTGTGAAGGTTAATCTTCCAACAGGACAATGACCCTAAGCACACAGCCAAGACAATGCAGGAGAGGCTTAGGACAAGTCTCTGCATGTCCTTGAGTGGTCCAGCCAGAACCCGGATTTGAACCCAATCTAACATCTCTGGAGAGACCTGAAAATAGCTGTGCAGCGACGCTCCCCATCCAACCTGACCGAGCTTGAGAGGATCTGCAGAGAAGAATGGGAGAAACTCCCCAAATACAGGTGTGCGAAGCTTGTAACGTCATACCCAAGAAGACTCGAGACTGTAATCGCTGCCAAAGGTGCTTCAACAAAGTACTGAGTAAAGGGTCTGAATACTTATGTAAATGTAATATATCTGGGTTTTATTTGTAATAAATGTGGGATTTAAAAAAAATGTTAGTTTTTTTTGTCATTATGTGGTACTGTGTGTAGATTGATGTGGAGAAAACGACCAATTCAATCCATTTTAGAATAAGGTTGTAAGATAAACAAAATGTGGAAAAAGTCAAGGGGTCTGAATACTTTCCGAATGCATTGTAACCACAATTTGGGGCAGTCTTTACCTGCATTTACATATATAATAAGACATATTTGTGCTGCCAAATGACAAAAAATGTTTGTCACCAGCATTTTTTTCCCTGGTCGTTGTTGTAAATGAGAATGTGTCCACAATCAACTTACCTAATAAATTTAAAGTAAATACCAAACACAAACAGTGCACATATTACTAATAACATGTGCAATCTGTTTATTAGTGTTGCCTGCATATGATGGCAAAAGAGTTAGATATGAAGCATGACGCACTTCCCTTTTTTTACAGGAACGTGCACTCACAACCTGTTTCCTGACCCGTTAAAGTACCAATGCATCCAGCTCCAACCGCCCCTCTCTGACTCGAGCCTGTGTATTGTCAGAGGTAAGTACTGCTCGGTCTCTTTGCTTTACATTTCATACAGAGATACTTCAATTTGGACTGTTAATGTGAAAATGTCAGCCTAAAATGTATAATTGCTCTTTGTTACAATTAGGGATAACATTGTCTCAGACAATAGGGATAATATTCAGATATATTCTATTATACATTTTAAGTATAGAATCAAGGCATTCATTCAGGTGGGCACCTGTGCTATTTACTTTTGGCAAAGCTTGTGCTTTGGTTATGTAGTTTGTATAAGGTTAGAGTACCGCTTCACTTGCACATGGAGGGGAATTTATTGTGCAAGAGCCATTGCACTGTTGGAATATCGTACACTTTTGGAATTTCACATTTCGTACTGCACTGGAAATGCGTTCTATAGTATATAGAAAGAGCCAGCAGAGGAATCACATGAGAGGTTTTGGCTCATCTAATGTGACACAAGAAGCCTCCGAAACAGTCACATTTGGTGTGTGGTTATTTACCCCCTCACAATGTGTGGGTGAAGGTATGGTAGTGTGGTAGAGGTTCACTCCAGAGTCAAAAAGCATATCAATTGTCACCAAAACAATTGCCAAATATCACACTCAGTGCAAAAATGATAGATTTAATAGACAATCTTTTTTATTACAACATCTATAACACATGATCTAGTTCATATTTGCACAGGACTAGTATTACTAGATCATTATAATTATTGCCCCATGTAATACTTTTTGTCATTCAGTATTTACCGTTATGATACAGAAGCCTGGAGGCTGTTCTAGGCTTGATGATATTTCAACTTGACGAGGGATAGCCTAATATTGGCTTTCAGTTCAGAAAGAAATCTAAATAACAATGCACTTCAATGAAGAAGCATAAACTGTATGCAGTCATTTAACCTCAAACTCTGACGCCCACTGGTGGCATTTTCTAAAGGTACATTTCAGTTTCAAAACTATAAGTCCTACACATGCTTAATACTGTTAGAATGGTAAGAACTGTGGGATTCTGATAAGGGAAACAATGTGACTACTACAGAGCCTGAGCTACAACCCTTGAAATGTACAGTTTTAGTTTTTTGTCTGGGTTTTTTTTTTGGGGGGGAATAACAGATTTCAAATTCTAGGTTTGAAATAAAATATGTCACCAATTACTGTTCCAAAAGGATAAAACAAAGATTCTGATCATTGACCTAATGATGCACATATTCTCATAGGAACGCAGCCATTTTAAATGCACAGGACTTGTGCAATGTGTTTTCTTCTTACAGGAATGATATACATAGGAGGAAGCTGAAATCTCTATCTATCTATTGATGTACAGTAAATATAACCCCTGTCTGATTCCCAGTTCGTCCACTAGATAGCAGTAGGTGATCACATGACGTCTCTTGGCCACTAGAAACCATTTGGATTTTGGTTAGTGAATCACTGTGCCAAATGGCTAAATGGATTTTCAAACCTGACATCTTAAAACGACCTTAGCAACTAGGGCTTTCAAGTTATGGAGTAGAACTAATTAAAATATGACACAGGCAGGTGAGGAAACTTCAAACGTATTTTCCCATTCACTTTTCCTATTGTAAACGATGAGCTAGATCAACGGCACATGTGGAGGACTCATACAAGATAATGTGGACGGAGAAGGAAATGCATTGCTTTACAATGACCACCAGGGTGTACCATTTCCATGCATACGAAATGCTTGCACTTCTGGTGACTTGACCTACATTTCCTACTCTATGAATATGACCATAGCGCATTATTTATGGTCTTTATGGTCAAATCATACTGCATTGCTAGCAGTATGATTTGAGTTGTGACAAGCTACATCACATTACACTTTAGCTTGATGTATTTAGCTAGTTACTGTATTATTCCCCTTTCATCTGTGGTATCATACCTAGCCTGGCTCGCTAGCATTATAAATTAATGTTGTAAAACAAAAAGTATCTACCAAACTCGCCGGACCTGGTACCTTGTCCAAAACAAACACTCTATTAATTAACAGGTTTTAATTAATTGGCACTATAGTCTGCCAAATCTTGTTTTAAAACGGTTTTCAGATCCCAGACAGGACCATGCTACCTTTTTACATGAATCTAAATGTCTGCCCGATCATAGGTTGTCTGTGTGAAGTCATTGTTACCATGGCATGGAGTTCCAACAGCACCAAACTGGACAACACCACCTTGTCCCTGTTCCAGAATGTGACAGCCAGTACAGCAATCTCCATTGTCTACATTGTGGTCACCATCATCAACCTGGTAGGAAACAGCCTCTCCATGTGGCTCCTCCTCTTCCATACGTCTCCCAAAACTCCCTCCATCATCTTCATGATCAACCTGACCCTGACTGACCTGACCTTGGGCCTCGTCCTGCCCTTCCAGATCATGTATCAGATGCAAGGGTATAATTGGAGCTTGGGCCCGGGCATGTGCAGGTATTCTTGTTTTATTCTTTTGACTATCATTTATTTATCCTGATCAGTCCCATTGAGGTAGATGTGCATTTTACAAGCCCTGGACAAGAGCCAACAACTTTCTTTCATCATGGATTAATAATTATTCATTATATTCTGATCTTCCACAGGCTCTTAACCCTGGTGTTCTTTGCCAACATGTACTGCTCAATTCTAACTATGACCGCCATCAGTGGAGATCGCTACCTGGGCATCTGCCGGCCCATGCTCTTCTGTGAGACCAGGGAAAGGAAGTCATTCGCTGTGATTGTCTGCTTAGCCATGTGGACAGTCGTCCTATTGGTCCTGTACCCACTCACTATAACCGACCTGACGTTCCATGTTCCAGAACTCAGGATTACCACCTGCTTCGATGTTCTGAAGAGGGACATGCTTCCATCCATGCTGGCCTGGGCTGCCTTCCTCCTTGCACTGTTTGTCATCCTCTTCCTCATCCCGTTCTGCATCACTGTTTTCTGCTACATCAGCATCATCCGCAAGCTGGCCCGAGACTCCAAGACCAAACAGAAGGATAAGGCTATTGGTCTCGCGGTCACCGTCCTAACGGTCTTCACGCTCTGCTTCACTCCCAACAACATCCTCCTCCTGGCTCACACCATCCGGAGGCTCTTCTACGGGGACTCCCTCTACATGGCCTACAAGCTGACTCTCTCCCTCAGTTGCTTCAACAGCTGCCTGGACCCCTTCATCTACTACTTTGCCTCTAGGGAGTTCCGGAAGAAGTTGAGGCAGATGCTAAGGCTGAGAACACCGAGCAGTCTGGACACGGGGAAGACAGACCTGCACAGAGAGAGCCTGTACTCCGCCCAGTATGTGTCTGAGGGACAGGGTAGAGAGAACGGCAGAGTGTCTGTTAAACAACACTGTTAAAAAACAGAGAGAGGGCCTCCAGAGTGGCGCAGCGGTCCAAGGCACTGCATTGCAGTGTTAGAGGCGTCATTACAGACCCGGGTTCTGGCGCAGCCGGCCGTGACCGGGAGACACATGAGACGGCGCACAATTGGCCAAGTGTCGTCCAGGTTAGGGGAGGGTTTGGCCGGCCGGGATGTCTTTGTCCCATTACACTCTAGCGACTCCTTGTGGTGGGCCAGGCGCATACACGTTCCTCTGACAGATTGGTGCAGCTGGCTTCCGGGTTAAGCGAGCAGTGTGTCAAGAAACAGTGTGGCTTTGCAGGGTTGTGTTTCAGAGGACGAATGAATCTTGACCTTCACCTTTCCCGAGTCTGCATGGGAGTTGCAGTAGGACTAGACTGTAACTACAAATTGGGGAGAAAAGGGGGTAAAAATTACAACAACAAAAACTGAGAAACATTCCTGTTCAGATAATTTCACAGGAATGTTTTTGTGTGCTGTATATAGACCCAGTAACAAACCAGGCTAGATGGTGCATCACAAAGTTAGTAAAATAGGGTAATTTATTTTGTGAAGGACTGTTGCAACTTCCATAAAGATATCAATGAGATGTGTGTGGCTAAGTGAAAGCTAGGCTCCTTTTACCGCAAATGTGATCTCTGCTTCCTGCCAATTCGGGCGGATTCATTGTTTCATTGTGTGAATTATTAAACATACCTACTGGGGTAATTTAAACAACATTACATTGAACCAATGTGGAATAGACAATGAATTGATTTCTCTGCCCAGTGGGCACCTTTGTTAAATGTTTATCCATTCCCCACCAATTATATCACCAGTAATGAATTTAATGTTAATCTCCGTCATCTAGAATGTTAGGGTGTTTAAATCACGAAATTCTATTCATTCATGAAATAAATATTAATTTACCATTCTCATTCTCTGAGATTTTGATGTCATTTTCCCAATGTGGAACATTGGAACACTCCATAAGTAAATATATTTTAAAAGTTATAATAATTGCACTTGTCTTTTCCTACTAGCACTGACTTAGCTGATTAACATCTTATTGAGGAATTTCCTTTTTACTATGACTGTGATATATGGTCGTCCCATCGGGCTATCTTAAGATAAATGTAGTGTAAGTCGCTCTGGATATGAGTGTCTGCTAAATGAGTAAAATGTAAAAATGTAAACATCTGAGCGTGCATAGAAAGAGAACTTTATGGCCTGTGTGCTACAATTGGGTTCAGTACTATGAAAAGTGTTGAATTTAGGAACTGTGATAAAATGTTGAGATTGTCTTATTTAGATGCATTCACCAATGTAATGATGGATATGGGAATTGCCTTTGTAAGTGCATATGTATCGGTTTGAGGTCCTGTGATTCAGATTCCTTTTGGTTTCTTGGCATGGACACGGGTAGCCTTTGCCGGCCGAGAGTACTTAGCTCTTCTAAACAGAGTTCCAGTAGTAATTTGCAAACCTAGCACAAACCGATTCTACATGTAGAAATGGCCGAAAATATCGGCAGTCAGACCCCCACAGGTGGGTGGTCCCGAAAACACACCACGCGGTCAGCGAGCGAAGAAACAGCAGATGAGGGGTCTTGAAAACCTGTGTCTGTTCAGATGCTACAGGTTGAGCCTGATTTAGAGGTTATATATATTGAAAATCTAAACAACAATATCTAGAAAACAATTGATCCAGATGATTAGAAAAATTATAGGCCCATCTCAAACCTCCCTTTGCTTTCAAAGATTCTAGAGAAAACTGTTCCTCAGCAGCTTTCCTTCTTCCAACAGCACCACCATGAGGCCAAACACAAGAATACTCCACAGCCCTCATACTCAACTCCAAAGCTTGAAGCCAGTTCCACTGCATTTTTTCATTGTTCCCCTCTAAAAAGGGACTGATATATATATGGGACACCAGGTGGGTAAAATGAATTATCAGGAAGAACAGAAAACCAGCAGGCTCCGGAACTCATAGTGTAAGAGTTGAATACCCCTGCTCTACAGGTTAGCTAGACTCACATTCCTGAGAATGTATGCCAAATTCCATAACTCAGAGTCAAACAGATCAAGAGATATTAATAGGTGCCTGTTATAGACCCACCATGTGGTTGATCAGAATATTTTTTTGCATATATTGAGTCTTGACAGAGTTCTGAATATTTGTATCAAGATTTGTTACAATATGAATAACCATGTCTGATTTATATGCATTGATTTGCTTGATATTTTCTATTACATGGCGCCTTCACTGTTGGATCACCATGAAAGACCTGTAAATAAAGTCTACACCTTGAGCACTTGGCTTAAGCTGATTTCCTTCCATTACGACTGCTACTGTTCCATATTTTGGAAATAGAAAAAAAATATCAAAAATAAAAGTTACTACCAAAGAAACATGGGGGGAAATGATGAAGAGGGACGTGCTAGACATCAAATGAAGCCCTATACTATGTTCAATTTAAAATTGATCTGTAGCAGTTTTGAAAATGGTATTATTCTATGGTTGCCTTTGATACCCATATGAAAATATCAAATATGTTTTGTAATTGATAATTAAGCTTTAGACATCCAAATGTTTACCACCTGTCATTATACAATAAACATTTCCACCTGACACTATATATCAATTAAATTACAAAGGAACACTGCAAAAGTTTGACTTTTCGTCTTTTTCTAGGATAGGTCAGGTCTATGTCCCTCCTCCTGCTTTCTGTTGATATAATTCCGCTGGATGGCGCTGTCACATCAGGGACCTGGCACTGCTTATTGACAGCTGCTATTTGGAATTCTCATGCTTCTGGTAAGAAAATTACATTTTATCTGGATATGTTTTCAGACTTTTATTACGGAACGTGTTGTACTCATGTTTTCTTGCAATCAATAGTCAGTATTTCAGTCAGCTGTTCAGCCCTATGTGAGATCGATGTTGTTTGAGCTTGTTCTTATCAAAACATCGAGATAGAAACGAGATGAAAAACGTTAGGTAGGCCTACTACACTATTCAAATATCATGCCACACCGTCAAAAGACATTTACTGTACAAGTAGCCAGCCCATGACATTCGTATCGGAATGAACTAGTGAAACATGGGGGATGGGAACCGAAAGGCTGGAGGAAGCAGTCACAGCAGAGAGGAAGAGACGAAGAGAGAGGGATAAATGATAAATGGGCACAATCTGTCTTCTCCAGCAGGTGGCGTTTTGTATTTTTTTTTCGCTTACCAAGCGAGGAATTTTTGTATCGAGGTCAATGAGTGTGTTGAATTTGGTTAACAAAATATGTAAAGGCTTATTTGCTAGGTGTGGTTTATTTAATCTAATAGAAGCGTTTTAACGACGAGGTTGTTACGAATGTACTGACATAAGTCGGACACGTTACATCCGGCAACTGAGAAAAAACACTTTATAGCCTGGTCGTCACTCTTACCCCAGCTTATTTCTATCTTCTTACATTGATTTTTAAACCTAAACTTCACCACACTGCTAACCGTATGCCTAACGTTAAATTAAGACCAAAATAATAGTCAATTATTGACTTTGTGGCTTTGGTAACTAATGGAAACCGTTGTGCCCTCTCATTGGCTATAAGGATCCCATCTGATCTTCCCTTTTCCCGGCTGCCTTCCATTTTTGAAGATATTTATTTTCATCCTCAGAATGGCCGATGGAGTATCTGGTCAATTTAATGGAAAATCTGTGGTCCCCTTTACAACTGTGTTCACTAGTTGCCACAAGGTAATAAACACCGTCTATTTCTGCTTTAACCTAACCACACTGCTAATTTCATGCCTAATCCTACCCTTAAATTAAGACCAAGAAGCACAACTTTGTCTCATGAATTTTTACGATATCGCCCACGTAGACTTTGTGGCTGTAGTAAGAAGTGATAACACGGAATTCTGAGTGCTTCTCGAAGCGTTCATTCAAACGGTGTGCTTTATGATCACTGGCAGATAACACGTATTGTACACGGAATTATTGGCTATCTGCCAGTGATCATAAAGCACGCCGTTTGAATGAACGCTTCGAGAAGCACTCAGAATTCCGTGTACAATACGTGTTATCACTTCTTGCCACAAAGTCTACGTGGGCGAAATCGTAAAAATTCATGAGACAAAAATGTGTTTCTTGGTCTTAATTTAAGGTTAGGATTAGGCATGCAGTTAGCAGTGTGGCTAGGTTAAAGCAGAAATAGGCGGTGTTTATGACTTTGTGGCTGTGGTAAGTAGTGAACACCGTTGTAAAGGGGACCACAGAGTTTCCATTAAATTGACCAGATACTCCATTGGCCATTCTTACAATGAAAATAAATATTTAAAAAAAATGGAAGGCATCTGGGAAGATCAGGTGGGATCCTTCTAGCAGATAGCCAATGACTAGTTGGGGTGGGTATGTTGCTCATATTTTGATCAGGAAGGCTATATCCTGTGGCGGTAATACAATAGTAATTCTTAGATCAATTTGTATTCATGCTTCGCTATCATGTCGGGCCGAACAACGCCCTATGACCTTATTCATGATTCAGCACTGTGTCTTATTGCTTAAATACTTGCTTGGAAGTAGATGTATTTATATTAATGGTGGATGATTTAATGCACTATGGGCCTATTATAATCAACATTTTGTAATGATGACCATTTCAGATGATATGATAGTTATTCTGTTCCACGCCCCGGTTTCCCGATAGTGATGGAATTTATATTACATGCTGACCAGACCAGACACGTCGCTTGGGTCACAACATAAATGTAGAAATCCATGTTATTCAATTATTGCACCCACACTGCTCATTACTGTGGTAATACTATGAAAGTATAGATGCCGATCACCATAAGTTCAAAGATGAAAAAGCCTGGAAGGAGGAGGGATGACTTGAAACGATTCGGTTGTCTGTTTTATGTGTAGATTAATTGTCAGAGTAGAGGACCTTGTGCATTTCAGGTAAAATAACATCTCAATGTTTATATCCCAGGACCAATTAGCTAGCAACAGCAAGCTAGCTAAATAACACAAATTAGCTAGCAAGTGCAAGCTAACTAGCTAAATTGCCATACACGTTTAATGCTTTTCGACCTGTCCCCAAATGACTGTCATTGGTTCAGAGTTTTTGATATTTTAACCTGCGTGCCGTGATAGCGTTTGGTGTAGGGAGACAAAACATTGATGCACGATGGCACACGCAGACAGTTTGGTGGGCTTACGAGTGTTTTAACATGCATCTTTCCTACAACGTATGCTAAAAAGTGCATTGCTTAGCCATATGTCGATACTCTTCTGTGTCGCACCCACTTGAGTGATGCTACACTGCCGCTGAAAACTCACGATACAGGCGATTGTATTAGAATTTACATTCATTCTCCATTCCTTACATTTACACATTTGGTTTAAATTCATATCATTTGCAACTCCAACAGCATATTTCTTTCTTCTTCTGACAACAGGCGTTGTCTTTTCACCCAGGTACACACACTCCTGGGAGATGACAGCATGGGTACTAATTATCCTATTTAAATATGTGACAGCCAGCAAGGTGCAGAATACACACCACGGGATTGTTCAGTAGAGCACTATGATAAGGATGTTGCAGATACAGTTGAAACTGATTTTAAATAGGTTAAGTGCAAACTAATTTTAAGTACATGTCTAGTTCACAATCAGCCAAATAACAAACACCATCATTGTTCTTACTCCAGATATCTGCACAGTCTTGTTTAGTGCACACATTCAAGACAGCCCCAAGACATTTTTCAGGAGTCAGCTGTATCTGGTAGAAAAACAATCATTTGTGACTTCACTCTCTATTTTATATTATCTCAAGTTTTTCTGTACTTTACCATGTCCATCTCAACTCAAATTGTATTTGTCACATACACATGGTTAGCAGATGTTAATGCGAGTGTAGAGAAATGCTTGTGCTTCTGGTTCCCGATAGATTCCATGTTAGATATTACTGCACTAACAGTTCCACAACTACCTAATACAAACAAATCTAAAAGGGGTGAATGAGAATATGTACATATTAATATATGGATGAGCGATGGCTGGGCAGCATAGGCAAGGTGCAATAGATGGTATAAAATACAGTTGAAGTCGGAGGTTTACGTACACCTTGTCAAATACATTTAAAATCAGTTTCACAATTCCTGACATTTTAATGAGTAACAATTCCCTGTTTTAGGTCAGCTAGGATCACCACTTTTATTTTAAGAATGTGAAATGTCAGAATAATAGTAGAGAATTATTTATTTATTTCATCACATTCCCAGGGGGTCAGAAGTTTAGATGCTACCAAATACTAATTGAGTGTATTGCCTTTTTAAATGGTTAACTTGGGTCAAACGTTTCAGGTAGCCTTCCACAAGCTTCCCACAATAAGTTGGGTGATTTTGGCCCATTCCTCCTGACAGCTGGTGTAACTGAGTCAGGTTTGTAGGCCTCCTTGCTCGCACACGCTTTTTCAGTTTTGCACACAAATTCTCAATAGGATTGAGGTCAGGGCTTTGTAATGGCCACTCCAATATCTTGACGTTGTTGTCCTTAAGCTATTTTGCCACAACATTGGAAGTATGCTTGGGGTCATTGTCCATTTGGAAGACCCATTTGCGACGAAGCTTCCTGACTGATGTCTTGAGATGTTGCTTCAATATATCCACATAATTTTTCCCTCCACATGATGCCATCTATTTTGTGAAGTGCACAAGGCCCTCCTGCAGCAAAGCCCCCCCCACAACATGATGCTGCACCTGCGTGCTTCATGGTTGGGATGGTGTTCTTCGGCTTGCAAGCCTCCCCATTTTCCTCCAAACATAATGATGGTCCTTATGGCCAAACAGTTCTATTTTTGTTTCATCGGACCAAAGGACATTTCTCCAAAAAGTACGATATTTGTCCCCATGTGCAGTTGCAAACCACAGTCTAGCTTTTTTATGGCGGTTTTGGAGCAGTGGCTTCTTCCTTGCTGAGCGACCTTTCAGGTTATGTCAATATAGGACTCGTTTTACTGTGGATATAGATACTTTTGTACCTGTTTCCTCCAGCATCTTCACAAGGTCCTTTGATTTGCACTTTTTGCACCAAAGTACGTTCATCTCTTGGAGAACGCGCCTCCTTCCTGAGCGGTATGATGGCTGCGTGGTTCCATGGTGTTTATACTTGCGTACTATTGTTTGTACAGATGAACGTGGTACCTTCAGGCGTTTTGGAAATTTCTCCCAAGGAAGAACATGACTTGTGGAGGTCTACACTTTTTTTCTGAGGTCTTGGCTGATTTCTTTTGATTTTCCCATGATGTCAAGCAAAGAGGCACTGAGTTTGAAGGTGGGCATTGAAATACATCCACAGGTACACCTCCAATTGACTCAAATGAGGTCAATTAGCCCATCAGAAGCTTCTAAAGCCGTCACATAATTTTCTTGAATTTTCCAAGCTGTTTAAAGGCACAGTCAACTTAGTGTATGTAAACTTCTGACCCACTGGAATTGTGATACAGTGAAATAATCTGTCTAAACAATTGTTGGAAAAATGACTTGTCATGCACAAAGTAGAGGTCCTAACCGTCTTGCCAAAACTATAGTTTGTTAACAAGACATTTGTGGAGTGGTTGAAAAATGAGTTTTAATGACTCCAACCTAAGTGTATGTAAACTTCCGACTTCAACTGTACATATGAGATGAGTAATGTAAGTGACATTGTTTAAAGTGACTAGTGATCCATTTGTTAAAGTGGTCAGTGATTGGGTCTCCATGTAGGCAGCAGCCTCTCTGAGTTAGTGATTGCTATTTAGCAGTCTGATGGCCTTGAGCTGTACTTCAGTCTCTCGGTCCCAGTTTTGATGCACCTGTACTGACCTCACCTTCCAGATGGTAGCAGTGTGAACAGGCAGTGGCTCGGGTGGTTGTTGTCTTTGGTTTTTGCCTTCCTGTGACATTGGGTGCTATAGGTGTCATGGAGGGCAGGTAGTTTGCCAATGGTGATACGTTGTGCAGAATGCACCACTCTCTGGAGAGCCTTGCGGTTGAGGGCGACGAAGTTTCCGTACCAGGCTGTGATACATCCCAACAGGATGCTCTTGATTGTGGATATGTAACAGTTAGTCAGGGTTTTGGGTGACAAGCCAAATTTCTTCAGCCTCCTGAGGTTGAAGAGGCGCTACTGCGCCTTGTCCACCCACACAGACAGTGTGGTGAAACATTTCAGTTTGTCGTTGATGCGTATGCCGAGGAACTTTAAACATTCCACTTTCTCCGCTGCTGTCCCTTCGCTGTGGATAGGGGGGCTAATCCAATCTTGCTACAACAGGGCTAATCTAATTTCCACCGTGAGTACACTTTCAATTGAAAGAAGTCCACAGAAAACAAATGAATGCTACACATTTCAACCGTCTTTTTCAGGCAGTGCTTGTACATCTCAATGGCCCTATAGGCCTCCCTCTCTATTCAACTACAGCTATTATATCTCGTTAATAATATGCTATTATTTGCTTCCCTAAATAAGGCATTGCCCCTTTTAGGGCAATTGCCTGACAGCATGGACATGCTCTTGCCGGTATTTTTTTATATACCGAATGCACTCCAAGTCTATGGTGTAGTTGTACAGATCTTGTGCATCTGAGGATTTATTGTGATGCAGTATCTGCATGTCTCCCTTTTCAACAGCAACTCTGAAACATCACTGGACACATCTATACTCATAGCTCTACGTTGAAACACACACCACCTCCCCCAGCTCCTGTGGGATGATGTGAAGAGATGATAGCAGAACCTACAGTCACCTCCAGGTCCTCAGTACAGAAGTAAGAAACGTTCTTCTTAAAACACAATCTATGAAATAGTGGTAACTTTCCACTCTCTAAAACCTCTTAATCAAACTGATTTATGGAAAGATGGTAGCCAGGGTGCCTGACTGTTTCTGTTATAAACAATGCAAATGTTTTGTCTTAGCAAATAAGACTAACAAATTGTCTAAAGCAGAAACAGACTTGCACTCAGGCTAATGCTGTTGTCGTAGCAGTAATATATATAATGTCTTATGTTGGGCTTCAGTCAGTTATAGATATGCCTAGTAGCTTTCCAGATGTGCACTCAGTTGCACAGCAGTAGATGGAATAGTTGGGTAGTTGACGATGGGCGGCTCCAGAGAGGGGCTTGGTGGTGCTGAAGCCCCCGTATATACACCATAGATTACAACCAAGCAACCCCTAAGCTACCCAATAAAAAATTACTGGTGCCCCACTGGCGTTGACACCTGATATAGAAATTGTTAGATTGCGTGCACTGGAAGACTTCCCTGAACGATCATGCGATGATGGGACATGCCATGCTGGCCAGACGGCATCAGATGAATGGGAAAGAGGGATGCTGTTTCACTCGCTTGGCTGCTTTATCAAAGGATTGGAATTCTGACCCAGTTTTATTTTTTAAAATGTAACCTTTATTTAACTAAAGCAAGTCTGTTAAGAACAAATTCTTATTTACAATGACGGCCTACCCCGGCCAAACCCTAACGACGCTGGGCCAATTGTGCGCCCCTCTATGGGACTCCCAATCACGGCCGGTTGTGATACAGCCTGGAACCGAACCAGGGTTTGTAGTGATGCACTGAGATGCTGTGCCACTCGGGAGCTCGAGTTGTCATGTCAACACAGCTGTCAGTGCTACGAAGCACAACCCGCTATCAGGGTTGAGAGAACAGAGACTAGCACAACACGATATGTATACACCATTATTGTACATGGTGAACCCAAACCTCTCCCTGACCAGTTTCAACTGTGCAAGCTAACATAGCTAGTTTGTTGCTAGCTTGGTTTGCTCATTGCTACAGTAGCTAGCTGCATTGGTGTTTGCAATGTCCGATTTGATAGCTAGCTAAATTGTACAGGCTGCATTTCTTGTATATACATGCTATTACAATAACCAAACAGTTGGATAAACAAATAATTTGTGAAACCACAATGTAATGCAGCAGATGGCATGGGGTGAGTTTAGGATCTTTGAACAAGCAGCTTTAATTTGATTGGCTGTTGCATGCCATTTTAATTGTTTGAGTTGCTTCATGTAACAGCAAAGTTGCTTGAGATGATGTCACCTGCAACAGAAATTGTGTGAAAGTTGCTTCATGTAATCCTAGCCTAAAGGCATCAGCCTGCTTCGGTTTGGCTGACTATGCAAACCAAACGTGTGCTCGCATACTCCCTTAAAAGACCTTCGGTGAAAAAAGCGGTAATAGTAGTATTTGTCCATCTTGAGATGCCGTAGTCAGAATTCATCTAAAATAACTCAAGAAATGTGTCATTCCTGTTGATTTTTTTTTGCAGAGGAATGTGTAAGTTTACAGCTTACTAATATGTTTGGTGCAGTATTTAACAAGTGGAAAAATTTAAGATGAAAACGAGTCGTCTCTTGTTGAATGACAACAAACACTTAATTGAAGAATCCCTACTTTGGTACCAATCACCAACGGAGGGACATAGACTTCGGTTACCGACTTCGGCTTGCCTCGAGAAACAAATGTGCTCACCAACAGCCGGAAAAACCCTTACCAAAGACACATTTTTGTTGTTGAAATAATGTCACAAAATGTAATCATAATGATGCCCAAACTGTTTTCGGACGGGAAGCATGCGGACGCCTTAAAGCCTGCCCATAATGCCGGCCCTCTCTATGCAGAAAATCCACTATCTACAATTGATTAAATACAGGCCTAGGTTAATCATTTTCTGAACAATGCCCTGTGTGGTAGTTGTCCATCATTATCATCTGTGATTTCCCAGTGAGAACTTGGCTGTGGACGCAAACTCCTCTGGAGCTGTCAATCACACAGTGGGCGGAGCACGGAATGAGAACAGACAGAGTTTGGTGGGTGCTGATAATTTACATATTCCAATCTCACTTCTGGTCATGTAGAATTTCAATGCTGGTCATGTAGAATTTCAATGCTGGTCATTTACACATTGTAGAATTTCAATGCTGGTCATTTACACATAATTGGATCCACAGGAGACTGGTGAGCGAAGGACAGGCTCATAATAATAGTTGGAATGGAGTGAATGGAATGGTATCAAACACCTAAACCATGTGTTTTGATGTGTTTTATTCAGTTCTAGGGATTATTATGAGCCCATCCTCCCAATTAAGCTGCCACCGGCCGCCAATGATAAGATCTACAATGGCACAGATAAATATTACACAGGCTACTTTACAGCCTACTACCAGGATGGGCTGTGCTTTGATTGGGGAACACTGGTGGATACTTTCTTGTTCAGTTAACATGATAATCAGATAAGGATATTCAAAATAGTTTAGTAGACTTTGTATATAGACTTTGGGTACTCAGCCAAGAATGTTCCAGAAACCGTCTGTAAATATTCCTGTTTGGGTGTCTGTTTGGTTGTCGGTCTCCCTGTATTCAACCCTTCAGAGAGGGAAGAGGAGGGCACGGGGGGGCTCTGAGAATGCCAAGCGCAGACACACCAAGGTAACCAATGGCAGTCTGGGTCGGGCACAGAACAGACACCTCAAACATGGGGACATTGAGGCCGTCACATTGTTCGAGGTGGTCACCATGGGCAGGAGTGCCATGCAGGTACGAATAAACCCACTGGGCACACACTGGTTGACTCAACATTGTTTCCATGTCATTTAATGAAATTACAGTGAACCAATGTGGAATAGATGTTGATTTTACATCTGTGCCTAGTGGGAAGATTTTTTTTGTCATAATAATCCCTCCAACAATGCTGTATGATCTTTAGGACTTGGTCTTGTATCTGACACCTTTGTTTCTACATGTAAAGTGGGAGAGTTTGTCTGTCTTCCCTGCAGGCTGTAGTTGATGATTGGATTGAGGCGTACATCACAGACAGAGACTCTGGCCTCCTGGACCTCATTAGCTTCTTCATCCAGTGTTCTGGTTGCAAAGGCAAGCGCGCGCACACACACACACAAAAAACACCCAACCCTCCCCAACACCCACCAAATGCATACATGATTAGAAGAAGTTAACTATAAGGGAATAAGTCATGTAATGTAGTATGAGGTATTTGAATACAAGTTGTTACATACTGTAGTGCTTGTCACCCTTTCCAGGTTTGGTGACAGCTGAGATGTTCCAAAGCAGGCAGGATGATGTCATGAGGAAGATGGTGGAGGAATTGGATGAGGTGTGGGTTTGTCAGTCATTGTGTCCTTCTCTCTGTCTACCATCTGTATTTGAAGAGTTTTGTTGCAAAATGCAATACCAACCCATTTTTCAACAACAAAAATCTGAAATGCTTATGGGTACCTTTGTGTGTAAAATATTACTGTTCTCAGAATGTATATAATACTTTATAATAATTGTTTAGCTGTTTATATATCCACTGTTTAGCATGAATGGAATGTACATATCATAAATATATCATTACTGTATTGATTTATTTCTTTAAATGTAAAAAGATTGTGAAAGGGACTGATTGAAATTTACAGCACGGTTACCTGGAGGAAAATGGTCATGCTTTTTCAATTTCAGTCAAGGGAAGAGTTTAGGTAAAAAAAAAATCTTCTCCAGGGGAGGGCCATGTTTCTGTGTTTTAGAATTAGTTGCTTATTAGGCTACCTATCGGGTGTGTGCCTGATGCCGCTCCTCATCTCTGATTTTCCACTGGGCGCTTAATTATTACTCCTATAGGCTATTTAGTATGGTCTCAATGAAATTATCCATAGGCTATGACGTGCATGCTCAGAGACGCACAGAGCAAAGTTGTATTTCTAAGAGAGCTGCTGGGATGGTGTATATAAAACTAGCCTGCCTTACACACTGCAATGAATATTCCAACCCTGAGCCCCAGCCTGCTCTGCTCTTGCTGGTCAAAAGAGGCCTACCTCTTATTCCTATTTAAGAAATAAGAGGTAGGCCTACCATTTGACAAACAAAGTTAGGCTATAGGCTGCTATATCCATAGATGTCAGTCAATTCCTCCACCCACAATGTGCTCTTTAAATAGCCTATATGTCAAGGGCTGTTAAGTTAAAACCAAGACTCTATTTGAGGGGGTACGAGTGGGTATGCCATAGGCCTACTTTTTATTACTTGAAACAGCAAAAAGCACAGGCCTTAACCCTTGTTAGCTTAAGATTTTGAAGAAAATAAAACTGATCCAATTATATAAAGTGATCTATTAATTATTATTTCGTTTCTTTGACACTCCGAGGCTGACTTTGATTGGGAAGTAATCGAATTCTGTCATTATCAATTGATAAAGCTATTCACTTTATGTAAAATAGATGTTTTAACCCAGACAGCTTTTAGGGAAACACTTGTGACCTTCTCTCGTTGGGTTAAGCCACGGAAGAAGAGTAGTCAGCAGTTAAAGCATACATTTGGGGGTGGAAAGGTTGGCCTAACTTTGAAAGTACCGTGTTCAGATTTCATTATTTGCAAACAAGACGCACTGATTTGGCATTGGATAAATAGGATAGATTCATGCAATGCTTTTACTTTAAAGGAGATCTTTCCGCCTCTACTCTTACCCATGGTGGTCTATGAACCCACAACCTTCTGACCTGCAGCCCTGTGCGCTATCAAAATTCTTAAGTTGCCATGTAATGCTTACTGGACGAAGAACAGTTTTTAAAAAGGCATGTCTACAGTGCCTTGCAAAAGTATTCATCCCCCTTGGCGTTTTTCCTATTTTGTTGCATTACAACCTGTAATTTAAATGGATTTTTATTTGGATTTAATGTAATGGACATACACAAAATAGTCCAAATTGGTGACGTGAAATGAAAAAAATGACTT
Organism: Oncorhynchus masou masou; assembly: GCF_036934945.1. NCBI lineage: Eukaryota > Metazoa > Chordata > Actinopteri > Salmoniformes > Salmonidae > Oncorhynchus > Oncorhynchus masou. The sequence goes on along the minus strand of NC_088221.1, from coordinate 5,149,489 downwards.
TATATAAAAAAAAAAAGGGGTGGATATGTATTCGCCCCTAAATAAGATCTGGTGCAACCAATTACCTTCAGAAGTCACATAATTAGTTAAATAAAGTCCATCTGAGTACCATGATCTGTCACATGATCTCATTTTTATATATATATATATATATACCTGTTCTGAAAACCCCCAGAGTCTGCAACACCATCAAGCAAGCAGCACAAGACCAATGAGCTCTCCAAACAGGTCAGGGACAAAGTTGTGCAGAAGTACAGATCAGGATTGGGTTAAAAAAAACATCACACGGAGAACCATTAAATCCATTATAAAAAAAAATTGAAAGAATATGGCACCACAACAAACCTGCCAAGAGTGGCTGCCCACCAAGACTCATGGACCAAGCAAGGAGGGCATTACTCAGAGGCAACAAAGAGACCAAAGATAACCTCAAAGGAGCTGCAAAGCTCCACAGCTGAGATTAGAGTATCTGTCAATAGGACCACTTTAAGCTGTACACTCCACAAAGATGGCTTTACAGAAGAATGGCCAGGAAAAAGCCATTGCTTGAAGAAAAAAATAAGCAAACACATTTGGTGTTCGCCAAAAGGCATGTGGGAGACTCCCCAAACATATGGAAGAAGGTACTCAGATGAGACTAAAATTGAGCTTTAAAGCCATCAAGGAAAACCCAACAACTCTCATCACCTGCGAACACCTTCCCTTTAGTGAAGCATGGTGGTGCAGCATCATGCTTGGTGATTTTTGTCATCTGCAGGGACTGGGAAACTGGTAAGAATTGAAGGAATAATGGATGCCGCTAAATACAGGGAAATTCTTGAGGGGGAACCTGTTTCAGTCTTCCAGAGATTTGAGACTGGGACAGAGGTTCACCTTCCAGCAGGACAATGACCCTAAGCATACTGCTAAAGCAACACTCGAGTAGTTTAAGGGGAAACATTTAAATGTCTTGGAATGGCCTAGTCAAAGCACAGACGTCAATCCAATTGAGAATATGTGGTATGACTTAGATTGCTGTACACCAGTAGAACCCATCCAACTTGAAGGAGCTGGAGCGGTTTTGCCTAGAATGGGTAAAAATCCCAGTGGCTAGCTGTGCCAAGCTTATAGAGACATACCCGAAGAGACTTGCAGCTGTAATTGCTGCAAAAGGTGGCTTTACAAAGTATTGACTTTGGGGTGGGGGGGGGGTTAATAGTTATGCATGCTCAAGTTTTCAGTAAATTGTTTTGTCTTATTTCTTGTTTGTTATACAAAAAAAATGTGCACCTTCAAAGTGGTAGTATGTTGTAAATTAAATTATACTAATCCTCCAAAAATCAATTTTAATTCCAGGTTGTAAGGCAACAAAATAGGAAAAATGCCAAGGGGGATGAATACTTTCGCAAGCTACTGTATGGCTCTGGTCTGTCCAAGAAGTGAGGGTTATTTTCTTAGTAGACATGTTTTCTTCTATCCACTTTCTTTAAATAATTATTTTGGGGATAGGGGAGTGTCCTTTTTTTTTCAAGTGCTCAGGGAGGGTTAAGGTGAAATATATTTTGCTGACGGGAGGGCCATCCATTTTCATTTCAGAGAGGTTTGATTTTTCTCCATGTAACCTGTATAAATAACGTTCAATCCCTAATTTGTGGTTATTTAAAAAAAATAAAAAATATTTGTCTCATTTGACTGTGTAAACCCTAGAAGTGCTTCAAGATTATGGCAGATATATATGCCATTTTGCAAGAACATGATTATTTCTCTGAAATGAACTCTGATAAATAATTTGTGTGTGTCAGGGTTCGGGGCTGCAGTATAAAAAATTCCTGGCTTTCCCCTGGATCCTCACAGTCACGTGGCCCATGGACATGGTCAGTTTCAGATACGTATTTACATTTAAGAAATTAAAGCACTTTACAAATCTAGTTCCCCATTTTCATGTTAAGTCCCGCACTTCAAGTTTAGTCAAGTTCAAGTTTTCATAGCTACCAATATTCCCTCACTTAGTTTCCCTCTCTCTGTGTCTCTTTCCATCTCTCTCTGTGTGTTTGTGCGTTTGTCTGTGTAGGACAGTGGGGAATATCCTCTCACCATGTCTGGTCCGTACTGGCGCCGGTTCCGTGGTGAGTTCTGTGAGTTTGTGTCGGTGTTGGTAACCCAGTGTCAATACAATGTGATCTTTGACAGCTACCTCATGGACACACTCATCTCTCTGCTCACCGAGCTGTCCGACTCCCGTGTACGAGCCTTCAGACACACCTGCACATTGGCAGGTAACAAAAACACACACACTGGCAGGTTGCGCGCGCACACACACACACCCCTGCACTCTGGCAGATGTCACACACGCATGGCAAAGCACCTCTAAAGATGCCCAAGGGGGGGTGTGTGTGTGTGTAAAATATCAAATGGCTTTTTTGTTGACGTCTGAAGTGTGAAACTACTAATGACTCAATAATTCATGCCTTCTGGGAATGTTATAACGTCTGAAAGTTATGGGTTGGAAAGATGGGTGTCAGAAGTATTACAATGTAAATGTACTCTTTAATCTGTCTGCATATTTCAAGATGGTCATATGAGGGTGCAGTTGAGATACCCAATGGGTTGGACAATACTTTTCTCATCAATCAATCAGAAAGAAAAATATCAAATCAAATGCTTTACAATCTAAAAATTGAAAGTGGGCGGCAGAGATTTTAAGGCCATGTGGCGAAAAGTGGTACGGGAGCTGGAGATGTGGGTCTTGGCAGGTGTGATGCAGTTGACGTTTGTATGATGTCGGCATTTGTATGTGTATGTTTTGTATTGTTTATAAAATATTGTATTTAATAATATAAAAAAAGAGTGCAATAGAGCAAGGAGTTGCAGCTGTAGCAACCTCCACCAGGATGTTGAATCTGTATGACCTCCTCCTGTTGTGATCCCCATAGCAATGAAGTTGCTAAGCTCTCTGATTGGAGTAGCCCTTAGTCTGAGTGTGAGTATAGAGAACAGCCAGAGACTGGGCGAGGTGGAGAGAAACAAGACATCAGGAAGACGCAACTCACCAAGACTGGAGAGAATACACAGGAAGACCACAGAGGTGAGTGTGTGTGTGTGTCAGTGCAGGTGTGTGTATGTGTGTGTGTTATGTCACACCACATTTTACATGTAACTTCTTCAGCTGCAGGATAGAAGGGTGGAGATAGAGAACATGATGGATGCCATATTCAAAGGAGTCTTCCTGAAGAGATACCGGTAAGCATGCTATTTCCTCTACTCACCCCATTTGTGTTTTCAATCAGACCTGGATTGAAATATTGATTATATCTCTCAAATGCACTTTCGAAATAAGTATTTAGACAGTTGAAGTAGACTATTGCATGTACTGTATTACATCTACAGTAAGTTTGGACACACCTACTCATTCAAGGATTTTTCTTTATTTTTACTATTTTCTACATTGTAGAACAATAGTGAAGACATCAAAACTATAAAATAACACATGGAATCTTGTAGTAATCAAACAAGTGAGATGCCACCCTTTGCCTTGATGACAGCATTGCACACTCTTGGCATTCTAGGTGTGTCAAACTTTGACTGATACTGTACTTGTAATAAAAGTAATTGTTTATATTTTGTCTTCTGAAGGGATGTGCTCCCAGAGATCCGGTCCATGTGTATGGAAGAGCTGGCTGTATGGATGAAACTTTACAGTCCAGTGTTTCTGACTGACAGCTACCTCAAATACATGGGCTGGATGATGCATGACAAGGTAAGCAACCACCACAACAAAAACATGTAGCCTGCACAAAGAGACATTTAGTTAGGAGTCTTGGTTAATTAACTTTTAGCTTAACCATCTTTACTTGCAGAAACAAAGGCTTGTTGAAGTTTTAAGTCAGTGTATCCTTTTGTGTAATTTGTTTTCCGTTAGAACACATTATTTTGTTGTCACAATTGCAGAATCTAACCAGATGTTGCAAGGTGTTAACTTTAGAGCTCAGGGAGAGTGACATCAGCTAACTGCTTCTTGGTTTGCAGTTCTCTTCAAGTGACTGTGTTGTGCAGAGGATGCTGGGATCATGTCCTGGCTGAGGAGGACAGGGACAGAATTCCCTCTGTTACACATAAACACAATTTTAAACTGTACACCCACTCTTTCCCCCTCCCCCTAGCTACCTGACGTGCGTCTGAAGTGTGTGTTGGGGCTACAGGGTCTGTATGGAGACCCGCTCCTCCTGCCCAAACTAGACCTCTTCAACAGCCGCTTCAAGGTACAGTGTGTGTGTATATGTGTGTACAGTACATGTGTCTGCGCACGACCCAGTGTGTGTGAGTATACTGTATGTGCGTGCTTGCCTGTGTGTGTTTGTGTGGGTAGATGCATGCGTGTTAAATGGGCAATCCCCTGTTGCTACATGTATTTAACACTACCGTTCAAAGGTTTGGGGTCACTTAGACATTTCCTAGTTTTTTTAAAGAAAAGCAATGTTTTTGTCCATTTAAAATAACATAAGTGATCAGAAATACATTGTTAATGTTGTAAATTACTATTATAGTTGGAAACGGCAGATTTTCTTTATGGAATATCGACATAGGCAGACAGCGGCCCGTTATCAGCAACCATCACTCCTGTGTTCCAATGGCACGTTGTGTTAGCTAATCCAATTTGATCATTTTTAAAAGGCTAATTGATCATTAGAAAACCCTTTTGCAATTGTTAGAGGAGCTGAAAACTCTTGTTCTGATTAAAGAAGCAATAAAACTGGCCTTCTTTAGACTAGTTGAGGATCTGGAGCATCAGCATTTGTGGGTTGATTACGGGCTCAAATGGCCAGAAACAAAGACCTTTCTTCTGAAACTCGTCAGTCTATTCTTGTTCTGAGAAATGAAGGCTATTCCATGCGAGAAATTGCCAAGAAACTGAAGATCTCGTACAACGCAGTGTACTACTCCCTTCACAGTACAGCGCAAACTGGCGCTAGCCAGAATAGAAAGAGGAGTGGGAGGCCCCGGTGCACAACTGAGCAAGAGGACAAGTACATTTGAGTGTCTAGTTTGAGAAACAGGCACCTCACAAGTCCTCAACTGGCAGCTTCCATTAAATGGTACCTGCAAACCACCAGTCTCAACATCGACAATGAAGAGGCGACTCCGGGATGCTGGCCTTCTAGGCAGATTTGAAAAGAAAAAGCCATATCTCAGACTGGCCAATAAAAGATTTAAAATGGGAAAAAGAACAGACACTGGACAGAGGAACTCTGCCTAGAAGGCCAGCATCCCAGAGTCGCCTCTTCACTGTTGACGTTGAGACTGGTGTTTTGCGGGTACTATTTGCTGATAATGGGCCTCTGTACGTGTATGTAGATATTCCATTAAAAATCAGCCGTTTCTAGCTACAATAGTCATTTACAACATTATTGATGTCTACACTGTTTCTTATCAATTTGATGTTATTTTAATCGACAAAAACAAGGACATTTCTAAGTGACCCCACATTTTTGAATGGTAGTGTATGTATGTTTTTGTAGAATAATATTGAAGACATCACAACTATAAAATAACACATGGAATCATGTAGTAACCAGAAAAGTATTAAACACATTTTTCAAAGCAGCCACCCTTTGCCTTGATGACAGTTTTGCACACTCTTGGCATTCTCTCAACCAGCTTCACCTGGAATGCTTTTCCAACAGTCTTGAACGAGTTCCCACATATGCTGAGCGCTTGTTGGCTGCTTTTCTTTCACTCTGCAGTCCAATTCATCCCAAACCATCTCAATTGGGTTGAGGTTGGCTGATTGTGGAGGTCTGATGCAGCACTCCATCACTCTCCTTCTTGGTCTAATAGCCCTTACACAGCCTGGTGGTGTGTTGAGTCATTGTCCTGTTGAAAAACAAATGACACCAAGTGTAAACCAGATGGGATGGCATATCGCTGCAGAATGCTGTGGTAGCCTTGCTGGTTAAGTGTGCCTTGAATTCTAAATAAATCACCGGCAGTGTCACCAACAAAGCACCATCACACTTCCTCCTCCATGCTTCATGGTGGTAACTACACATGTGAAGATCATCCATTGACCTACTCTGCGTCTCACAAAGACACGCTGGTTGGAACCCAAAATCATCAGAACAAAGGACAGATTTCCTCCGGTCTAATGTCCTTTGCTCATGTTACTTGGCCCAAGCAAGTCTCTTCTTATTGGTATCCTTTTGTATTGGTTTCTTTTCAGAAATTCGACCATGATTGTCAGGATTTGGCCAGGGTTGTTCCGGTTTTTGGTCACTAGATGCCCCCATTGTGCTTTTTGACCTTTTGCTTTCCCTTGATCCCCATTATTATTTGCACCTGTGCCTCGTTTCCCCTGATTGTATTTAAACCCTTAGTTTCCCTCAGTTCTTTGCTCTGTGTTTGTATGTTAGCACCCAGCCCTAGTATTCTGTGTACTCTTGTTGATCCCTGTGGACGCTCTTGTGGAATTCTGTTTTTTGTTCTTGTTTATTTATTTTTGAGTATCTTTTGAGGCTTTTTATGCTTTACCTACCACCTTGTGGATTTACCTTTTTGTCTTGGAGGATTACCTTGTTCTTGTGGAATTCCTTTTGAGGTTGTGGAGTTACATGTTTTCCTGAAGGACTTCACTTTATTAAATACACCGTCTCAAGTACTGCTGTGTCTGCCTCATCTTCTGGGTTCTGCTGACTATTCGTGGCTCAGTTGGTTAAGTGACTGTTTCTCACTCCGGAGACCCGGGTTCGTAACCGGGTCCTGACAATGATAGCCTGACTCTCGCAGTCTGTTCTGAACAGTTGATGTTGATGTCTGTTACTTGAACTGTGAAGCATTTAATTATGTCTTAAAGTAATGATGGACTGTCACTTTGTCTTTGCTTATTTAAGCTGTTCCTGCTATAATATGGACTTGGTCTTTTACCAAATAGGGTTATTTTCTGTATACCAACCCTACCTTTTCACCACACAACTGATTGTCTCAAATGCATTAAGTATCTTCTCCACTATGCAATCTGGTCTCCAAGCTGGTCATGGGTGCACCTCAGCCACGATCAAGGTCCTAAATGATATCATAATTGCCATCAATAAAAGATAGCACTGTGCAGCCGTCTTCATTGACCTGGCCAAGGCTTTCGACTGTCAATCACTGCATTCTTATCGGTAGACTCAATAGCCTTGGTTTCTCTAATGACTGCCTCGCCTTGTTCACCAACTACTTCTCAGAGTTCAGTGTGTAAAATCGGAGGGCCTGTTGTCCGGACCTCTGGCAGTCTCTATGGGGGTGCCACAGGGTTAAAATCTTGGGCCGACTCTTTTTCTCTGTATATATCAATTGTGTCGCTCTTGCTGCTGGTGATTCTCTGATCCACCTATACGCAGACGACACCATTCTGTATATATTTGGCCCTTTGGACACTGTGTTAACAAACCTCCAAACGAGCTTCAATGCCATACAACACTCCTTCTGTGGCCTCCAACTGCTTTTAAATCCTAGTAAAACTAAATGCGTGCTCTTCAACCGATTTGCTGCCCGCACACGCCCGCCCGACTAGCATCACTACTACGACGGTTCTGACCTAGAATATGTGGACAACTACAAATACCTAGGTGTCTGGCTAGACTGCAAACTTTCCTTCGAGACTCATATTAAACATTTCCAATCTAATCTAGAATCGGCTTTCTATTTCGCAACAAGGCTTCCTTCACTCACGCCGCCAAACTTACCCTAGTAAAACTGACTATCGTACCGATCCTCGACTTCGGCGATGTCATCTACAAAATAGCTTCCAACACTCTACTCAGCAACTGGATGCAGTCTCACAGTACCATCCGTTTTATTACCAAAGCCCCTTATACCACCCACCACTGCAACCTGTATGCTCTAGTCAGCTGGCCATCGCTACATATTCGTCGCCAGACCCACTGGCTCCAAGTCATCTATAAGTCTATGCTAGGTAAAGCTCCGCCTTATCTCAGCTCACTGGTCACGATAACAACACCCACCCGTAGCACGCTCTCCAACAGGTATATCTCACTGGTCATCCCCGTAGCCAACACCTCCTTTGGCCGCATTTCCTTCCACTTCTCTACTGCCAGTGACTGGAACGAATTTCAAAATTGCTGAAGCTGGAGACTCATATTTCCCTCACTAACTTTAAACATCAGCTAACCGATCACTGCAGCTATACATAGCCCATCTGTAAATAACCCACCCAATTTACCTACCTCATCCCAATATTGTTTTTATTTACTTTCCTTCTCTTTGGCACATCAGTATTTCTACTTGCACATCATCTTCTCATCTATCACTCCAGTGTTAATTTGCTAAATTGTAATTACTTCGCTACTATGGCCTATTTATTGCCTTACCACCTCATGCCATTTGCAAACACTGTATATAGTCTCTTTTTTTTCATTTTTTTTCTATTGTGTTCTTGACTGTACGCTTGTTTATTCCATGTGTAACTCTGTGTTTGTGTCGCACTGCTTTTCTTTATCTTGGCCAGGTCACTGTTGTAAATGAGAACATATTCTCAACTAGCTTACCTGGTTAAATAAAGGTGAAAAAATAATATAAATATATGGCCTATTTGGGGCCTCCCGGGTGGCGCAGTGGTCTAAGGCACTCCTGCACAGTGCTAGCTGTGCCACCAGAGACTCTGGGTTTGAGCCCAGGCTCTGTCGCAGCCGGCCGCGACCGGGAGACCCATATGGCGGCGCACAATTGGCCTAGTGTCGTCCGGGTTAGTGAGGGTTCGGCCGACAGGGATATCCTTGTCTCATCGTGCACTAGCGGCGACTCTGGCGGGCCGAGCGCTGTGCGCGCTGACCAGGTCGCTAGGTGTACGGTGTTTCCTCCGACACATTAGTGCGGCTGGCTTCCGGGTTGGATGCGCTCTGTGTTAAGAAGCAGTGTGGCTTGGTTGGGTTGTGTTTCGGAGGACACATGGCTCGCGACCTTCGCCTCTCCCGAGTCCGTGCAGGAGTTGTAGCGATGAGACAAGACAGTAACTACTAACATTTGGATACCATGAAATTGGGGAGAAAAAGGGGGTAAAAATATGTCCTATTTATTGCCTACTCTTCTACATTTGCACACACTGCACATAGATTTTTGTCTTGTGTTATTGACCTTACGTTTGTTGTGTAACTCTGTTGTTTTTGTCACACTGCTTTGCTTTTGTCTTGGCCAGGTCGCAGTTGTAAATGATAACTTGTTCTCAACTGGCCTACCTGGTAAATAAAGGTGAAAAGAAATGTAAAAAATAAAATTAAGCTGGTTGACAATTTCAAGAGTGTGCAAAACTGTCATCAAGGCTAAGGGTGGCGTCTTTGAAGAATCTAAAATCTAAGATATATTTTGATTTGTTTTAACACTATTTTGTATACTACATTATTTCATGTGTTATATCAGTGTTGATGTTTTCACTATTCTACGATGTAGAAAATAGTCAAAATAAAGAAAAACCCTGGAATGATTAGGTGTGTCCAAACTTTTGACTGGTACTGTGTGTGTGTCAGCTTTATTCTAAAACAGTTGTCATTTCAACTGCAGATTTCCCCTTTTAACTGTGCTATCTGCTCTCTACAGGACAGGATGATCTCTATGACTCTGGACAAGGACCACGAGGTGGCAGTTCAGACCCTGAGACTACTCATACTTATCTCCCAGTGAGTCATTGTCTCTCTTTTACACACACAAACACACAAACTACGCTTTTTATTTCTGAACGCTTTCAAATCCTCAAATGTCGAGTGAATATGAAATGTGTTGACACCACAACACAGAGACTTGGATACATATTATCACGAATGCCACTCGGTCAAAATGACTGTTCTATTCGCTGCTTGTTTGCAGCGGGTCATTTCACGGGCAATTGTCGGAGGCGCTCGCGTATTGTTACATCACCAAAAGTTTGAGGATAAAGGTGCTAATAGGACATCCATTCTAAAATACTTAATCAACTTCCCCTCCTGTCTTTGGCCATCTATCTCTCTTTTTGGCCATCGCCCCTTCTTTCCTTTTCTTTCTCTCTCCCCCCCCCCCCTTCCCCTACCTCTCAGGTCAGCTGATGAGGTTATTAATCCTGAGGACTATAAGCAGCTGTTCCAGTTGGTGTACTCCTCACATCGTCCTCTGGCAACCACTGCAGGAGAGCTGCTCTACACACGGTCAGTGCAGTGGGTTGGCCATAGACCATATACATTAGCTGGGGTATCTATAATAGTAAGAGTAAGTGAATGGGGGCCAGAGTCAATGGTGACATTTTCATCTCCACTGTTAGGCTGCTCAACTCCCCTACTCCGGCACCTGACCTCAGAGAGGGGGCGAGTGAGCAGGACACACACACACAGCTGACGACAGCCAGAGTGAGGGCTCTGCTGCACTTCTACCAGGACAGTGAGGTAAGAGAAAGTGCCTGTGTGTTGGTATGTATTCTGTTTCTACATCAGCACAGGTGGACAGTGAATGTGTGTATTCTCTTTCTAGCTCCATCAGCATGTAGTATACCTGGTAGACAGTCTGTGGGACTGTGCTGGTGCCATGCTGAAGGACTGGTCATCTCTTACCTCGTTACTGCTACAGGACCCCTCCACTCAGGATGCAGGTCAGTGTGTGTCAGGGTTTCCATTAGCCGGTAACAGCCGGCATTTGGCCGCAAAAATTATAATGAAAAGCCGCTAAAATTGTAGTTGGTCAAAATAAATCCCAGATTTGGCTTCCTATCATACACCACCATTCTCTCACTCCTTTTGCGCTGCCTGACATGCCCGCTCCTGCTGCTGAGGAAAGTGAGAGAGGAGCCTTGGCCTTGGCTACTGTTGATTGTAAAGATGGAGGCATCTTTCCTTGACGTAAAACAAACATTTGAGGAAAGAGTATGCCCAAAGATAGTATGGTTTAGAAACTCAGTGGTATGCATATAGTGAAACGCCTACAAGGGGAATGTCTGAGAAGAATGTTGGCGTTGCCAAATGCAGACTACTGTGTGCAACTCGCTATCCAGGTAGGATGTCATTTTGGAACTTTTATTTATAATTTTATTATTGTATAGCATTGTTATTGTAGGCATGTTTATTCATCTAATTCAGTTGGAATATACAAAATGGGTTTTGTTTCATTCTGTTGAGACATTTTTGTTCGAAATTACATTTGATCTGTCTTTTTTAAATGGTGTGCTCCGTATATAGTTAGGTTACAAGTAGGCCTGTTGTAGAATAAATATTATTGATCTCAGCCTATTGATGTCATTTGTTGGGTACGGTAGGCACTAGCCTTTTGTTGGTAATTGCTGCAATATAGCCTGTTCCAAACTTTTAACTAGTTCATAAGTGTTTTGTTTCATTCTGTTGAGCCATTTTCTTTGGCTAAAATAAGTTCCAACTGTAATGTTTGCCGCAATATAATAAATGCTCAGATTTTCCCTATAAACAATAGCTTGGCTTGACTTTTGATATTGTACGTTTTGGTGTGGCTATTCAGCTGTTGCTTCACTAACTTTTTCTCCATTTCGTCTGCACTATTCACCGTCATTTCCGACCTCTCGTCCCTTCGTCCAAAATCTTTGCCAGGCTTCGCTTGCCCCGCCATCCTCTTGTTTTGAATCTGAAGCACTTCCGGGGTCACGATTTTTGGGGAATACTTCATAATAAGAGTCCTGTCCTGTAATTAATCATTTCAATTTTTTGAAAATATACACACTTGTTGACATCTTATACTAGTTATTAAACAATAATTTCTTAAAGTAATTATGTGATTTATTTTAATTAGATTTTCATGCTTACATGTTTAACAATGTGTGTGTACTCCAATGACTATGTTGTGCTCCTATCATCTGTGTCAACACCCCTGTAGTTCTTTGCTTACACCCACACTCTAGGTCACATGACATCAGCATCTCATTTAGAACTGGGAAAACCAGGGATGGTGTCCAGAATGGCACCCTAATATGGAATATTAGCCAGGGAATAGTGCTGTTTTGAAAAAATGGGGTCTATTGCTCTCTCCTTGGTTAATTCAGGTTTAGCCTTCAAAGGGAGTTTTAACTTGCAGTCACGTTTAACCGAACGCACAACTGAGCGCTAAACTAGCAACGGTTTCATATTTGTTCTAAACCCCAGCTAAATTAGCCTACGCTAAGTGACAGAGCAATAGCACCAGAGGGTGTATGCAGAGTGCAAAAGCTGTCTGTCCTGTAACATGCATTTGTGTGTGTGTGTGTGTGTGTGTGTCCTCAGATCTAAGTGCTGGAGAGCAGTCTCTGGTTGTAGAGGTATTGGTGGCATCAGTACGTCAGGCAGTAGAGGGACCCCTGCTGGCGGGAAGGAGCACATGCAAGAAGGTCAGTGTGTTGAAGAGGCTGAAGTGCAATTACCATTATCACCCATTCTTCCTGACGTATGGACTCGTTTGCTAACCCACAAGGATTTAAGAACATTGGATTGGTAATAGTGTATACCATATTTATTACACCTCCAACCTAACGCTTTGAGTAAGTGCACTCTTTGGGGAGAAGATGAGGGAGTCAGACCGCAGCGTAGAACTGCCCTGTTTGAAAATGCTTCTTTCACATGATTGGATAGGTAAATGCAGGATGAAACCCTTGCTTTTAGTTGTATCTGTGATTATGTTTTTGGCCTTAAAATATGAACTCTGACCACTGTCAACTGCATTTATTTTCAGCAAACTTAACATGTGTAAATATTTGTATGAACCTAATAAGATTCAACAACTGAGACACAAACTGAACAAGTTCCACAGACCTGTGACTAACAGAAATGGAATAATATGTCCTGAACAAAGGGGGGGGGGGGGGGTCAGCCACCAGCTGCATTAAGTACTGCAGTGCATCTCCTCCTCATGGACTGTACCAGATTTGCCAGTTCTTGCTGTGAGATATTACCCCACGCTTCCACCAAGGCACCTGAAAGTTCCCAGACATTTCTGGGGGGAATGGCCCTAGCCCTCACCCTCCGATCCAACAGGTCCTAGACGTGCTCAATGAGATTGAGATCCGAGCTCTTCGCTGGCCATGGCAGAACACTGACATTCCTGTCTTGCAGGAAATCACGCACAGAACGAGCAGTATGGCTGGTGGCATTGTCATGCTGGAGGGCCATGTCAGGATGAGCCTGCAGGAAGGGAAGCACATGAGGGGGGAGGATGTCTTCCCTGTAACGCACAGCGTTGAGATTGCCTGCAATGACAACGAGCTCAGTCCGATGATGCTGAGACACACCGCCCCAGACCATGATGGACCCTCCACCTCCAAATCGATTCCGCTCCAGAGTACAGGCCTCGGTGTAATGCTCATTCCTCCAACGATAAACGCGAATCCGACCATCACCTCTGGTTAAACAAAACTGCGACTCATCTGTGAAGAGCAATTTTTGTTAGTCCTGTCTGGTCCAGCGACGGTGGGATTGCCAATATAGGCAACGTTGTTGCCTGTGAGGACCTGCCTTTTCAACAGGCCTACAAGCCCTCTGTCCAGCCTTTCTCAGCCTATTGCGGACAGTCTGAGCACTGATGGAGGGATTGTGCATTCCTGGTGTAACTCGGGCAGTTGTTGCCATCCTGTACCTGTACCGCAGGTCTGATGTTCGGATGTAACGATCCTGTGCAGGTGTTGTTACACGTGGTCTGCCACTGCGAGGATGATCAGCTGTCCGTCCTGTCTCCCTGTATGGCTGTCTTAGGTGTCTCGCAATTCATTGCCCTGGCCACATCTGCAGTCCTCATGCCTCCTTGGAGCATGCCTAAGGCACGATTACGCAGATGAGCAGGGACCCGTGGCATCTTTATTTTGGTGTTTTTCAGAGTCAGTAGAAAGGCCTCTTTAGTGTCCTACGTTTTCATAACTGTGACCATAATTGCCTACTGTCTGTAAGCTGTTAGTGTCTTAATGACCGTTCCACAGGTGCATGTACATTAATTGTTTATGGTTCAATAAGCATGGGGAAACAGTGTTTAAACCCTTTAATATGAAGACATTTTGATTTTTACAAATTATATTTGAAAGACAGGGTCCTGAAAAAGGGACGTTTCTTTTTTTTAGCTGAGTTTATATATTTTGGCATTTTTTGTTGAACAGAAATACATTTATGTAATACAACTCTTGTTTTATTGCTCTCTTACAAATCCTTTCTGGAATGATATTCAAGAATGGGTATCACTTAAATTTCAAGGATTACATGATTTTATATTGTACTGATTGCAATGGCAAATATACACTGCTCAAAAAAATAAAGGAACACTTAAACACCACAATGTAACTCCCAAGTTAATCACACTTCTGTGAAATCAAACTGTCCACTTAGGAAGCAACACTGATTGACAAATTTCACATGCTGTTGTGCAAATGGAATAGACAACAGGTGGAAATTATAGGCAATTAGCAAGACACCCCCAATAAAGGAGTGGTTCAGCAGGTGGTGACCACAGACCACTTCTCAGTTCCTATGCTTCCTGGCGGATGTTTTGGTCATTTTTGAATGCTGGTGGTGCTTTCACTCTAGTGGTAGCATGAGACGGAGTCTACAACCCACACAAGTGGCTCAGGTAGTGCAGCTCATCCATGATGGCACATCAATGTGAGCTGTGGCAAGAAGGTTTGCTGTGTCTGTCAGCGTAGTGTCTTGTGCATGGAGTCGCTACCAGGAGACAGGTCAGTACATCAGGAGACGTGGCGGAGGCCGTAGGAGGGCAACAACCCAGCAGCAGGACCGCTACCTCCACCTTTGTGCAAGGAGGAGCAGGAGGAGCACTGCCAGAGCCCTGCAAAATGACTTCCAGCAGGCCACAGATGTGCATGTGTCTGCTCAAACGGTCAGAAACACTCCATGAGGGTGTTATGAGGGCCCGACGTCCACAGGTGGGGGTTGTGCTTACAGCCCAACACCGTGTAGGACGTTTGGCATTTGCCAGAGAACACCAAGATTGGCAAATTCGCCACTGGCACCCTGTGCTCTTCACAGATGAAAGCAGGTTCACATTGAGCACATGACAGACGTGACAGAGTCTGTAGATGCCGTAGAGAACGTTCTGCTGCCTGCAACATCCTCCAGCATGACCGTTTTGGCGGTGGGTCAGTCATGGTGTGGGGTGGCATTTCTTTGGGGGGCCGCACAGCCCTCCATGTGCTCGCCAGAGGTAGCCTGACTGCCATTAGGTACTGAGATGAGATCCTCAGACCCCTTGTGAGACCATATGCTGGTGCGGTTGGCCCTGGGTTCCTCCGAATGCAAGACAATGCTAGACCTCATGTGGCTGGAGTGTGTCAGCAGTTCCTGCAAGAGGAAAGCATTGATGCTATGGACTGGCCCTACCGTTCCCCAGACCTGAATCCAATTGAGCACATCTGGGACATCATGTCTCGCTCCATCCAATAACGCCACATTGCACCACAGACTGTCCAGGAGTTGGCGGATGCTTTAGCCCAGGTCTGGGAGGAGATCCCTCAGGAGACCATCTGCCACCTCATCAGGAGCCCAGGCATTGTAGGGGGGGTCATACAGGCACGTGGAGGCCACACACACTACTGAGCTTCATTTTGACTTGTTTTAAGGACATTACATCAAAGTTGGATCAGCCTGTAGTGTGGTTTTCCACTTTGATTTTGAGTGTGACTCCAAATCTAGACTTCCATGGGTTGATGATAAATTTGATTTCCATTGATCATTTTTGTGATTTTTGTTGTCAGCACATTCAACTATGTAAAGAAAAAAGTATTTAATAAGAATATTTCATTCATTCAGATCTAGGATGTGTTATTTTTAGTGTTCCCTTTATTTATTTGAGCAGTGTATTTAAAATCTAGGATAAAGGATTATAGAATTAAAAACCTGCCTTGGTTGTCTTTTGGAGTAGGCCTATACAATCCTAAAATAATTGCTGTCATTATCCTTTAACATTAAACAAATGTATCTCAATATTAAAATGTAAAGGACATGTTATTGTTCCCGATAAACACCGGCAAATGGATTACGTATTGTCAACAGGGTTATAGTCCTTAAGCCATTTTGCCACAGCTTTGGAAGTATGCTTGGGGTCATTGTCCATTTGGAAGACCCATTTGCGGCCAATCTTTAACTTCCTGACTGGTGTCTTGAGATGTTGCTTCAATATATCCACGTAATTTTCCTTTCTCAAGATGCCATCTATTTTGTGAAGTGCACCAGTCCATCCTGCAGCAAAGCACCCTCACAACATGATGCTGCCACCCCCGTGCTTCACGGTTGGGATAGTGGTGTTTGGCTTCCAAACATGACGATGGTCATTATGGACAAACAGTTCTATTTTTGTTTCATCAGACCAGAGGACATTTCTCCAAAACGTACGGTCTTTGTCCCCATGTGCAGTTGCAAACCATAGTCTGGCTATTTTATGGCGGTTTTAGAGCAGTGGCTTTTTCCTTGCTGAGCGGCCTTTCAGGTTATGTCAATGTAGGACTCGTTTTACTGTGGATATAGATACTTTTGTACCTGTTTCCTCCAGAATCTTCACAAGGTCCTTTGCTGCTGTTCTGGGGATTTGATTTGCACTTTTTGGCATTAAAGTATGTTCATCTCTAGGAGCGGTATGACAGCAGTGTGGTCCCATAGTGTTTATACTTGCGTACTATTGTTTGTACAGATGAACATGGTACCTTCAGGTGTTTGGAAATTGCTCCCAAGGGTGAACCAGACTTGTGGAGGCCTACAATAGTTTTTCTGAGGTCTTGGCTGATTTTTCTTTTGATTTTCCCATGATGTCAAGCAAAGAGGCACTGTGTTTGAAGGTAGGTCTTGAAATATGATGTCAAATATAATTGACATCATGTCTCAAATTATGTCAATTAGCCCATCAGAAGCTTCTAAAGCCATGACATAATTTTCTGAAATTTTCCAAGCTGTTTAAAGGCACAGTCAACTTAGTGGATGTAAACTTCTGACCCACTGGAATTGTGATACAGTGAAATAATCTGTCTGTGAAAAATTACTTGTGTCATGCACACAGACTAACCGTCTTGCCAAAACTATAGTTTGTTAACAAGAAATTTGTGGAGTGGTTGAAAAACCTAGTTTTAATGACTGTAATGTGAATGTAAACTTCTGACCTCTGGTAGATTTCTATACATTTTTTCCTCAAAAACATACATTTTTATTTGACCTTTTTATTTAACTAGGCAAGTCAGTTACAAAATCTTATTTTCAATGACGGCCTAGGAACAGTGGGTTAACTGGCTATTCAGGGGCAGAACGACAGATTAGTACCTTGTCAGCTCAGGGGTTTGAACTTGCAACCTTTCGGTTACTAGTCCAACGCTCTAACAACTAGGCTACCCTACCGATTCAAAACATTTGGATCCAATGAACTGATCGGGCTGCGCCAACATGCTTATAGCCTTGCTAGGACTTATAGCCTTGCTATGATCCATCACTTTCAACTTCCTCCAAAGATTTTCTATGGGGTTGAGATCTGGAGACTGGCTAGGCCACTCCAGGACCTTGAAATGCTTCTTACGAAGCCACTCCTTCGTTGCCCGGGCGGTGTGTTTGGGATCATTGTCATGCTGAAAGACCCAGCCACGTTTCAACTTCAATGCCCTTGCTGATAGTAGACTTTGTTACTTTGGTCCCAGCTCTCTGCAGGTCATTCACTATGCCCCCCCGTGTGGTTCTGGGATTTTTGCTCACGGTTCTTGTGATCATTTTGACCCCACGGTGTGAGATCTTGTGAGGCGCCCTAGATCGAGGGAGATTATCAGTGGTCTTGTATGTCTTTCATTTCCTAATAATTGCTCCCACAGTTGATTTCTTCAAACCAAGCTGCTTACCTATTGCAGATTCAGTCTTCCCAGCCTGGTGCAGGTCTACAATTTTGTTTCTGGTGTCCTTTGACAGCTCTTTGGTCTTGGCCATAGTGGAGTTTGGAGGGTGACTGTTTGAGGTTGTGGACAGGTGTCTTTTATATTGATAACAAGTTCAAACAGGTGCCATCAATACAGGTAACGAGTGGAGGACAGAGGAGCCTCTTTAAAGAAGTTACAGGTCTGTGAGAGCCAGAAATCTTGCTTGTTTGTAGGTGACCAAATACTTATTTTCCACCATAATTTGCAAATAAATTCTTTAAAAATCCTACAATGTGATTTTCTGGATTGTCTTTTCTCATTTTGTCTGTCATAGTTGAAGTGTACCTATGATGAAAATTACAGACCTCATCTTTTTAAGTGGGAGAACTTGCACAATTGGTGGCTGACTAAATACTTTTTTACCCCACTGTATATATGGGGCATAAAACAATCTCAGCTCTGTAGATTTTGCTGCAAAGAGACAATCCCTTTAACGTGTACACTAAGAGTCGGGAAGCAAGTACAGCGAGGGAATAATTTAATAGATAAACGAACATGGACAAAACAAGAAACACGAGCAGCATACACGCATGGAACAGAAATAATAACGCCTGGGGAAGGAACCAAAGGGAGTGACAGATATAGGGAAGGTAATCAAGAACGTGATGAAGCCCAGGTGTGTCTGAGGCGCTGGTGTGCGTAACGATGGTGACAGGTGTGCGTAATAATGAGCAGCCAGGTGACCTAGAGCGCCAGAGAGCGGGTATACTATACATGACAATGTCTAGATAATTTATTCTGTTATCGCCCCTATGTAGGTTGTTTCTGGCCACAGGTTCAGAAATTGTAAAATAATCACAATATTCACTTAAAATTAACCTTATAAATAGCAGTGTTGGGCGATTTGGAAAGCCATAAGTCAATCAATAATATAATACTCGTAGTTTTATATTTGGTATTCTTCAAAGTAGCCACCCTTTGCCTTGACAGCTTTGTACACTCTTCGCATTCTCTCAACCAGCTTCATGAGGTAGTCACCTGGAATGCTTTTCCAACAGTCTTGAAGGAGTTCCCACATGCTGAGCACTTGTTGGCTACCGTTTCTTCAGTCTGCGGCGCAACTCACCCCAAACCAACTCCTTTGAGTTGAGGTCGGGTGATTGTGGAGGCCAGGTCATCTGATGCAGCACTCAATCACTCTTCTTCTTGGTCAAATAATAGCAATTACACAGCCTTGAGGTGTGTTTTGGGTCATTGTCCTATTGAAAAACAAATGATAGTCCCACCAAGCGCAAACCAGATGAGATGGCGTATCGCTGCAGAATGCTGTGTTAGCCATGCTGGTTAAGTGTGCCTTGACTTCTAAATGTATCACTGACAGTGTCACCAGCAAAGCACCATAACACCACCTCCATGCTACACGGTGAGAACCACAGATGCAGAGATCATCCGTTCTCCTACTCTGCGTCTCACGAAGACACCCGAAGACAAATCTCAAATTTGGACTCATCAGACCAAAGGACAGATTTCCACTGGTCTAATGTCCATTGCTCGAGTTTCTTGGCCCAAGCTAGTCTCTTCTTCTTATTGGTTTCCTTTTAGTAGTGTTTTTTTTTTGCAGCAATTTGACCGTGAAAGCCTGATTCACGCCGTCTCTTCTGAACAGTTGATGTTGATGTGTCTGTTACTTGAACTCTGTGAAGCATTTATTTGGGCTGCAATCTGAGGTGCAGTTAATTGCCGATTTCTGAGACTGGTAACTCTAATGAACTTATCCTCTGCAGCAGAGGTAACTCTGGGTCTTCCTTTCCTGTGGCATTCCACATGAGAGCCAGTTTCTTCATAGTGCTTGATGGTTTTTGCGACTGCACTTAAACTTTCAAAGTTCTTGAAATGTTCCACATTGACTGACCTTCATGTCTTAAAGTAATGATGGATTGTAATTTCTCTTTACTTATTTGAGCTGCTCCTGCCATAATATGGACTTGGTCTTTTACCAAATAGGGCTGTCTTCTGTATACCAACTCTACCTTGTCTCAACACAACTGATTGGCTCAAACGCGTTAAGAAGGAAAGAAATTCCACAAATTAACTTTTCACAAGGTACACCTGTTAATTGAAATGCATTCCAGATGACTACCTCTTGGTTGAGAGAATGCCAAGAGTGTGTAAAGCTGTCATCAAGGAAAAGGGTGGTACTTTGAAGAATCCGAAGTCTAAAATATATTTGGATTTGTTTAACACTTTTTTGGTTACTACATGATTCCATATGTGTTATTTCTTAGTTTTGATATCTTTACTATTATTCTACAATGTAAAAAAGTAAAGGAAAAACCCTGGAATGAGTAGGTGTGTCCAAACTTTTGACTGGTATGTGGGACTGCAAAACAACAGTCTCAACATTGACAGTGAAGAGGCGACTCCGGGAGGCTGGCCTTCTAGGCAGATTTGCAAAGAAAAAGCCATATCTCAGACTGGCCAATAAAAATAAAAGATTAAGATGGAAAAATAACACAGACACTGGACTGAGGAACTCTGCCTAGAAGGCCAGTGTCCCGGAGTCGACCTCTTCACTGTTGACATTGAGACTAGTGTGTTGCCGGTACTATTTAATGAAACTGCTAGTTGAGGACGTGTGAGGTGTCTTTCCTCAAACTAGACACTCACTCTAATGTACTTGTCCTCTTGCTCAGTTGTGCATCAGGGCCTCCCACTCCTCTTTCTATTCTGGTTAGTGCCAGTTTGCACTGTTCCGTGAAGGGAGTAGTACACAGCGTTGTACCAGATCTTCAGTTTCTTGGCAATTTCTTGCATGGAATAGCCTTCATTTCTCGAGACAAGAATAAACTGACAAGATACTCAACTCTTTTAAAGAAGGCCAGTTTTGTTTTTAGCTGTGCTAACATAATTGCAAAAGGATTTTCTAATGATCAATTAGCCTTTTTTTAAATGAGAAACTTGGATTAGCTAACACAGCGTGCCATTGGAACACAGGAGTGATGGTTGCTGATAATGGGCCTCTGTACGCCTGTGGAGATATTCCATTAAAAATCAGATGTTTTCAGCTACAATAGTTATTTACAACATTAACAATATCTACACTGTATTTCAAATCAATTTGATGTTATTTTAATGGATGAAAATGTTGCTTTTCTAAAACAAGGACATTTCTAAGTGACCCCAAACTTTTGAACAGTGGTGTATGCAGTTTTTGTAATAATAATGTGTGCATGGATGGTGGATGGGTTAATAAAAAAAAATATATATATATATATATATATATATATATGAATATATATATATATAAGTCTTGTAAATGTAACACTGTTTTTGACAGGTGGTAAGTGCCAGAGAAAGAGAAAAAAAGTCTCAGGTAGATGACTGTGGCAGACTCACTGAACACTTCCTCAAGGTACTGCCACAATTGCTGATTAAGGTAAGAACATATACATGCGTGCGTACACACACACATTAAAACACACTCTTTCATGGGAACATAATACAGCAGTGCAGGAGGGCTTGTGATGACAGAAAGGATGGTGATGACATTGATGATAATGTTGCTACTGATGATGGTTAAGAGAATGACAATAATGATTGATATTACACTTTTTATCCTCCTGCTAGTTAAGATTTGTTAAGGCTACTGCCACTAGAGGGCATTACAATCCAGCTGGTGACCGGTTATATTCCATCTAACAATCTCACAACTAACATGGCTTTTGCTACATTAAACCAACTGGTGTGCAGACTAATCAAAACAATGATGATGATGATTGTTGTGATATGATGATTGTGATAATTATATTCCTAGTATTCAGGGAGCCCAGAAACTGTGGCATCTCTTTTGAAGATACCTCAGTACTTTCACCCAGATTCACCACATGCAGAATTCCCACAGGTCAGCTTACTTGAAAATGTGCTTTATAGCCAGCCAGCACTTTTACATTGTTCTTGTAGAAGTTGTCAACAAATGCAAAATTCCAGTGATGGTGATATGTGATCGTGTTACCTACTTTAGTTGAATGCACTTATTGTAAGTAGGTCTGGAAAAAGTGTTTGGTAAATGACTAACAAGAACATGTTAAACAAATACCATAGAGATGAATGAGTGACAAATACATGACAAGACTAGTAATCATTTATTGTATTATATTATATTAGTCTACAGGACATGTGAGCTATGTACTTCTCAGCAATTACTTTGCGATCCTGTTGTTTGCAGACGGCTCTTAGCACCTACTGCTGGTGAGACTATTAAATCAGATTTGAGAAGGAAAAGATCTCCAGCATTCTTGTATGATTCACAGTACTTTCAATGGTCCAAAACATATTTAGTCCATAGACCTTGATCAGGGGTTAAAGTTAAACCTCCATGAACGTCTAGTGACCCAACCATTTGTTTGAGATCACCAATGCCAGTGTGTTTTTTTTATACACCCAAAATTAAAGAAAATGTCAGAACAACCCTGTTTTAAAGAGTATTTCTCTGCCCCCCTTCCTTCCAGGCGTTGTCGGGCCTGCTGGCTGAGATGGGAGCTGTTTTGGAGCTCCACACTGACCCTGCAGTGCTGGAGGCGGCTGCTCGCTCATACCTCAGCCTGTGTGGAGAGGAAACAGCCTGGCACCCCCTGGCACGACCTGGCAGAGATGCAGTGGTCCAATGCTGGGCAGACAGATTGGCAGCACTGCTGGGTGACGCACTTCAGGTAGGCACAGAGATGCCATGTGTAACACATACATAAATATATCTTTCTTTAATACAGAGTGGCGATTGATTTATGTATCTGTTGCCATGTTCCTCTCCCCCCCTCTTTCTCTCTTTCTTCTCAGGATGGCAACTTCACTGCTGATGAGGAAAAGACAGGAGAGATTCTATCCACACTGAAGAAACTCACTGCTTTCCACAAGTAAGATGATGTGTGCGTTTGTTTGTGTGTGTGTGCATTTGTGCCTGTATGCACGCAAGTGATCATGGCTGCGTTCGTGTCTGCGCGTGTGACACCTGCTCTGCTCTCTTGTAGTGCCCAGGACCTGTCTCGTTGGGGACTGTATGAGCAGGTCTTTCCTCTTCTCTCAGTGGAGATCATTCACGGTGGATTACCTACACAGGTAGATAGTATACCCTGCCCTGAGCTATGATCACCCTCTGTCAAATAACATCACACCAGTCCATTCCTACTAACCCCCAAGCTCTTCCTATATGGAACATCACATAACCTTTTGGCATTTACAGTACAGTTGAAGTATAAAACACCAACCTAGTTGAGAACACCATGCCTCACCACCTCTGACCTCCCTCTCTCTCTGCCCTCAGCTGACAGTGGAAGCTCTGCAGTGTGTATCTTACTCTGTCCTCTGGAACCTCAACACCAGTAGAGAAACCCTGACCTCACGGGTGACCACCTGATATTACCTCCTACAGTTTGCTAGTCCGGCTTTATTTACAGTTAGCTAGTTTCTTGTACGGTTGGACAGATGTATTGAATGCTATGACTGACCGTGTGTGTATGTGTGTGCAGGAAAAGGCTGTAGCCCAGAGGAGTCAGATGAGAGCATTGTGTGAGAAGTGTCTACGTTGTCTGTCCCACAACGATCAGAGTGTGAAGGAGCAGGTAGGACACACCGCAGCACTATTAGTCTGAACCTTTAAATACTTCAGCTGCACTGGTGCAGTGGATTCAATGGAATAGTCACAAAAGTGTAAATCCTGTCCATCTGGCACAGAAGGCAGGCTCAATGAAACTGGTCTTAACACAGGACTGCTAGCCTCCATGTTATTTTGTCTAAATGGACCTGTACTGTATGTTGTGCATCAGTATTGAGGCGGCAGGGTAGCCTAGTGGTTAGAGTGTTGGACTAGCAACCGGAAGGTTGCAAGTTCAAGGTCTGACATTCTGCCCCTGAACAGGCAGTTAAACCACTTCCTAGGCCATCATTGAAAATACGAATTTGTTCTTAACTGACTTGCCTAGTTAAATAAAGGTCAAAAAAAAAATTGACTAGTGAATTATGAACTTTGTTATTCCACTGTCCTAGTGACTCTGTTATCGTTTACATCTTAGTGATTTTGTTACACCGCCACCCCATACCTCATTCTGATAATTAGTGAAACTATCAGCAATCTCTTCCCATGAGTAAAAATGTACTATAGTCAAAATGTGATTTTATTAGACCTTTAAAGAACAAACAGTATTTATATGATTATTTCCTCTGTTTCTGCCTTTCGGTGGCTCCAGCATATGTGACAATGTGCTGCTTACACCATTGGACATACCATTGGTTCTACCTCACTGGTCATGTGATTGATTGTGTCCTCAACCGCTCAGGCCTTTCCATCTACAATATCTCTGTGTATGATAACCTCACTGACACTGAGTGGTTCATCTGCGCTCTCTGTGAAGGGCACAACTAGCATGAGCTAGTATTCATCATGACAACTACTAAAGAGTTAGCTAAAGCAGAAACACTTCTGACAACCATGCCACAAGATCCTTTAAAAAATATATATTTAGTTCTCTGAATGTTGGCTACTGCTCTCTTTACTGTGAAACGAACTAATACGTTGTCTTGCTCCTGTCTCTCTCTTCTTTTTATTATTTTTCTCCATCCCTCTCCCACTTTCTCACCCCCCCCCCCCCAGGCATTCCTGTCTCTGTGTGATGTCTTGACGGCCCACAACTACCAGTTGCAAGTGTGGGATCCCTCGTCTTACGGCCCCCTGCTCTACACTCCCGACCCGAAACTTCAGAGGGCGCTGCTTGCCTTCATTCTGGAGCATGTCTTCACTGGAGCAGAGTACGACAGCCACAGCAGGGGTGAGACCATTGACAACTCTACTTCTGATTACTGTAGATACTCTATTAGAGACGGCGAGCGAGCTTATTGCACCCCCCCCTCTTACCATACCTCTACCTGACTTGCTCACCTCTTCTCCCCCAGGTCCCCAAACTTGACTGGAAATCAGTACGAGTTTGTCCAAAGTTTGCAGGAATGTATTACGGCAGGTTAGAGTGCAATGATGATGAAAATTATATTCGTAAGACAAGATGAGGCTAGAGAAAATAGCACCTCTGTCTCTTTGTTTCGTCCTGTGTCTTACACACTTGTACCTTTCCCCAGCAGATGGCACTGTTTTTCTTTGTCAGACTGTAGGATGGTACAGATGTACAGTATGTCACAGGTTTACAGTTCACTCCCTGTTTCTGTTACAAGTTAATCATGATAATACATTCAGATATTAAATTCACAGCCGCAGTCGTAGCTAAATGGATCTACACAGAGGTGCTCCTAGGCTATAAATCACTTCACATTCTACTCCTCAAACCTGACCTAACAGTTGACTTCAAATCGCGTAGGAAAGCCAGTAATACACACCCAGTGCTCATTATACATTAGTCCAAGAGATTAGTCCAAGTATTTGTTAGGTGACGTGTCTATGGATGCTTTGTATAGCGTTTGGATATATTTTTCTACAGATTCCACAGTGGGAAAAGTTCTATTGAAAAAAAAAAATGTCTATATTTAAACAAAGGAAACGGGATCGATAGAAAACGCATGCACTGCTTTATTCTCCGAGAATGTATTTTGTTTGGGCCATTTACTGTGTATTGAGTATTGATGGTCAAGAGGAGGCATTCATAATCAATGGTACTTGATGACAGCTTTTCTCATGGGAAACATATTGCGTCCTCACATGGATAGTCAAGATAAGTCAATAAGCGCATAGGAAGGAATTTCTCATATGTTCAAACAAATGCAATATGGGACTATTGGTTTGGAACATGTAATAAAGATCTATTGTGTTATTTGATTTACTTCGTGGCCATTATAGTATAGACACTGTTTTCTATTAGGTGGTGGATTGGAGATCAGTCTCGGGGCAACGGCATTACGTTATGAAATAAGGGCAATGTTTTTCCGTGAGAAAATAGCATTAACTTTGGTTCACCTCTGCGAGCGTTTTATTGGCTCTGTGAAAGATTGAACCCACATGGTGTCATAACTATAGTTGCATGTTGTCACTTATTTCCACCTGTTAAACCCGTTGTCCTGAAACTAACTAAACCACTCTTTCCCTCTCATCTGTCTCTCATTCCCCGCTTTCTTTCTTCTCTTTTTTGCTTTTCCTCTCGTTCATCCTTTTCTTCCCCTTACTCATTCTGCATCTCTCTCAGGTGGTGATGTAGAGTCTGGTGAGGGGAGGTTGGAGGAGCTCCACAGACGTAGGAGCTTATTGGCAGGCTTCTGTAAACTCATAGTACACGGGGTGCTGGAGATGAGTATGGCTGCTGATCTCTTTAAGTATTACATGAAGGTAATGCTACTATCACAAAGTGATTTCTGCATACAATATACATATTTCAAGGAATATATACAGTGTATTCGGAAAGTATTCAGATCCCTTTACTTATTCCACATGTTGTTGTTACAAACTGAATTCAAAACGGATTAAATGTCATATTTTTTTCTCACCCATCTACACACAATACCCCATAATGATGAAGTAGAAAATGTTTAGACATTTTTGCAAATTTATTGAAAATGAAATACTGAAATAGCTAATTTACATAAGTATTCACACCCCTGAGTCAATGGAAAAATCCCCTGTGAGCTTTGTATACCTGGGTTGTACAATATTTCCCCATCATTTTCCAAATTCGTAACTCTCTGTCAAATTGGTTGTTGATCATTGACAACAATTCAAGTCTTACTGCAGATTTAAGTGAATCAGAAACAATCACTCTTCTTTGTAATCAACTCTAGTGTAGATTTAGCCTTGTGCTTCAGGTTATTGTCCTGTTGAAAGGTGGCTGGGTGTATTGATTGCTCAAAGAGATATTCCGTTTTTTTTGTTTTTACTCATCTACCAATAGGTGTCCTTTGCAAGGCTTTTGAAAACCTCCCTGGTCTTTGTGGTTGAATCTGTGTTTGACATTGAGGGACGTTACAATTATCTGTATGTGTGGGGTACAGAGATGAGGTAATAGTTACACTATTATTGCACAAAGAGTGAGCCCATGCAATTTATTATGTGACTTGTTAAACACATGTTTCTTCTTGAACTTATTTAGGCTTGACATAATAAAGGGGTTGAATACTTTTTGACTCAAGACATTTCAGGTTTTTATTATTTAATTAATTTTAAAAAATCAAACATGATTCCACTTTGACATTATGGGGTGTTGTGTGTAGGCCAGTGACAAAACAAATCTCAATTGAATCCAGAAATTCTAAATGTGGAAAAAGTCCAGGGTCGTGAATACTTTCTGAAGACACTGTTTTCTACTTGGGTAGAACATTTTATTATTTTTTATTTATTTCACCTTTATTTAACCAGGTAGGCAAGTTGAGAACAAGTTCTCATTTACAATTGCGACCTGGCCAGGATAAAGCAAAGCAGTTCCAAACAGAGTTACACATGGAGTAAAACAAACATACAGTCAATAATACAGTATAACAAGTCTATATACGATGTGAGCAAATGAGGTGAGATAAGGGAGGTAAAGGCAAATTTAAAGGCTATGGTGGCAAAGTAAATACAAAATAGCAAGTAAAACCCTGGAATGGTAGATTTGCAATGGAAGAATGTGCAAAGTAGAAATAAAAATAATGGGGTGCATTATTATACCGCACTGGAAACCTAGATTTAGGGTTATATTGGATAGGACTCCTCCTCATCCTCACCACTATAGGAGCAGTACATTAGAACAGTGTATCAGAATTCTCACACAGGTATGAATATCCAGTTGTATATTTTGTGTGGCACATCAGCATTATAGGGAATGTAAGGTCATCAACATTCTCTGAGCGGGACAAGCAGCAGAAAGCACACACGCAGTGATACAGCTATCTGTCGTGAGGGGGCAGAGGCCAGGCGCCACATGAAAGGCTCTGACATGACTCTCCTCACCACTGATATTCTCTCTCTCTCTCTCTCTCTGCAGTATTATAATAACTTTGGTGACATCATTAAGGAGACTCTGAGCAGAACACGGCAGATGGATAAGATAGAGAGTGCTCGCACGCTGGTGCTCTGTCTGCAACAGGTGGGCCAGGGTTGTCCTCCCTCTACCCCTTCACCTCTTTTTATTATGTCATGTTTCACCCTTCCCTTTACCCTCCATGGCACATTCCAACAACCCCCCCCCCCCCCCCCCCCCTCAAAAAGAGTGCCAGTCAAAAGTTTGGACACGTTTTCTACATTGTAGAATAATAGTGATGATATGAAAACTATGAAATAACACACATGGAATCATGTAGTAAACAAAAAAGTGTTATATTTGAGATTCTTAAAAGTAGCCACCCTCCACCAGTCCTATTTATAATCTACAAAGATTATAGCGCATTTTCTTTCCTCCAAAAAATATATGCTAATTGATAAAAATATATCTGAGTTTAACCATAATCTTTGTTATTTTTCTGTCTTTTCTGGTGGATTAAACTGAAATTGCAACCAACTTTATGGCTTGTTTTAAAAATAGCTATATTTTTTACATTTACATTTTCAAATAACCAAAAGTGAGATTGTAACCTGAAGGGGAAAAGACCATTCGTAAACACTAGGTCAGCCATTCTTACTAATCTGCCAGAGAACCAGTTTGGATGTAAATATATATTTTGTATGACTGAAGCCTTTAGTGAGAGGTCTAATGCTTTAATATTTAATCATTTCCGCGGTCTGAATTCACATTCATTATATAAATAGGCTTGTTTAATGTTGTCTGGATTACCGTTCCAAATAAAATGTTGTTTTTTTTTGTACAAATAAATCAACTGGGATATGACTAAAGAGTTAACCAGGGTGATATTTTCCTTTCCCTGGTAGCAAAATAAATAATCCCTTGCTAACTTTGTATTAAAATGTATTGTAGTTCGGTCATTTATGTCCACTTCACCATCAGACCATTTTATTGGTAAATGTAATGTAAACGTTGTTTTTTTAGTGATCCAATACATAATATAGCACATTTATCATAATTTGGTTGTAATCCAGAAATGTTAGAATAGATTTGATCTTCCTCAAATGAAATCCATTGGGAGAAGGATATTTTGCATGCATTTTAAATCTGTATCCAAAATAATTGAGAAATAATTTAAATTGGGAAATGTGACATTTTGGCACTATCCAGGCCTCCAGGTTTTAGATATATTATCCAATAAAGGCCTAATGGTAGATCCCACAGAGGAGGGAGGGGTGGCTTGTAGGCCGTGCTCTTTTTTGGCCTCACTCAGAATATGGGTATGTGTTGTCCTTTAGTTGGCTGGCTAATGGATGGCAAATATCATTCAGGTTTAAATTAGGGAGAGATCTGAGTTTGATTAAATTGAGCTGATCGGATTTTAGTTGGATTTGATTTATCTGAACTAAATTGAGTAAAGTACACTGAATTAGATTCAGCAGACATGAATTGAAAGAAACTGTGACCAAGTTGATCAGTGATGTCTCTGTCACTTCATCAGTTGTTCCTGCGTCTGAAGCAGGAGCAGGACAGTGGAGTCACCTGTAGCTCAGGTGTCCAAACATTCAGCAGCATCAAGGAGCTGGCCAGACGCTTCTCTCTCACCTTCGGCTGGGACCAAACAAAGTCCAGAGAGTCCCTCACTCTGATCCATAGGTAGGTACACACTACCCTCATAACCTTACATACATGCACACTCACGTCCCATTTAATATTCTTCATCATGGTTTCCAAGGCCTCATTTCACCACACCAGTACTATGAGCATTTGTTTAAAATAACTCAGAAGAATTATACTAATAATACAATTTTTAGCACATTTCCTACGCTCAATGCGCTCGTGTCATTCATTCACTTTTCCTCTCTCTGTGTGTGTGAAGGGACGGTATAGAGTTTGTTTTTCAGGGCTTTGTCCAGAGAGCAGAGAAGCCCTCTCCTCCATACCTCTCCTACCTCACCATCCTCAGCGAGTTCTCCAGCAAGCTCCTCAGACCAGACAAAAAGATTGTGTAAGTGTGTGTTCTCTTCTCTGTATATGTATAACATGCTTAAAGGCCAAGTGCAGTCAAAAGTTTGGACACACCTACTCATTCCAGGGTTTTTCTATATTTTCACTATTTTCTACATTGTAGATTAATAGTAAAGACATCAAAACTATGAAATAACACATGGAATTATGAGGTAACCAAAAAAGTTTTAAACAAATCAAAATATGAGATTTTTCAAAGTAGCCACCCAGCTGGCTACTTTGAAGAATCTAAAATATATTTTGATGTAACTTTTTTTTTTGTTACTACATGATTCCATGTGTTATTTCATAGTTTTGATGTCTTTGCTATTATTCTACAATGTAGAAAATAGTACAAATAAAACCCCTTGAATGAGCAGGTGTCCACATTTGACTGGTACTGTATATATATTTCCACACGAGGGCTGGAATAATACTGTGAAACTGAAAATGCCTTTTTAGATCTGGTGATGTCACCAGGCAGTCCAGAACTCCATCCCACCAAAATAGGCTGACATTTCAGGCAGATAGACCAATATGAAAGCATCCCAAACCTGCTCTGTCATTAACAGCTAGTTTTCACTTTTCCTCTCCCCACTCAGACTACTTTGACAATCCTAGCAAAAGTTTTGCTTGAGAGGCTGTGTGTTTCTTTTTGACCATTATTAACTCAAAACAATCACAGTAAGGTACTTAATATTAACTCATTTCTGGTAACTACTGAGATAAAAATGGCTGCATTGGACCTTTAAAGACTGTTTGTATGTCAGTGGACTAGCTTAAACCTGTCCCTCTCTCCCTCCAGTTACACCTACCTACAGAGGTACATAAGTGAACAGATCATCAGTAACAGAGAGGAGTGTTGGCTGCCACTCATCTACTACCGAGCCTCCTTATTGGCTACTGGGGCTGAGGGGGAAGATGCTGTGTCCTTCATCAGCTCTGATACGCTAAAGCAACCGTCTCTAGCCAATCGCTCACGCTCTCCCTCTGTCAGACACAGCCCGACTGCTGATGGTAGGTACTTTGATGTCAAGACAGGGACCTTCTGATCATGACTTCCATGAGTGATTGCACTGCTTTGTATAGGATTTATTCTTACATATTCAGTTTTCAGAGTGCCATAAAAGGCCGGCAAGATCGTTATGCACACAAAACATATTCGATTGAGCAATGTATATTGTCTTTGATAGGAGACCTGAGGTCCCAATCTGCTCTTACCTCTACTGAGACCAAAGTAAGGAGGCTCCATAAGGCCAGCAGCAGTACAAGGTAGAAACCCTAACTTAACACTTATCCCAACCCTAACCCTGAATTAAGTGGATTGGAGATGGAACTGATCCCAACTCCGTTTTACAATGAATGATTGAAGGCAGTGTTTCCTTTTTCAATCATGTACAGATCAGTGACTGCTTCCCCAGGAAGGGATGCATTAAAAAGAAAAATCAATTCAAGCAGGGCTCACTGTTTCTTACCATAGAGTATAATGGTTCTATTAATTATATTTGTCTTTGACCCGGTCAGCCCAGAGGACAGGAAGCCAGAGGTTGAGCTTGGTCCCATCGCCAGGGAACCCCCGCCGACCATAGTGATATCAGAGGAGCCGTTCCACGCTAACGAGGAATTGGATGTGGACACTGTGGAGGTTGACCTGTGAACTGGAAGATGGATCGAATAAAATAAGTCAAATGCTTACTTACGGGACCTTCCCAACAATGCGGAGAGAAAGAAAATAGTGAAGTAATAATAAATACACCAATGAGTAACGATAACTTGGGGTACCAGTACTGAGTCGATGTGTAGGTGTACGATTTAAATATAACTAGGCAACATGATAGTAGCAGCAGCGTATGTGATGAGTCGATATAAGAATGGATGGGAGCAATATGACAAACATTATCACCTTTCCTATCAGAAAGGATGTGGTGGTAGTACCATATTGCTTATAACTCCCAATACCGATTGATATCTACACAGGTGGCTGGGGGTCGTGTCTGGACAAGGATTGAATAAACACCCTTATACGTATCTTAGTTATCAAAAGGGACAACAGTCTTGCTTCCTCTCCTTTATGGCACTGATTTGAAAGAGGA
This sequence comes from Oncorhynchus masou masou, assembly GCF_036934945.1. Classification (NCBI taxonomy): domain Eukaryota; kingdom Metazoa; phylum Chordata; class Actinopteri; order Salmoniformes; family Salmonidae; genus Oncorhynchus; species Oncorhynchus masou. Next base: position 5,117,618 of record NC_088221.1, on the reverse strand, counting down.
AGAAAATATTCTGGTGTATGCTTTTCCCCCATCCAGATGTAGGAAAGGAGATGAGACGGAGTATTTTTCTGTAACCTTATTTAAACCAACTGTCAAAATAGAACTGGCTCTTTGACAAAAGTTTTTTTTACAGCTTCCAGCCCATGTAGACAATGACAGTCTTCCTTAGGTGCTGTACCAATGGTAGGTTGACTAATTACCCAGTATTTTAATTGATTCCAGGACAATGTGGTGCATTATGGATATAAGCTCTTTATTTGTATTGAAACCAATGTTTCTGCTGGTGCTGTTATTCCACTTCGCTCTTGGGAAAAATCCCTCACGATACTAAAGAATGATAAATTGTACTCAAGCTTGAAAGAATGACTCAATTGTTTATATCAACAGCTTTTAGGGAACACTAGTGGGCTCGTTTTTACACTAAAAGCATATTCATGAAAATGTCAACTTAAAATCGTAGCAAATGCTATTTTGGTGCCAGCGTTTTAATTTTGATTATAAAATAAGCATATTGTGTGTGTATAAGAGGTTAGGGTCATATAGACAATGAGTCAGATGTGCCCTAGCTAGTAGGTGATTGTGTTATGGCTTAGATCTCACCTAAATAGGATTGTTATTGAAACACACCACTGTTCATCTGTTGTTCTAATGGTAGATTTTTACCTGTTTTAATTGACTTGTCATTGGAAATTGTACCATCAATAAATATCACTCGCACAAAATGCTCTTGCTTCTTTCCATGAAGAAATGCCACAATCTTTTTCATTCTTTATTTGAACAAAACATACATTTTACTTCCTGTATTAAAGTACTTTGTCAGATATTTAAAAACAATTTTTAAAACATCTGACCACCTATTTTGCAACACAGCAAGCACAAAATAAATATTTACAGTTTATTTCAAATTTATAACTCCATCTCACACACAAAAATAGCATATGACACAGAATATGTTATACTGATGAACTCAATATTGTACAGTTAGTCTGTGCCTTGCCAGGCATTTGGACTGAGCTCAAGCACTCTACTACCCTGCCCCCCCCCCAGCAGGTAGACCGTACCTTTTTACTTTGCAATCGGACCAGAAACGACTCTATGGTTCATATCTCTGGAATGTTGAATTAGCCAATTCCTAAGAATGAGTAACAAAACAATGTTTGTCATTGATGTGGGATATTAACTTAATAATTCAAGTGTGCTGCAGTGGCTCTTGTCTAATGGTTACCAAACGTTCATGCTGTGATCGACACACCTAAAAGTCTCTCGGATCTCCTAAATGTTTTACGCTGCAACCCACTCAAGGCCTCCTGAATTGCCTCGCAAGCCACCACATAACAAAGTGTTGAGCCAGGACCCAGTAGGAACCAGCATTTAAACAAATTAAGGTATGTTTAACACCACTGCTAAGATGACGGCAGCACCTTTTCTTAAACACATTGTTGCAACCGTGATGTCACTTAACTGAGTAAAGAAAGAAAAGGCAAAACGTGAGGCGGTTTGAGGCCATGGACTGAAGTGTCCTCTACTTAAAGGTAAGAGCTGGTACCGGCACCTGCATCGTTTGGCAGATCAAGATGCTACTTCCCCCTCTGACTAGTGTCTGGTGGGCGTTTCCTGTTCCTGTGGCTGCCGGCTTCCACTAAGTAACCGTGTGATGGTTGTCCTGTAGTTTGGTGGTAGCGCTTGTTTTCATTCCTCGTTTGACAAGTGTCTGTGGTTCAGAGTTAGCCGTTTGACCATCACTCACTACTGTGTGATCGTATCTGTACCATTGTTTCGCGTGAACGTTTGGTTCTGGTTTGGCGTTCAACTGCTCAATGTCCTGTATCCCGTAGCCGCTTCTTCTCCCTGTTTTGTTGGTCTCCCAGTGCTAGTTATTCAAAGTCGTCCTCATCCAAGTCCAGATTGCAGTGAGGGTTGGGGATCTCAAAGAAATGTCTCTCCTCTGTCCTCAGACACAATTCACTGGAGATGTGACTCAGAGCATTGTCATACCTACAGGGAATATGAGCGAGAGAGTTCTTCCAACATTGTGAAATAAAAGCATTGCATATTATTTTTTATTTAACCAGGTAGGCCAGTTGAACAAGTTCTTATTTACAACTACGACCTGGCCAAGATAAAGCAAAGCAATGCGACAAACACAGAGTTACACATGGGATAAATAAACGTACAGTCAATATACAGTGTGCAAATGTAGTAAGATTAGGGAGGTAAGGCAATAAATAGGCCTTAATGCTAAATTGTAATTATTTTGCCACTAACACTGCAGTGATTGGGGTGCAAAACAAATAACAATATGGGAATGAGGTAGTTGGGGGGGGGGGCTATTTACAGATGGGCTGTGTACAGGTGCAGTGATCGGTAAGCTGCTCTGACAGCTGATGCTTAAAGTTAGTGAGGGAGCTATAAGTATCCAGCTTCAGTGATTTTTTTATTTTTTTTTGCAATTCGTTCATCATTGGCAGCAGAGAACTGGAAGGAAAGGCGGCCAAAGGAAGTGTTGGCTTTGGAGATGACAAGTGAAATTTTCCTGCGTGTGCTACGGGTGGTTGTTGCTATGGTGACCAGTGAGCTGAGAAGGCGGGGTTTTACCTAGCAAAGACTTAGATGACCTGGAGCCAGTGGGTTTGGGGACGAATATGAAGCTAGGGCCAACTAACGAGAGCATACAGGTCGCAATGGTGGGTAGTACATGGGACTTTGACAAAATGGATGGCACTGTGATAGACTACATCCAATTTGCTGAGTAGAGTGTTGGAAGCTATTTTGTAAATTACATCGTCGAGGATGGGTAGGGTAGTCAATTTTACGAGGGTACGTTTAACAGCATAAGTAAAGGAGGCTTTGTTGTGAAATAGGAAGTCGATTCTAGATTGAATTTTGGATTGGAGATGCTTACTGTGAGTCTGGAAGGAGAGGCTACAGTCTAACCAGATAGTTAAGTATTTGTAGTTGTCCACATATTCTAAGTCAACCGTCCAGAGTAGTGATGCTAGACAGGCGGGCGGGTGCAGGCAGCGATCTGTAGAAGAGCATGCATTTAGTTTTACTTGCAGTTGGAGGCCACGGAAGGAGTGTTGTTTGGCATTGAAGCTTGTCTGGAGGTTTGTTAACACAGTGTCCAAAGAAGGGCCAGAAGTATACAGAATGGTGTTGTCTGCGTATAGGTGGATTAGAGAATCACCAGCAGCAAGAGCGACATCATTGATATATTCAGAGAAAAGAGTCGGCCCGAGAATTACTGGCACCCCCGTAAACAAGGCGGGGCAATCATTTGAGAAACCAAGGCTGTTGAGTCTGCCGATAAGAATGCGGTGATTGACAGTCAAAAGCCTTGGCCAGGTCGATGAAGATGGTGGTTATGATATCGTTTAGGACCTTGAGCGTGGCTGAGGTGCACCCATGACCTGCTCGGAATCCAGATTGCATAGTGGAGAAGGTACGGTGGGATTTGGAATAGTCAGTGATCTGTTATCTTGGCTTTCAAAGACTTTAGAAAGGTAGGATATCTGGATATGGGTGAAGGAGAAGTGGGGGAAGCTTGGGCAAATTGCTCTGTGTGGGTGTGGGTGGGGTGGGGTGCAGAGCTGTTGGCAGGGGTAGGGGTAGCCAGGTGGAAAGTATCTACATGACACAGGACAAAAAGTGGTACAGTAGATATGCAGGGATTAACTCCATGGAGGAGCATCATTCAAGAGATTAACAGGTGAGGACAACAGGAGGGAAAAAACTGGTGGTGAAGAGTTCCACTGAGAGTGCTGAGGAAGGGATTGGTTTTCAAACACAGCTGCCTTATCAATTCCACATCAGCCTGTAGCCCCTACCTACCTCCCTATGTCCTAGGTGTTGAAAGAACAGAGTGTAGAAAGAGTGTAGTTATGACCAAAAATACACCCAAGAGTGCTTACCATGTACCTACCCACTACTACCTATCCAAACCTTTTAGAAATGTCCCTAGAGGCTAGGGGTGGAATTGGAACTGAGCGAGCATGGAGGAGTGAAGGAGTGAAAGAGAGCCTACACCCTGAGGATAGACAGACACCCTGGTCTCTTACCTGGCCAGGCAAAGCAGCCTCTCCCTCATCCTACCCAGCTTGTCTTTAGAAGTCTGTGGTGTTCCTAAAACCACCACACAATAGCCTGTTAACAGCCTGGTCCCTCACACTGGCCCCCTATAATCATTCTACGCAATCCTCCTGAAGTCAAGCCATAACAAAAACACTTGGCATACATATCATCTACAGTGCTAATCTAACCCTGGCTTTCCTACTGCAGAATAGGTCAAAGGACAAATTATCCTTCAGGACAGCAGTCAGTCCTCTAACCAACTGAACTCAACTATTGACTTTCTCCTCTACAGAAACAGATGAGAGATTTGTCATTAAATCAACAAGAGGCTTCTGCGAACCTGTCCAGTAAATTATAGAACACTGGTTGAGTGTAGTCAGTCCGTCCGTCTTACCCGTCGTTGTACTGATCAGTAGTAGTCTCCTCGGCAACCAGGATATCGTACTCCTCCGCTGCATATTTTTCCCAGTCCGAGATCTCTTGGCCCTCTGTCTCAGCCTCCTTACAAAAGACAACCAACAAAACTCCATCATCCCCCACGGCCTCAGGCCCTGAGGTCATATGTCATCCCTGAGCAATAATAACATCCTGTCGTAGTCAATAGTTACCCTTACAACAGAGAAGGGGTCTTTCTGCTCGTGGTCCAGGTATTTCTCGATGTTGAAGAAGGTGTCATAGAAGATGTGAGACAACTTACACTGCTTCAGGTCCCGTAGGGTGATCTTTCCTGGGCAGAATAGAAATCTCATTTTTTTGTATGCCCAATTCAGCTGCTTTTAAAGATTTAGTGGTGCTCTAAAACTAGGTCAAATACCTGAGCTTGATTTAGTTTACCTGGTACATTGGAACCAATACTGTAGTCATTTTTTCTCAAAATTAATCAAACACACCTCAAACATGTTCCGTTGTGGTATACAGTATGTGTTTTTCACCCAAGTCATGGAAGGTGGGAAGGTGTTAGCAAATTTACCAAAGCTTCGGTCTAAAAATGCTACGCGCTGGAACAAACAGCTTCGTGTGACATCAAACTAGGCTAGCATTCATAGTCGTGTGCTGGAGTACCAACTCCGGACCACACACAGTGCATTCGGAAAGTATTCAGACCCCTTCCCTTTTCCCACTTTGTTACATTACAGCCGTATTGTAAAATCCTCAGTATACACACAATACCCCATAATGGCGAAGCAAAAATAGGTTTAGCATTTTTTGCAAATTTATTACAAGTAAAAAACATACCTTATTTACTTAAATATTCAGACCCTTTGCTATGAGACTCAATTGAGCTCCGGTGCATCCTATTTCCATTGATCATCCATGAGATTTTTCTACAACTTGGAGTCCACCTGTGGTAAATTCAATTGATTGGACACGATTTGGAAAGGCACACACCTGTCTATATAAAAGGTCCCAGTTGAAAGTGCATGTCAGAGCAAAAACCAAGCTATGGAGGTTGAAGGAATTGTCCTAAGAGCTCCGAGACAGATCTGGGGAAGGGAACTAAAAAAAGTCTGCAGCATTGAAGGGTCTCAAGAACACAGTGGCCTTCATAATTCTTAAATGGAAGAAGTTTGGAACCACCAAGACTCTTCCTAGAGCTGGCCGCCCGGCCAAACCGAGCAATCGGGGGAGAAGGGCCTTAGTCAGGGAGATGACCAAGAACCTGACAGAGCTCCAGAGGTCCTCTGTGGAGATGGTTGTCCTTCTGGAAGGTTCTCCCATCTCTGCAGCACTCCAACAAGAACTTTATCGTAGATTGGCCAGACGGAAGCCACTCCTCAGTAAAAAGGCACATGGCAGCCCAGCACCTAAATACTCTAAGACCATGAGAAACAAGATTCTTAGGTCTGATAAACAATATTGAACTCTTCGGCCTGAATGCCAAGTGTCGCATCTGGAGGAAACCTGGCACCATCCCTACGGTGAAGGATGGTGGTGGCAGCATGCTGCGGGGATGTTTTTCAGCGGCAGGGACTGAGATTAGTGAGGATCGAGGGAAAGATTAACGGAGCAAAGTACAGAGAGATCCTTGATAAAAACCTGGACCTCAGACTGGAGTGAAGGTTCACCTTCCAACAGGACAACTACCCTAAGCACACAGCCAAGAGTGGCTTTGGGACAAGTTTCTGAGTCCTTGAGTGAACCAGCAAGAGCCCGGACTAGAATAGAACATCTTTGGAGAGACCTGAAAATAGCTGTGCAGCTTCTCTCCCCATCCAACCTGACCGAGCTTGAGAGGATCTGCAGAGAAGAATGGGAGAAACTCCCCAAATACAGGTGTGCGAAGCTTGTAACGTCATACCCAAGAAGACTCGAGGCTGTAATCACTGCCAAAGGTGCTTCAACAAAGTACCGAGTAAAGGGTCTGAAGACTTATGTGATATGTAATTTAACTTTTTTAAATATTTTCTAACATTTGTAAAAACCTGTTATCCCTTTATCATTATGGGGTATTGTGTGTAGATTGAGGGGGGGTGTGACAATTTAATACATTTTAGAATGAGACTAATGTTACAAAATGTGGAAAACGTAAGGTGTCTAAATACCCCTGGCAACGTGGCTGTGAATCGTGCCTCAGCCCATCTCATCTGTCTGTCCCTCTACATGCATCTCTTTCTCTAATTTCTGACTGTGCTGTCAAATAAATTGTAAATACGTAAAGAGGTTGGAACCCTTTGATTAGTCAGTCTTTCAATCAGCGCAGGAATATATTACTATTTGTAACAGTTTCTGTGATGTACTGGTGTGTGTGCATGCTAGCTCTTTACTTCATTACTAACACGCATCTATTGTTTGCATGTCACGATGAAACAATTTTAGAATTTGCGTTTAGGTGTCTGACCCTCGACCTCCGGCTTGACCAGGTCGAGCATCTGACAGAGACAGTCCTCGAAGGGCAGGGGCTCGATTGCCATGGTCTCCAACTTCACACACTGCTCCTCATAGAAATACTCCAGCTCGTACATAGACAACACACCGTCCCCATCCAGGTCCATACACCGGAACCAGTACTCTATACTGTGGAGGGAGAAAGAGACAGGATAGAGACACAGGATAGAGTGGTATCGCCAATAAATCAGTACTCCATATGGAGGGGGGTGGGGGACTACTTTGTTTCCAATGTGAGGCTGGTGTTACTGTGTGTAGTACCTGGTGTCAGTCTTCTTGTCTTCTTCGGAGATGAGGAACCAGACAAAGTCAGCGTAGCTCAGCCTGCCGTCTTTACGCAGACGTCGATCCCTGTGACGAGAGAGATGGTAGGGCAACACTCAAACACGCCACTCCAACTTCACCTTCAATTCTATCAAGCTTCATTTGCAGGGAATATTTGTTTATGTCTAGCAAATAGCAATATCTAGACAGAGCTTTAAACAATAGTAGATTAAATGTTGTGTTTATCTAAGGAAAAACACACAGGGGACCCAAGCCAACCTCAACTCAGTGAAAGGAGTCGATGTGGAACGTCATAACAGCCATTCATTAGTTCATGTCTCTTACCTGGTAACTGTCCCAGAAAATATTCTTTCAATCATCTTGTGGGAGATAGCTGGACAACACAGGAGAAAAAAGAAAAAAAACTTTACAAACTACGCAAGATAACAATGTGAGGCGAGTTACAGTGTACAAGGTCTTCCATTATAGATGTGATCCAGTCACAGATCATAAATCCAGCTCATTGGGAAGTAAAGTGAATGATGTAACTGTTAACCTCTCCTTTATCTTTTCCATACAATAAATACAGTGATTTCTGCTTGTAGGGGAGATCTACAGGACTAATAAATGGAGCCAGACATGGCGTCATCCAATTCAACCAAGACATTCATTTGGGGGGAGGGGTGGGTGGACGAGTTAGGCCTATTGCCCCATTGATCTTCCTTTCCTGTTTCCTTCATGACCAGGAACATATGGAGTGGTGTGTGGGAGCACACTTGAACATTAAGGTTGCCTTGGTAATCCTCTCTGTGTGTGTGTGTACACACACACACACCTTCGTCCTTGTGTCGGACCAGAGGGGTATGTCACAAAGCTAGCGCTTTCCAACTCAACGGTTATCCTTAATTCAGAATTGAGTTTGTGAACTCTATATCCCGCTACGTGACATACACCTTAGCTCTCTTTTAACTATGTTGAGGTCGTGTGTGTGTGTGTGTTTCTGTGTACCTTGGTCGTTGTGTCGGGCCAGGTCTCTCTGGTCTATGTATAGGTCATGGTCTGTGTCCAGCTCCCAGAACTTGCAGTAGATAACGTAGAAATGTTCGTAGGAGAAGAACTCTGTTAGCTGGTTCACGTCCTCCTCCTGCTCTAGCAGGGCCACGTTCTGTTGGACCAATCAATTCATCAACCAACCAGCCAAATCAAATCACTGGTGACTTTTAAGCACTTTTAACAGATATAGTGATGAGGAAGTAGACTCGACACGAGGGTGGGCCCCATCTTCATCCGACTCACAGCACTACTCCAGATGTGACAACTGATCAGTTCCACCTCAAAACTCCCTTCCTACCTGGAGAAAGCTGCTTTTCCTGAGCTCTGAACAGCTGATCCTGCCTGACCATGACCTGTTCACATTGTAGAATATCCTCTGGGCAACCTGCAGACAACACACAGCTTTAATAGCCTCCAGAACACTCAAAAGATCACTTCAACTCATCCACAGACACAGAAAAAAATATGTATATGACAAAAAGGCTTCAGAGTCAGTCACAATAGGACACATTTGATATTACATTACACATCACACGCTAACTTCTGTAGACATACCAAGTGGTATGGGTAAAAAAAAATAAAAATAAAAAAAATGTATTTTGGTGTGGTATGTATAATGACTTACTGTGGTGATGTAGCGTGAGTGGAAGTCAGACGCCTCCTTCAGGAAGGCCAGGCCTGCGTGAGAGTTCACCACATCCTGAACAACACAGACAGGAGGTTAATAACATTTACAACAAGGCTGGGGAGAGGTCCAGAGGACTAACTGGGCCTTGCCACAAGACAAGCGCCAGAGAGACAATCAAACATACAACAGTATGTCAAATCACTCTCTGGGGACTCTGGGGAGTTAGTAGCAGAAAGACAGACCCCATTTTCTGCTCTGCCTGTTGGAGAGATGTTGAAAGGGCTTGACTAGCTCAAACACCATATTCAAGATGTATTGGAACTTCAAAAAGGTGGCCTCATGTCAAGCAGCGTCCATCCATATAGACGCTCCATCTGTTGTGTAGATCCAGCTATGCATTAGGAGAAATCCGCAGACCGCAATGGCAGATGAATGGGAAGAATCTAAATTGGGAGGACAATTGAATTGCACTTTTGAAGTATGAAACAGACTCTTATCCCTTTAAAATGGCCGGCATGAGTAGGGGACATCGTGGAGACATTGAGACCATGGAAACAATAGGAGACGAATGGGAGAAGAGGCCTGCTCTGTTATATAGCTGCTCATATTCTCCATGCTGGACCACCACACACAGATGCTTTCATGTGGTGACTGGTGAGCAGAATCTCCAATGAACTGTACTTTAATCCAAGCCATGAGAATCACCCCCTGTCGTTTTTTTTAACCCCTCTGTCAGATAAGTGAAAGGAACTAAACGTTGATGTAAATGCGAAGGCAGCAGTGAAATTAAAATAGCTTTATTTTGAGGCAGACTGCGGTGCGCCCACTCCTCCCTCTTAACCCTTCCTATGAGAAATTAAATAATAGAAAAATCCATAAATCACCAGGGTGAGGAAACTGCCGGGGACAGTCACATCTACTCGGCGCCAATCCTTCCTTCATCCATCACAACAGTCAGAGCCCATTCGCCCCGGCGTCGCAATACAAATTAAACGGTGAGTGCCAGAAGGCATCTCCTCCCGGTATGCTAACAGGTGTTTTGTCATGGCCCAGACGGTTCTGCCAGCATGAATATGAATCAGCCCAATTTGGGGCAGAGACGGTACATCACCAGGTAGGTAGACAGACAGCAGGGTTTACGTTAGCCGGTAATTGACCATTTTTGGCCGATCCTGTCATACACTCCAATTTAGCACTTTTGCACCATTCTCTCACTCTTCCGTATATGCATCTGCTGCTGAGGAGAGAGCGAGAGAGGAGGCTATATTGTTGATTGCTACGATGGAGGACATTCTCATTTAATTAAAACAAAAGTTTGAGAGTATGCTTATAGTGTAAAGTTTACAAGGGGAATGTCCTCTGCATGGAAACGTTTTAATATTGTAGTGTACAAAGATGAGAAGAACGTTGGCGAGAACAAATGCAGGCTACTGTACAACTCGCTATTCAGGTAGGATGCTTTTTGAACTTTACATGTTTTATTACATCATTATTATTATTGTAGGCATATTAATTCATCTAAACAAGTTATTTAAATATTCAAAATATGTTAGGTTTCATTCTGTTGAGACATGTGTGTGCTAAATTAAGTAAGATCTGTCATTTTAATTGTGTGCACCGTATTTAAGGTTATGAGTAGACCTGTTGTAAAATAAATATCATTAGCCTATTGCTTTCATTTGTTAGGTAAGGTAGGCACTAGCCTTTCTTGGTAATTGCTGCAATATGACCTGTTCAAAACTTTTATTTTTAAACCAGTTCGCAAATGTTTTGTTTCATTCTGTTGAGCCATTTTCTCTGGCCAAATTAAGTTTAAGCAGGCCTATGATATGAAGGCAGTGCACACCGGCGCTCCAACTGACTCCGACAGTTGAATTTGAGGTGAGGAAGAATATTTAAAGCCTACCAGTTACTCATATAATGTAACAATATAAAACGTATTCTGATCGAAAATGCCCCCTTCTGTGCGCCTATAGACGCAGTAGTATCTGACAAGGATAAAGAAATATATGTTGGTGTCTTAACATGCCTCCGGCAAATCGCTCTCTCTCTCTCTCTGGGGAGAGAGAGAGCCTAAGCTTCTCTTACTTTGTGTGTGTGTGTGTGTGTGTGTGTGTGTGTGTGTGTGTGTGTGTGTGTGTGTGTGTGTGTACGTGTGTACGTGTGCACGTGTGTAGTGGGGAGAACAAGTATTTGATAACACTGCTGATTTTGCAGGTTTCTTACAAAGCATGTAGAGGTCTGTAATTTTTATCATAGGTACACTTCAACTGTGAGAGACAGAATCTTAAACAAAAATCTAGAAAATCACATTGTATGATTAAGTAATTCATTTGCATTTTATTGCATGACATAAGTATTTGATACATCAGAAAAGCAGAACCTAATATTTGGTACTTCTCAATTACAGAGATCATACGTTTCCTGTAGTTCTTGACTAGGTTTGAACACACTGCAGCAGGGATTTTGGCCCACTCCTCCATACAGACCTCCTCCAGATCCTTCAGGTCTCGGGGCTGTCGCTGGGCAATACGGACTTTCAGCTCCCTCCAAAGATTTTCTATTGAGTTCAGGTCTGGAGACTGGCTAGGCCACTCCAGGACCTTGAGATGCTTCTTACGGAGCCACTCCTTAGTTGCCCTGGCTGTGTGTTTCGGGTCGTTGTCATGCTGGAAGATCCAGCCACGACCCATCTTCAATGCTCTTAATGAAGGAAGGAGGTTGTTGGCCAAGATCTCGCGAAACATGGCCCCATCCATCCTCCCCTCAATACGGTGCAGTCGTCCTGTCCCCTTTGCAGAAAAGCATCCCCAAAGAATGACATTTCCACCTCCATGCTTCACGGTTGGGATGGTGTTCTTGGGGTTGTACTCCTCCTTCCTCCAAACACGGCGAGTGGAGTTTAGACCAAAAAACTAAATTTTTGTCTCATCAGACCACATGACCTTTTCCCATTCCTCCTCTGGATCATCCAGATGGTCATTGGCAAACTTCAGACGGGCCTGGACATGCGCTGGCTTGAGCAGGGGGATCTTGCGTGCACTGCAGGATTTTAATCCATGACGGGCGTAGTGTTTTTCTTTGAGACTGTGGTCCCAGCTCTCTTCAGGTCATTGAACAGGTCCTGCAGTGTAGTTCTGGGATTATCCCTCACCTTCCTTGTGATAATTGATGCCCCACGAGGTGAGATCTTGCATGGAGCCCCAGACCGAGGGTGATTGATCGTCATCTTGAACTTCTTCCATTTTCTAATAATTGCGCCAACAGTTGTTGCCTTCTCACCAAGCTGCTTGCCTATTGTCCTGTAGCCCATCCCAGCCTTGTGCAGGTCTACAATTTTATCCCTGATGTCCTTACACAGCTCTCTGGTCTTGACCATTGTGGAGAGTTTGGAGTCTGTTTGATTGAGTGTGTGGACAGGTGTCTTCTATACAGGTAATGAGTGGAGAACAGGAGGGCTTCTTAAAGAAAAACAAACAGGTCTGTGAGAGACGGAATTCTTACTGGTTGGTAAGTGATCAAATACTTTTATATTTGAGATTCTTCAAAGTACCCATTCTTTGCCTTGCTGACAACTTTTCACCCTCTTGGCATTCTCTCAACCAGCTTCATGAGGTAGTCATCTGGATTGGATTTCAATTAACAGGTGTGCCTTAATGCATTTGAGACAATCAGCTGTGTTGTGACAAGATAGGGTTGGTATACAGAAAATAGCTCTATTTGGTAAAAGACCAAGTCCATATTATGGCAAGAACAGCTCAAATAAGCAAAGAGAAACGACAGTCCATCATTGCCTGAATCAGGCCTTCATGGTCGATTTGTTGCAAAGAAACCACAACTAAAGGACACCAATAAGAAGAGACTTGCTTGGGCCAAGAAACACGAGCAATGCACATTAGAACACTAGAAATCTGTCCTTTGTTCTGATGAGCTCAAATTTGAGATTTTTGGTTCATGGTCACTTGTCAGGTGCCAAAAATCCCTTGCAGACAGGCTAACCCCGGAAACCCTGGCAGACAGACTGCAACAATTTAAAATATTTTACTAAGTTACAGTTCATATAAGGAGATCGGTCAATTGAAATGAATTCATTAGGCCCTAATCTATGGATTTCACATGACTGTGATTACAGATATGCATCTTTTGGTCACAGATAGTTAAAAAAAGGTAGGGGCGTGGATCAGAAAACCAGTCAGTATCTAGTGTGAACACCATTTGCCTCATGCAGAGAGACATGTCCTTTGAATATAATTGATCAAGCTGTTGATTGTGGCCTGTGTAATGTTGTCCCGCTCCTCTTCAATGGCTTTCCGAAGTTAATACAGAGCATCCCAAACATGCTCAATTGGTGATTATGTCTGAGTATGCAGGCTATGGAAGAACTGGGACATTTTCAGCTTCCAGGAATTGTGTACAGATTCTTGCAACATGGAGCCGTGCATTATCATGCTTAAACATGAGGTGATGGCGGCGGATGAATGGCACGGCAATGGGCCTCAGGATCTCGTCAAGGTATTTCTGTGCATTCAAATTGTCATCAATAAAATGCAATTGTGTTGGTTGTCCGTAGCTTATGCCTGCCCATACCCCCACCTCCACCATGGGGCACGCTGTTCACAACATTGACATCAGCATACCGTTCGCCCACACACTGCCATCTGCCCGGTACAGTTGAAACTGGGATGTGCCAGTGGCCATCGAAGCTGAGCATTTGCCCACTGAAATCGGTTCCAACGCGAAACTGCAGTCAAGTCAAGACAACGATGAAGACGACGAGCACGCAGATTAGTTTCCCTGCAGCAGTTTGACAGTTTGTGCAGAAATTCTTTAGTTGTGCAAACCCACAGTTTCACTAGCTGCCCGGTTGGCTGGTCTCAGACGATCCTGCAGGTGAAGAAGCTGGATGTGGAGGTCCTGGCCTGGTTCTATATCATCTGTGGTGTTGAGGACGGGTTGGACGTACTACCAAATTCTCTAAAACGATATTGAAGTCAGCTTATGGTAGAGAAATTAACATTCAATTCTCTAGCAACAGCTGTGGTGGACATTCCAGCAGTCAGTATGCCAATTGCGGCAGGTAACCTAGTGGTTAGAGCTTTGGACCAGTAACTGAAAGGTTGCTAGATCAAATCCCTGAGCTGACAAGGTAAAAATCTGTTGTTCTGCCCCTGAACAAGGCAGTTTGTTCTGAACAAGAATTTGTTCTTAACGGACTTGCCTAGTTAAATAAAAAGGTTAAAAAAATAATAATAATAATTGCATGCTTCCTCAAAACCGGAGATATCTGTGGCATTGTGTTGTGCAACAAAATTGCACATTTTAGAGTGGCCTTTTATTGTCCCCAACACAAGGTACACCTGTGTAATGACCATGCAGTTTAATCAGCTTCTTAATATGCCACACCTGCCAGGTGGATGGATTATCGTGGTAAAGAAGAAATGCTCACTAACTGGGATGTAAACAAATTTGTGCATAAAATGTGAACAAATTATGCTTTTTGTGTGTAGGGAACATTTCTGGGATCTCTTATTTCAGCTCATGGGACCTACACCTTAAATGTTGGTTTATATTTCTGTTCAGTATAAAACGCCACTGAATGGAATGAAGTCCTCATGTTAACTCTACCACTGGCCCAAAATACCCCTCTCCCCCTGTCCCGCCCCAAAGAACCCCCTACTTGCTTCTCTTCCTAATAATACACCGCTGCCCAGCACTTCTCCCCAAACTAGAATCCCACTCGCTCTCCACAGGGGGGCTGTGTGTGTGGTGTTCCTGTACCTGCAGGAATGGAATAAAGTCCTCTTGTTCCAGGTAATTACAGCCAGGTTTGGCCAAGAGGTGTACAAACTTAGACACGTCGTCATGACAGGTCTGCAGCATTCTGGGAAGGAAAGAGGGAACATATGGTTTCAGGGTTTCGCTCTCTCCCTATTTTTTCTCTCCATCAGAGAACACTTCAGTGCGGGTTAATACATTCTGAAATTAGGATTCTGAAATGACGCTGGGTCAGGCTCAGAGTGTTACAGCAGTGATGATGACATAATGGAACTTTCTTTTTTGAACCCCCTCAGAGCCATGAGGTAATGTCAGAGGCCATTCCACTCCAATTCTCTAGAGACTCACACATTATTAAAACAGTACGCTTACAACACACAACCAAGAGAACAGTCCAGTAGAGTACAGTACATCTTACTTTACCCAAGAGAAACACAGTGCCTTCGGAAAGTATTCAAACCCATGTACTTTTTCCACATTTGTGACACCACCTGGATTCGGTCTTATGCAGCAACATTTGAAATTCTGTTTTTTACATTGGATAAAAGTAGAGACTCAGAACTACAAAATGGTATGTCATACACTCCATTTGAGGAATGGATGGGAAAGTAATTCTGCTTTGAAAGTTGATCAATTTGTAAATTCACTTTTGAGAAAACCGTATTTCAATGTTTTGGTTCTACTATGAAGAACCCTTCACTGTCTACACCCATTCAGCATTGTTCACACCCTCTTAAGCCGTAGCCCCACCCATCTCTTTAAGGGTTGAGCCGAGCGTTCTGTACTAACTTGCCAGCTACTTCCAGACATCTAAGGGAGAGAGAACAGCTCACTGAACATTACTCGCCATAGCAGAGCTGGTTAGGCTGTTATGTTATCCAGAGCGTTGGTGACTGCAACTGTGCTGTCAGATTGTCCTTTCGTAAATACAGAGCGTTTCGCGTTCTGAGTGCACACACTGGACGCTCTGGCCAATAAGTAGGGTTGATCTGAAAGCTGTGACCTCACAACTACAGTCAAGCACCCAAGCTAACTGGCTAACATTGGCTAGCTACTTCGACACATAATGAGAGAACACCCCACTCTGACCATGTTACTCACCCTAGCAGAGCTGGTTAGGCTGTTATGTTATCCAGAGCATTGGTGACTAACTGTGCTGCTGGCAACAATTGAATTACGCTTTGTTGATGTTTACTGACACCGGACATATGCAACGGGTGGTGAGCATTCAACAATTCATCAGTTATTCTGCACTCTGGCACGCTAAAACAAGATTATTTTGTTAAGAAATGTAGCTAGATAGACAATGAATCCCAACGCATAACGTAACGTTAGTGTACTGTTGGCTTGCTCCCTAACTAACTTGAAATGAAAATACTTTGTCAAAATTAGACACGCGTAATATCTGAAAATGAAGCTAGCTAGACTATCTTACCCTTGGTCTAAAATCAGAGTAGATATCCAGAGCGAATTTACCAGCTAGTTGGTCTATCAACAGTGCAGTGACATGACAGTTTTTTTTAAAGACATGTATCTAGCTAGCTAGCTAGCTAAACAATGGACCATCAAATTCAATTTTATTGGTCACATACACATGGTTAGTAGATGTTAATGCGAGTGTAGCGAAATGTGTGACCGTGCAGTAATTTAACAATTTCACAACAACTACCTTATATATATATACACACACACACACACACACACACACACACACACACACACACACACACACACACACACACACACACACACACACACACACACACACACACACACACACACGTAAAGGATGAATAAGAATATGTACATATAAATATATGGATGAGCGATGGCCGTGCGGCATAGGAAAGATGCAGTAAACATTATATAAAGTGGCATTGTTTAAAGTGACTGAACTGTAATACATTTATTATATCCAATTTTTAATTATTAAAGTGGCTTGAGATTTGAGTCAGCATGTTGGCAGCAGCCAGTCAATGTTAGTGATGGCAGTTCAACAGTCTGATAGAAGCTGTTTTTCAGTCTCTCGGTCCCAGCTATGATGCACCTGTACTGGCCTCGCCTTCTGGATGATAGCGGGTGAACAGGCAGTGGATCGGGTGGTTGTTGTCCTTGATGATCTTTTTGGCCTTCCTGTGACATCGGGTGATGTAGGTGTCCTGGAGGGCAGGTAGTTGGCCCCCGGTGATGCGTTGTGCAGACCTCACTACTCTCTGGAGAGCCTTACAGTTGGGTGCGGAGCAGTTGCCATACCAGGCGGTGATACAACCCGACCTGATGCTGTCAATTGTGCATCTGTAAAGGTTTGTGAGTGTTTTCGGTGACAAGCCAAATTTCTTCAGCCTCCTGAGGTTGAAGAGGCACTGATGCACCTTCTTCACCACGCTGTCTGTGTGAGTGGACCATTTCAGTTGGTCCATGATGTGTACGCCGACGAACTTAAACCTTTCCACAGATGGGGTGCTCCCTCTGCTGTTTCCTGAAGTCCACAATAATCCCCTTTGTTTTGTTTACGTTGAGTGTGAGGTTATTTTCCTGACACCACACTCAGAGGGCCCTCACCTCCTTCCTGTAGGCCATCTCGGCGTTGCTGGTAATCAAGCCTACCACTGTAGTGTTGTCTACCAACTTGATGGTTGAGTTGGAAGGCGTGCATGGCCACACAGTGATGGGTGAACAGGGAGTACAGGAGAGGGCTGAGAACGCACCCTTGTGGAGATGTTGTTTCCTACCCTCACCATCTGGGGCCGGCCCGTCAGAAAGTCCAGGGCCCAGTTGCATAGGGCAGGGTCAAGACCCAGTGATTCAAGCTTAATGGCGAGCTTGGAGGGTACTATGGTGTTAAATGCTGAACTGTAATCAATGAACAGCATTCTCACATAGGTATTCCTCTTGTCCAGATGGGTTAGGGCAGTGTGATTGTGTTGTCTGTCTGTGGACCTATTGGGGCGGTAAGCAAATTGGAGTGGGTCTCTGTTGTCAGGTAGGGTGGAGGTGATATGATCCTTGACTAGTCTCTCCAAGCACTTCATGATGACGGAAGTCAGTGCTACGGGGCGATAGTCGTTTAGCTCAGTTACCTTAGCTTTCTTGGGAACAGGAACAAGGGTGGCCCTCTTGAAGCATGTGGGAACAGCAGACTGGGATAGGGATTAATTGAATATGTCCGTAAACACACCAGCCAGCTGGTCTGCGCATGCTCTCAGGACGCGGCTAGGGATGCCGCCTGGGCCGGCAGCCTTGCGAGGGTTAACACGTTTAAATGTTTTACTCATACTGGCTGCGGTGAAGGAGAGCCCGCAGGTTTTGGTAGCGGGCTGTGTCATTGGCACTGTATTGTCCTCAAAGCGAGCAAAGAAGTTGTTTAGTCCGTCTGGGAGCAAGACATCCTGGTCCGCAACGGGGACGGTTTTCTTTTTGTAATCCGTGATTGACTGTAGACCCTGCCACATACGTCTCGTGTCTGAGCCGTTGAATTGCGACTCTACTTTGTCTCTATACTGACGCTTAGCTTGTTTGATTGCTTTGCGGAGGGAATAGCTACATTGTTTGTATTGGGTCATGTTTCCGGGTTGCCTTGCCATGACTAAAAGCAGTGGTTCGCGCTTTCAGTTTTGCGCGAATGCTGCCATCAATCCACGGTCTCTGGTTGGGGAAGGTTTTAATAGTCACCGTGGGTACATCACCACCAATGCACTTGCGGAACATATCCCAGTCCACGTGATAGAAACAATCTTGAAGCGTGGAATCAGATTGGTTGGACCAGCTTTGAACAGACCTGAGCATTTCCTGTTTTAGTTTCTGTCTATAGGCTGGGAGCATCCAAATTCAGTCATGGTCAGATTTGCCAAAAGGAGGGCTTTGTATGCGTTGTGGAAGTTAGAGTAGCAATGATCAAGAATGCTGCCAGCACGGGTCGCGCATTCGATATGCTGATTTTTTTTTAGGGAGCCTTGATTTCAGATTAGCTTTGTTAAAATCACCAGCTACAATAAATGCAGCCTCAGGATATGTAGTTTCCAGTTTACATAGAGTCCAAGGAAGTTCTTTAAATTTTATTCCATAATCACAACACATGATGTTACTACCCTGCATGAATCTGCAGGTAGCTAACCAACCAGTTCTATGGCTAAGTGTCTGATATACAAGCAAATGTGTCTGATATACAAATAATAAGATCATACACAAAGTTAGCTAGCGACCCAGACAGCTAACATTAGCTAGCTAACAGCACACTTGAAATGAAACATTTTCTGTCAAAATTAGAAACATGTAATATCTGAAAATGTAGCTAGCTAGACTGTCTTACCCGTATACATCATGGTTGGATGCGAATCCTGTCTGATGCAATGTATGGTTGCCCTTAGTTTGAAGATGTAATCCAGACTGGTGTTTTCTCCATCTCCTTAGCTATCATACTCAAATTCCACTGATTTCAAAACCTGGTCCCCCAGAAAATGGAGAGCATACACAATGGTAGCTAGCGAGGCAGCCAGCTACCGTAAGCTAGTTAACAGTACACTTTAACTTGACATTAGATTTATGCAGTTTTACTACTCGATATATAAAAAATAAAAGCTGCATTCAACACAATTACCTAGACATACTGACCCGCTCCAATAGGCAGACCAATCCAAACTCTTCTCTTGGCATGTCCAGCTTACTCCTTATCTCAGCCAATCATGGCTAGCGGGAAGGTTGCTGACTTTTACTGTGACTAAACCAACTAGGCTCGTAATTTAACAATTTTATTCGTATTTAGAGATGGCATACAAGTTTGATATTAAGGCACATGAAAGTTCACATGTTTGAGAAGGCAATTCTGCCAAAAAACACATTTTGATAAATACCCATTTTTCTACGTTCAAACAATTCACTTGCGACATACGCCTAGTATCCTGAATCGGGTCACATTTTGTTACGTTACAGCCTTACTCCAAAATGGAAAAATAAATAAAAATCTTCAATCTACACACAATACCCCATAAATGACAAAGCGAAAACAGTTTGTCAATTTTAGCAAATGTATTAAAAAAAACAACAGAAATACCTTATTTACATAAGTATTCAGACCCTTTGCTGAGACTTGAAATTGAGCTCAGGTGCATCTGGTTTCCATTGATCATCCTTGAGAAGTTTCTACAACATGATTGGAGTCCACCTGTGGTAAATTCAATTGATGGACATGATGACAAATGGCACTATGACAAAACTCTAGAATTCCTCTGTGGAGATGAGAGGACAACCATCTCTGCAGCACTCAACCAATCAGGCCTTTACGTAGAGTTGCAACACGGAAGCCACTCCTCAGTAAAAAGGCACATGACAATCCGCTTGGAGTTTGCCAAAAGGCACCTAAATACTCTCCGACCAGGAGAAACAAGATTCTATGGTCTGAATAAAAGCAAGATTCAACTCTTTGGCCTGAAAGCCAAGCGCTACGTGTGGAGGGATCCTGGCACCATCCCTACTGTGAAACATGGTGGTGGGCAGCATCATGCTGTGGGGATGTTTTTCATACAGGTGTAACGTCATATCCAGGAAGACTCGAGGCTGTAATGGCTGCCAAAGGTGCTTCAACAAAGTACTGAGTAAAGGGTTTGAATACTTATGTAAATGTAATATAATTTGTTATTATTTTGATAAATTAAACATTTCTAAAACCATTTTTTTCTTTGTCATTATGGGGTATTGTGTGTAGATTGATGGAAAACAAACAATATAATACATTTTAGAACAAGGCTGTAACCTAACAAAATGTAGAAAAAGTTGAGTGGTCTGAATACTTTCCGAATGCACTGTACATGTAAACATTTCATGTGTTTGTTTTTCAACCGTTTTATTTGCTATGAAAAAAAAAACATTATTGGAAGACCAGTTACTGTGTACTCTTTGCTTAAGCTTTGGCCATCACATGTGGCTATTGGTGGTAGTTTACGAGAGACTATGGGTTGTGAGAGTAGCTCTGTGGGGTCGGCTGGCTGGGTACAAGAGCCATTGTCTTACTTTCTCCACATGGCCACAAACTTGTGAACGGACACGAAGCCCGTCCTATCGCCTCCAGCCGAATTGAACAATGGGGCTTTCCAGTAGAGTGGACACTCGCACGCCTGGAGGGGGATAAGAAGGGAGAAATAAGGGATTTAGACGAGTGTCCTCTTCTGTGCAGTTGAATGTCAGTTCACTTAACTATCCTTTACAGCTCACACGTAATAGAACTGTGTCAAACTAAATATTGTCCAGCTACACGCTTAAATGTTCAACATTGTCCTCCATCAGGGTGAACTAAATGTTATTTTGTTTTACAGTGCTTTTTTGATTTTCTCTCTCCACCTTAACAGCTGCCAGTCACTCTGCTCTAATTCCAACTAAAAACATTTAATCCAGCCGTCAAAACGTGACACAGCAATTTCCTGGGCTGACTGGCTTTGACCTGAAGAGGATTCGATTTGGATTGAAAATGTCAATAAAAAAGTGCCCATATCCCACAGATAAGTGGTGTTTCCCCCCAAAGACCTCCCTGAGGTAACCTGGCTGATGTTTCTTTCTCAACTCAGGTTCCCCCACAGGTCAGCGGTCACATACCTGGGGGGGGGTCAGAAATAATATTTTCATGGGTTAAGAGAGAGAGAAAAACCAAGTCTGCGCTGCAAACCTTAACTAAAGCCAGGGGCTAATTGCACTAATGAAAACAAATTTGCTGGGTGGCTACAGAGCCTCGGCACTACAAATCACCTTCTCACCTTGGCAACCTTCCCCATGTCCTCAATGGTGGCCCTTTCATTGGGGAATTGGGAAAATATTTTCTCGATCTTAGCAATGAGGCCGTCAATGTTGAGGTTGGCTTTGGGCCGCCCCCGCGGAAAGTAGAACTTTGGAATGCTTTCACTCAGCGCCGTGGGAACAGGCGCCTCGCTCTTCACCTGGGCCTGAGGAGAAACAGACAGGACAGAAATAGCCTGTGTTAGCATCAGTGGCTAACAGTATCTAACATTTAGGACCCAACGACACTAGTGCTGGCTAAAGTAAGCAAAGGCTACCTAGTCCCAATAAAGTAATGCACCACCGGCCCCGCCTCCATCTGCCCCATTAGGGAAACGACTCCCCCCCTCCCTTCAACCAATTAACTAATGGCTTTCAATAAAGATGTGTCAAGTGATGTTGGAATGTTCAAAACACACCATTTACACTAAGAGACATTCTGGCAGGCGCCAACCAGCAGGATAGACTTCTACACACAAGTCTACATCGAAAAAGCAACAGATGAATGGAATTATGTATCAAATTATCTGAATGAAAGCATTGAATAATGTATGCTACGATCCAAGAATAATTGACAGCAGTGATCCATGTTCATTTCAAATGCAAAGCTGTAAAATACAGCCTACTGCATGACCTGATATCAACATACAGAATGGTAAGTGAAAATGCTCTAGAGATGGTTGATCCAATTAATTAATTATCTCCTGACAAGAGAGGCACAGTGCCATCAGAAAGTACTCACACCCATTGACTTTTTCCAAATGTTATGTTACAGCCTGAATTTAGAATTTGTGTCACTGGCCTACACACTACACCCCATAATGTCAATTATGTTTTAATTAATTATTTTTAAATTAATTATTTAAAATGAAAAGCTGAAATTAGTATTGAACCCCTTTGTTATGGCAAGCCTAAATAAGTTCAGGAGTAAAAATGTGCTTAACAAGTCACATAATAAGTTGCATGGACTCACTGTGTGTTTAACATGTTTTTTTTTTTTTTTAAATGATTACCCGATCTCTGTACCCCCACACATATAATTATCTCCAAGGTCCCGCAGTCAAACAGTGAATTTCAAACCAAAGACCAGGGAGGTTCTCTAGTGCCTCGCAAAGAAGGGCACCTATTTGTAGAAAGAAAATAAAAATGCAAAAATTGAATATCCCTTTAACAATGGTGAAGATACTAATTACACATTGGATGAGAGCGTTCCTATGCTTCCTGGCTGATGTTTTGGTCAATTTTGAATGCTGGCGGTGCTTTCACTCTAGTGGTAGCATGAGACGGAGTCTACAACCCACACAAGTGGCTCAGGTAGTGCAGCTCATCCAGGATGGCACATCAATGCGAGCTGTGGCAAGAAGGTTTGATGTGTCTGTCAGCGTAGTGTCCAGAGCATGGAGGCGCTACCAGGAGACAGGCCAGTACATCAGGAGACGTGGAGGAGGCCGTAGGAGGGCAACAAACCAGCAGCAGGACCGCTACCTCCGCCTTTGTGCATGGAGGAGCACTGCCAGAGCCCTGCAAAATGACCTCCAGCAGGCCACAAATGTGCATGTGTCTGCTCAAACGGTCAGAAACAGACTCCATGAGGGTGGTATGCGGGCCCGACGTCCACAGGTGGGGGTTGTACTGACAGCCCAACACCGTGCAGGACGTTTGGCATTTGCCAGAGAACACCAAGATTGGCAAATTCGCCACTGGCGCCCTGTGCTCTTCACAGATGAAAGCAGGTTCACACTGAGCACAAGTGACAGAGCCTGGAGACGCCGTGGAGAACGTTCTGCTGCCTGCAACATCCTCCAGCATGAACGATTTGGCGGTGGGTCAGTCATGGTGTGGGGTGGCATTTCTTTGGGGAGCCGCACAGCCCTCCATGTGCTCGCCAGAGGTAGCCTGACTGCCATTAGGTACCGAGATGAGATCCTCAGACCCCTTGTGAGACCATATGCTGGTGCGGTTGGCCCTGGGTTCCTCCTAATGCAAGACAATGCTAGACCTCATGTGGGCTGGAGTGTGTCAGCAGTTCCTGCAAGAGGAAGGCATTGATGCTATGGACTGGCCCGCCCCCGTTCCCCAGACCTGAATCCAATTGAGCACATCTGGGACATCATGTCTTGCTCCATCCACCAACGCCACGTTGCACCACAGACTGTCCAGGAGTTGGCGGATGCTTTAGTCCAGGTCTGGGAGGAGATCCCTCAGGAGACCATCCTCCACCTCATCAGGAGCATGCCCAGGCATTGTAGGGAGGTCATACAGGCACGTGGAGGCCACACACTACTGAGCCTTATTTTTACATGTTTTAAGGACATTACATCAAAGTTGGATCAGCCTGTAGTGTGGTTTTCCACTTTAATTTTGAGTGTGACTCCAAATACAGACCTCCATGGGTTGATAAATTTGATTACCATGGATCATTTTTGTGTGATTTTGTTGTCAGCACATTCAACTATGTAAAGAAAAAAGTATTTAATAAGAATATTTCATTCACGTGTGTGTGTAGAGATAGAGAGATGAATACATGGCCCAGCCAGAGCCCAGACTTGAACCAGACCGAACATCTCTGGAGAGACCTGAAAATAGCTGTGCAGCAATGCTCCCTATCCAACCTGACAGAGCTTGAGAGGATCTGCAGAGGAGATTGGGAGAAACTCCCCAAATAAAGGTGTGCCAAGCTTCTAGTGTCATACCCAAGAAGACTCGAGGCTGTAATTGCTGCCAAAGGTGCTTCAATAAAGTACTGAGTAAAGGGTCTGAATACTTATGTAAACGTGAAATTTCAGTGTAGATTTTTAAAACATTTTCTAAAATGTCATCTGTTTTAGCTTTGTCATTATGAGGTATTGTGTGTTGATTGACGAAGATGACATTTAAAAAAAAAACTTTTTTTGAATAAGTCTAATATAACAAAATGTGGAAAAAGTCAAGGGGTCTGAATAATTCCCAAATGCACTGTAAATCACCATACATAAAATTAACCTGAAAAAAAACTACCTTTGAAGATTTACTTTAAAAGGTAGACTCAGCGAGATATGACAGCCACAGAAAGTGAATAGCATAGTGGGTCAATTTTTGTAACAACTAAGAACATTGAAGCACAAAACTCAACTTCTCTGCTGTTTTAGTGCCCTGGCTACCACGCTCTACACAGCGTGAAGCGAAACCGTGCACATGGGCAGGTACTGTGTGTAACTGTGTGAGAGCGAAATGTTGCATCTCTCGCTCATCTCAAGACCTCCATCATTGCTGCTGGCAACGTCATTTCGCTGAGTCTACCTTTAAATCTTAAGACAATATACAGTGGGGCAAAAGTATTTAGTCAGCCATCAATTGTGCATGTTCTCCCACTTAAAAAGATAATCCTGTAATTTTCATCATAGGTACACTTCAACTATGACAGACAAAATGAGAATTTTTCCTCCAGAAAATCACATTGTAGGATTTTTTTATGAATTTATTTGCACATTATGGTGGAAAATAAGTATTTGGTCAATAACAAAAGTTTCTCAATACGTTGTTATATACCCTTTGTTGGCAATGACAGAGGTCAAACGTTTTCTGTAAGTCTTCACAAGGTTTTCACACTGTTGCTGGTATTTTGGCCCATTCCTCCATGCAGATCTCCTCTAGAGCAGTGATGTTTTGGGGCTGTTGCTGGGCAATACGGACTTTCAACTCCCTCCAAAGATTCTCTATGGGGTTGAGATCTGGAGACTGGCTAGGCCACTCCAGGACCTTGAAATGCTTCTTACGAGGCCACTCCGTCGTTGCCTGGGCGGTGTGTTTGGGATCATTGTCATGCTGAAAGACCCAGCCACGTTTCATCTTCAATGCCCTTGCTGATGGTTGGCTTTGTTACTTTGGTCACAGCAGGTCATTCACTAGGTTCCCCCGTGTGGTTCTGGGATTTTTGCTCACCGTTCTTATGATCATTTTGACCCCACAGGGTGAGACCTTGCTTGGAGGCCCAGATCGAGGGAGATTATCAGGTGTCTTTTATACTGATAAGTTCAAACAGGTGCCATTAATACAGGTAACAAGTGGAGGACAGAGGAGCCTCTTAAAGAAGAAGTTACAGGTCGGTGAGAGCCAGAAATCTTTGTTTGTAGGTGACCAAATAATTATTTTCCACCATAATTTGCAAATAAATTCATTTAAAATCCTACAATGTGATTTTCTGGAATTTTTTTCTTCCATTTTGTCGGTCATAGTTGAATTGTACCAATGATGAAAATTACAGGCCTCATCTTTTTAAGTTGGAGAACTTGCACAATTGGTGGCTGACTAAATACTTTTTTGCCCGTCCGTCCGTCCGTCTGCATGCATGCATGTATTCCAAAACATGCATCTTGTTTGCAATAGGGCACTAAAGTAAAACTGCAAAAATTGTGACAGAAATGAATATTGTGATCTGAACACATCACTGATTACCACCCTTCATATTTTCAAGCATGGTGATGGCTGCATCTGTCCAGTGATCCTGCCGACCAAGGCCGGGTCTGAGGAGCTATTTGGCGTCGCAGTTCGCATAGACGACCTGACTACAGAACAGGAACTCTAAACTCAGCAAAAAAAGGAACCGTTCTCTCACTGCCAACCGCGTTTATTTTCAGCAAACTTAACATGTGTAAATATTTGTATGAACATAACAAGATTCAATAACTGAGACAAACTGAACAAGTTCCACAGACCTGTGACTAACAGAAATTGAATAATGTGTCCCTGAACAAAGGGGGGGGGGGGGTCAAAATCAAAGTAACAGTCAGTATTTGGTGTGGCCACCAGCTGCATTAAGTACTGCAGTGCATCTCCTCCTCATGGACTGCACCAGATTTGCCAGTTCTTGCTGTGAAACCAAGGCACCTGCAAGTTCCCGGACATTTCTGGGGGGAATGGCCCTAACCCTCACCCTCCGATCCAACAGGTCCCAGAAGTGCTCAATGGGATTGAGATCCGGGCTGCAGGAAATCACACACAGAACGAGCAGTACGGCTGGTGACATTGTCATGCTGGAGGGTCATGTCAGGATGAGCCTGCAGGAAGGGTACCACGAGTCTGATGATGCTGTGACACACCGCCCCAGACCACCCTCCACCTCGATCCCGCTCCAGAGTACAGGCCTTTGCGTAACGCTCATTCCTTCGACGATAAACGCGAATCTGACCATCACTCCTAGTGAGACAAAACCGCGACTCGTCAGAGAAGAGACATTTTTGCCAGTCCTGTCTGGTCCAGCGACGGTGGGTTTGTGCCCATAGGAAACATTGTTGCCGGTGATGTCTGGTGAGGACCTGCTTACAACAGGCCTAAAATTCCTCAGTCTAGCCTCTCTCAGCCTATTGAGGACAGTCTGAGCACTGATGGAGGGATTGTGTGTTCCTGATGTAGCTCGGGAAGTTGATGTTGCCATCCTGTACCTGTCCAGTAGGTGCGATGTTCAGATGTACCGACCTTGTGCAGGTGTTGTTACACGTGGTCTGCCACTGCGAGGACAATATGCTGTCCGTCCTGTCTCCCTGTAGCACTGTCTTAGGCGTCTCGCAGCATGGAAATTGCAATTTATTGCCCTGGCCACATCTGCAGTCCTCATGCCTCCTTGCAGCATGCCTAAGGCACATTCACGCAGAAGAGCAGGGACCCTGGGCATCTTCCTTTTGGTGTTTTACAGTCAGTAGAAAGGCCTCTTTAGTGTCCTAAGTTTTCATAAATGCAACCTTAATTGCCTACCGTCTATAAGCCGTTAGTGTCTTAACGACCTTTCCACAGGTGCATGTTCATTAATTGTTTATGGTTCATTGAACAAGCATGGGAAACAGTGTTTAAACCCTTTACAACGAAGATCTGTGAAGTTATTTGGATTTTTACGATTTATCTTTGAAAGACAGAGTCCTGAAAAGGGGACGTTTCTTTTTTTGCTGAGTTCATAAGAAATTGAAGATGGACCACAGGAAGATTGAAGTAGAGCGCGCCCACAGGACTGGAAAACCCACCACCGGCCCAGGTGACAGGCCCAGGGCCATAGTGGTCAAGTACCTGAGGTTCAAGGACAAGGTAGCTGTTCTGGAAAGAGCCAAAAACTTGAGAGGAACGTATATTTTCCTCAATAAGTACATCCTGAAGCTGTACGCCAGAAGAGGAAAGAACTTATCCCAGCGATGAAAGCTGACAGAGCACGTGGGGACATTGCTTACCTCCGCTATGACAGGCTCATTCTCCACCCTTCCCACCTGGAAGGGATGAAAGAGCTAAGCATATGGTTTCGTAGCACACACACACGCGCGCACACACCCCAATTGACTAATGCAATGCTGAATGTATATTTTTTTTTTATCTTGCTTTGTTTGCTCTTTTTCATCTCTGATAAGCTACCCAGGAAAAGGGCTGAAAATAGCACATATTAATACATGTAGCCTTAGAAATAAGGTTCATGAAATCAATAACTTCCTAACATCAGACAATTAGCTATTTCTGAACTCACCGAGATAATTATTTTGATGGTACAGCAGAAGCAATACAAGGATATAACATCTATAGAAGACACAAACAATTATGGTTGGAGGTGATACCGTTTTATTTCAGAGCTATATCCCTGAAATGCTTAGAGAATATCTTATGTCAAGTAACATTTAAGTGTTGTGGTTGCCAGTTCACTTGGCACATCTGAAGCCCTTTCCTTTGGGGTGCTGCTATAGGTCACCAAGTGCTAACAGTCAGCATATAAATAATGTGTGTGAAATGCTTGATAGTATAAGTGACGTAAAAATAGAGGTCGACTTTCTTGGGGACCTGAATATTGCCTGGTTTTCATCAAGCTGTCCGCTCAAGGAAGCTTCTCACTGTAACCAGTGCCTGTAATCTGGTTCAGGTTATTAAAGCAACCTACCAAGGTGTTTACAAACACTACAGGAACAAGATCATCCACATGTATTAATCACATTTGTTCTTTTAAAGCTGTATCCGTACCCATTGGATGCAGTTATCACAATATTGTGGCTATAGCCAGGAAAGCCAAGGTTCCAAAAGCTGGGCCTAAAATACTGTATAAGAGATCATACAAATGATTTTGCTGTGACTTATGTGGGTGATGAAATCCAGACGCTGCACTTGATGAATTTATGAAATTGCTTCTTCCAATTATTGACGAACATGCACCTGTTAAGAAACTAACTGTTAGAACGTAAGGCTCCATGGATTGATGAGAAATGTTAAAACGGTATGGTTGAAAGGGGTAAAAGGAGTGGCTAATAAGTATGGCTGCACATCTGACTGGCTGACTTACTGCAAATTGAGAAATTATGTGACTAAAAAAGAAAATAATAATAACTATATTTTGAAGCCAATATCAATTATATAAAGAATGACAGGGGGGGGGGGGGACTTGAGTACTTTAAATTAAATTATGGGCAGAAAGACAAATTCAACTCATTCTTTTATCGAATCAGATGGCTTATTCATCACAAAACCATTTGATGTTGCCAATTATTTTTATGATTACTTCATTGGCAATGTGGGCAAACGTAGGCATGAAAAGCCAGCAATGAACAGTGAGCCATTGTATTCATGCATTTAAAAAAATAAAAGCATTGCAAGTTTGAATTTTTTTAAGTTAGTGTGGGGGAAGTGGAAAATGTTTTGTTATCGATAAATATTGACAAACCTCCTGACATTGACAACTTAGAAGGAAAGCTACTGAGGATGGTATCTGACTCCTAATGCCACTCCTATCTGTCATATCTTTAATCTGAGCTTGGAGGGAAGCCATAGTAATTCCACTACCCAAGAGTGGTAAAGTGGCCTTCACTGGTTCTAAAAGCAGACCTATAAGCCTGCTGCCAGCTCTTGGCAAACTTTTAGAGGATAATTGTTTGACCAAATACAATGCAATTTCTCTGTAAACAAATGAACAGACTTTCAGCATGCTTATAGAGAAGGGCACACAATATGTACTGCACTGACACAAATGACTGATGACTGGTTGAAAGAAATTGATAATAATATTGTGGGAGCTGTACTGTTAGATTTCAGTGCAACCTTTGATATTATTGACCATAACCGGTTGTTGTGTTATGGCTTTTCAAACTCTTCCATATTGTGGATTCAGAGATATCTAATAGAACTCAGTTTTTTTAATGGTAGCTTCTCTAGACACTCTACTCTTTTCTAGTTTTACAAATGACCTGCTACTGGCATTAAACAAATAAAATAACATTTTATTTGTCACATGCGCCGAATACAACAAGTATAGAGCGTAAAGTGAAATAGTTACTTACAAGCCTTAAACCAACAACGCATTTAAGAAGAAAATACTTTAAAATAAAAAAATAAAAGAAATAATTCAAGAGCAGCAGTAAAATAACAATAGTGAGGCTATATACAGGGGGTACCGGTACAGTGTCAATGTGCGGGGGCACAGTCAACAGTGGGACCTTATATAGACATGTGTCCCTTTCATGTCCAATCACTTGAATTTACCACAGGTGGACTCCAATCAAGTTGTAGAAGAATTTCAAGGATGATGAATGATGAAACAGGATGCACCTGAGCTGAATTTTGAGTCTCATAGCAAAGGGTCTGTTTAAGGTATGTTTTTTCATGTTTTATACATTTGCTAAACTTTCTAAAAATGTGTGTTCGCTTTGTCATTATGGGGTATTGTCAAGGGGTCCGAATACGTTCCAATTGCACTGTACTTAGTTTTACCTGCATTCAATACTAATTTCAGGTCAATAAAGATTTTATCCAATACAATAAAGGCAGACTGTAGTTCAGATAGAGCCTGGTCAACAGTAGGAGCAATAGGATACACAACAGTATCATTGGCATGCAAGTGCATGTTACATTTTTTTTTTTTTTACAGACAAGTCGATATTGCTAATATAAACAGTCAAAAGTACAGGACCCAGAATCAACCCCTGTGGGACACCTGATTTAACACCATCAGTAGATATACATTGAGTTCTATCTGTCAAGTAATTTTTTAACCAGTTACATGCAGCCTAGAGCAATTGAGGAAAACCTCGGAATTAACAGTGCGTGAGTGAGTGAGCAACAGTTTCGAAAGCCTTTGACAGGTCAATGAAGAGTGCAGCACCAAGTTTCCTTTATCCATACAGTTAACCACATAATGTATAACTCGGGGTGCAGCAGTGAGCGCTATGACCTGGTCTAAAACCCAACTGATGTACATTTAGAATGAATCAAGGATTATTATATCTTAGCTAGACAGGAAAGTTTAGAAATAGGGCGATAATGATTTAGGTCACAAGGGTCACCACCTTTGTGAGAGGGGGGTACATGGGCCACCTTCCAAACCTTAGGGATAGTCCCAGATATAATCGTCAGGTTAAAAATATGGGTTAATGATTTGGCAAATCAGGGGGGCAGAGAGCTGCAGCAAAAATGGATCAAGCATATCAGCCCCCCGAGTGGATGTTTTTACAACAATATTAAGCAAGGCATCTAGCACATCATTGAGAGTAAATTGTTTAAATGAAAACAAAGATTCAAGAAGTTGACGGGTTAACCGTTGAGTCAGCTAGAGGTTGGCAGACGGAAGAGCAGTCGATTGACTGACCAGGGTCAATTAAACCACCGTTTCGCTCAAATAAAAAGCTTGTCGTGATAAAATGATTATCCCATTCTTCTTAGTCATGATGCCAGAGTCTGACAGAACTTTCTTATGCAGGGAAGAAGAGGAATATACATTGGAGTTGCTTCCCAAAATTACATCAAATGTTCCTGAGTGGCCTAGTTACAGTTGACTTAAATCTGCTTGAAAATGGCTGTCTAGCAATGATCAACAAACAACTTGACAGAGCTTGAAGCATTTTTTTAAAAAGAGTAATGCTCAAATATTGTACAATCCAGGTGTGCAAAGCTCTTAAGAGACTTACCCAGAAAGACTCACAGTTCTAGTCGCTGCCAAAAGGTGATTCTAACATGTATTCTTAGGGGGTTGAATACTTAATTAAGTAATCAAGAAAGTTTTAAATCCATTTTGTAAAAAGTTAAAGTCAATAGTTCAATAATCAAAATATTATTTGACAATATCCTATCGTAATATTATGTTTGTGCTAGTTGGCTGAACCTGCAACAACTATCCAGTATTTTCCCTTCATAGCTTGTTCTCCATCTTCTAAAACAGGGAGTCAATTTGTGTTCAACACGTTTAATTCTATGACTAATTAAAACTTGTTGTTTTCTCATGGCTCCCTTGTCCCTCTGTAGCAGACATATGGTGAACAATATGTTTGGAACATTGAATCACAAAATATCAGTATCGAATCACAATACATATAGTTTCAGCACCTACGTATCGTGATAATATCGTAACGTGAGGCCCCTGGCAATTCCCTGCCCTACTAGAGGTAGGTAGGTCATGGTAGACCGGAGTTGATGTAGCCCAACCAAAGAGGTAGGTAGGTATTGGTAGACCTAAGCTTATGACCAGACACGTAAGTACTGGTAGATATTAGTAGACCTAAGTTTGTAGCCCAACTAAAGCAGTAGGTAGGTATTGGTTGCCTTAAATGTATATAGACTAGCCCAATTAATGAACAATACAAGAAGCAAAGCCCAAGACAGAAGTGAAGATGGCAAAATCCATATCAATGGGATTTGTAACATTTCAGTCATTCAACAGAAAACTATAGAAGGTTAAGAAGTTAATCAACAAGGAGTAAGTAGCCTGTTACTTTGGCAAAATAGAGATTATATACATGCTAAAGAAAAAAAAAAGAGACAGCCTGGCCTATTCTAAACATCCCTGACATAACAAAGTGGCAAACGTTATCAGTTTGTAAACAACGAGTAGTTAATTAGGCCTAATAGTAGAGTAAAAAAAGAGATCAGAGAGCTCGAAATGTAGGTGTGGGTCTGTGTTTGTGTGTGTTTTGTTCTGCTTGTGTACGAGTGTAATCTGGCAACCAGAGATAACCAGCATGTCTCTGAAAGCAGTCAGGAGACAGCCACCCAGAGAGACAGGACAAGAGCCATCTTGGCTGGGCCTGAATGCCAGACCCCTGATTAGAGAAGAACAGCAGTTCATAGCAGGCATGTGTGTGTAATATTTACTGTTTATTATCTATTTCACTTGCATTTGAAATGTAAACACATTTCCCATGCCAATAAAGCCCTGTGAATTGAGTGAGTGAGAGTGTCATCAGCAAACTTTTAACGTTCAGCATTGTTCAAGGGATTGGTGCTTTGCTTATGTCATAGGGTACAACCAAACCCACCATTGTTCTACTCTACTCTGAATCTGTGGAGATCAATCCTCCTAAAACCAGAATGTTATTCCAAAGTGCCTGCTGCAACCCCAGTAACATAAAACCCAAAGCATGTCAGAGATTGTGCACAGCTGTGTGTGTGTCCCTACAATGTCCACCGAAGACAGAATGACAGTTGTCTGCTCCTAGGCTCATAATGGTTGAGCTGTGTGTGTGTGTTATTTAAGCAATAAGGCACAAGGAGGTGTGGTATATGGCCAATATACCACAGCTAAAAACTGTTCCTATGCACAACGCAACACAGAGTGTCTGGATACATCCCTTATCCGTTGTATATTGGCCATATACCACAAACCCGAGGTGCCTTATTGCCATTGGTTACCAACACAATTAGATAAGTAAAAATACATGTCTCATACCCGTGGTGTATGGTCTGATATACCACTGCTGTCAGCAAATCAACATTAAGGGCTCGAACCACCCACTTTATAATAAGCTATATGATAACTAGCCTGTATGATATTAACCCTAGTATACCTGTCATGATCAATTTGATCCCAAACACCCCATTACAATTTGCATAGACCCATCATGCATAGCACACATACTATTAGGATATCCTTATCAACAGGTAGAAATCCTCCCAACTTCTACAGTAGATGAGTCAGACAAGGGTCTGATAGATACTTTACAGGTACACTCAATATGGCGAAGATGCTCATTCTTTTTCTATGGGCTGAAGTGAGTCTGAAGGGGAGAAAAAAACATGGCACCCTATTCAGTGCACTACTTTTGGTCATAGGGCTCTGGTCAAAAATAGTGCACTTAGTTTGCTAGCTTGTTGATGAAGTTGACTGACAGCTGGCACTGTGCCTTGCTACTGTGTAACGTTTGGCTAACGCAATAAAGTTGTAGAGAAAAGTCAGCTGTACTGTAAAACTCAGTGCACTATTCACATGAAAACTCATTTGTGCATTAGTTAGAACTTCACTACACTAACTAGTTAGCTAGAGGGAGTATTTAGCATGGAGTGTGTGAACTGGTGTTAGCATCCCTGCCTTTCCTTTCATATGGATTGACTGGAGACGGGTTCAGCCAGCAAATTTTCATGCACATTTCATAAACTTATTCTGCCACCACAAAACACCTTAGCTAGATGTAGAATTAGATAGTGAGCACTTGCTCATGAAAAAAATGACAATATTAGCTACAGGTTTATACAGTAGTTTTTGGTAAATAAAAATAACTCGAGGGTGAAAATGTGATTCAGTGGACAATGTCACCTTGGTAATATTTTCTAATGTTAACTTAGAACAGCATATTGTAGCTGGACTTCTTTTTAGCTATCCCATGAGTGTTATCAGATAAGTGCAGACGGCCATCGATCTGTCTGCTAAAATGACATAAATGTCAAAATGTACATCATTCCCAGAGACCATTTACATGACTCAAGAATCTAACCTCTGGATCGATCTGCTCGTCCTTTAAATGAGCTGTGTCCATGCCTGAAAACAAACAATGTTTGGCGCTGCTAAAACAAAAATTAGTGTGTTTTGTTGTATTCTGTTTTCCCCAATCTCCAGTCAGTGGCCTTTAACTCACCCTACACATGGCTCTGCAACAACATGCCTTATTGTCAAAGTCAGTTATCCTAATTCATACAGATGACCAAGAGAGCAGTGATCTAGAAGTCTAAATGTCTATCTACATGAGTCCTTGTACGGCGTGCGCAGTGTTGTCTGTTTGGAAATATTCTGTGGCATTCTGTCAGGTGGTATTCTGCTCAGAGCAGACATAGATAAATGCTGTTGATCTTCCCTTGCTCCCCTCTGCTCGCGTGTGTCAGCTATGGCTATAAAAGGACAGATTACTCCTGCTGCCCCACTCAACTGTCCGACTGCCCCCCCCCCCCTCTACCACTCTCTCTCCACCAGCAGCGCTCCCCTAAGCACAACCGCTAATCCTTGCAATATTCCACACATTCACAAGAACTACATGGGTCGGTCAAACTAAACACAGTGCACAAGGGCACCTCAACTTGGGGCTCACCCCTAACCTGAATTTAAGTTTATCGTGTCCTGGGGCAACATTTACAACCACAACAACATTATCCTTAAAAACAGCCTAAAACCAAACTGTGGCAAAGCTTTGGATCGGTCTTCTTGGGCCAGGTCCCCCTTAGAAAACATTTTGTTTCTCTGTGTGGGATTTCGTGGTTTAAATGGATAATTCAAGAGCAATTGCTAACTAGCGTAATGACGAAGAGATCAGCTAGCGTTAATTGCCAAAATCTCAAACTATCAGTTTAAGCAAGATAACACAGCCTGGCCTAGTTTAGCAAATTATGGCTCACCTGTGCCATAGTAGACAGGTTGCCTAAGATCTAACTGGAAGCCATTTACACACAGGGTAGCCTAGTGGTTAGAGCGTTGGACTAGTAACCGGAAGGTTGCACGTTCAAATCCTCGAGCTGACAAGGTACAAATCTGTCGTTTTGCCCCTGAACAAGCAGTTAACCCGCTGTTCCTAGGCAGTCATTGAAAATAAGAATTTGTTCTGAACTGACTTGCCTAGTAAAATGAAGTTGTTCTTTTATATATAAAAAAAACAAAAAGCAGACCTACTGGAATGACTACAATTAGGGATGTGACAAATTGACAATTTTACTTAATGTTAAAACTGTCACTTATTTTTGTATTTTTTGTGTGAGAAAAATGTATAAAATTCCACAATTCAGAATATGGTCCTATTGCGTATGAACGCTAAGGAGCAATGAAATTCTAACTAAACACAGTCATAGGCTGAATCTCAAACCAAACAGTCCCTAAGCCCTTTATCAAGTGGCCACTTGCTGTTGTGTTCTGTGCATACTATATTTGCAATTATATCGGTCCCCAGTGATTCCATCAGCTGATTTAGCTTGTGGTAGCCTGCCTGCTGCTAGCGAGCTTCACTGACAAACACAGGGATAGAATTCTAGCTAGCTAAGGATGTTGGGCACTGCAGTGATAAACACTGTGTAGCTTGTCACTTATTTACAATAGTTTGACAGCTTGCTGGTGAAGTTGGCATGTTCCCAGCAGTCAGTCCACACTTCAGCATGTTTCCAACGCACCAATCGTTACTTTGTAAAGTTAGGTCATCTATTTAAAAAACACAGCGCAGCAGAGCAGGCTGTTCGCTGCGGTTGCTTGCCTTTCTCTGCCATTTTTCCGACTTAACGTTGGCGTGCAGAGCGCTTTATATCCATGGCAAATAATTAGAAAGATGCATATCTTCTACTAACATTGCAGCATTGTTGCATTATTTTTCCCCTTTATGATCGGGACCTGTTAGTGATAGTTTTGATAACTGCACTGTGTTTTTACATTTTGTGGAATATATATTTATTCTTAATGTTAATGTCTCAATTTCGTTTAAATATTTAAATGTTCACACCTCCAACTACAAGCACAGCTACTGCTGGCTACATCAACTACATTACCCACAATGCATCTACAAATCAGAGTTTGAGAGACATGGGAGTAAAGCCATAAAAATGTGACATGGCCTCTGTTCCAATATCCATACTAGCGTACCATCCTATAATAAAGCTATGTATTGGAGCATGCTAAGTGGTATGCGTGACATTGGAATCCAACCATGACCTACTGAACAAAAGAAACATTCATTTCCATCCCCTAACCCAGTCTTCCTTTGCCACAATCCAAAATGTATCTAACCCCAAGAGTAACAGACCGCAACAGACAACATGGATGGACAACATGCATGTCCTTGTTATAAGCCACAAATCATGTCACAGCCAGTAATGTTTGTCCTAGACTGCTATAGTATAGGACCTGTCCTTTTGGAAAGCTTTTACATTCTTCAGTTTGCCTACTGCTGATGGACATAGTAGATCGATGGACTCCCAACAGACTGCCACCTCATAGGCTACAGTAGGACCACAGATCTGTCCTTGCTGGAAGGCTTAGCCGAAACAATCATTCATACAGACAAACAAACACTAGAGAGGATGAAAACACAGTCTTGTATTGGGAGTGGACCACCTGCCTGTCCTTGCTCAGCGTGGAAGGCTCGGAGCCTCTTCTTGAAGCGTGATGGCAGAACAAAGTCACATCCACGGGCCAGCAGAGCCAGCTCCTTCCTCAGGTCAGGGTCCTGACGCAACGACAGCTCCTTCATCCTCATCCTCGCGCCAGACAGGACAGGATGCCTCCGCACAAACGCACACACAGATCCACACTCTCTGATCCAATGGGATTATCTTCCTATGGATTGTCCCAATAGTAGAAATCGCAAGAGTAGTAGTGGGAGTAGTGCTAGCAGTAGTTAGGCTAATTACTCAAACAAATACTCAGTGCGTGTCCACTGTCCTTGTCCTGGGAGAGCCTCTTGAAGTCAGCGTAACAGTAGGCAGTGGAAGTAGTGGTAGCGCTCCTCTGTCCCTGTGACTGTCCTTTAACAGAGCGAGAACTTCTTAATGCTGGGCAGCAGCTGCTGCAGTGTCACGAGCCTCACAACTCTGTCCGTCTGTCTGCTGTCCTACACACACACACACCAAACACCACAGGGACTGACTGCTAGGGTCAGGGAGCCCCAGCCTACCAGCAGCCACTAGGGTGATAAGGACTCTGTGTGTGTGTGTGAGAGAGAGAGAGGTGTAGATATGCCCTTTCCAGTTTGCATTCCTCAGCTCTCATAGAAGGTTATGTAAAGAGACAGACCTGCTGTTGTTGAGGGCCCGCTAACTTGGGAATGCCAGCCAAATGCCAAGATGACCCCCTGCTTACCAGCTTCCTAACAGCACAGCAACCATATTACCCAATGGTTCCCGAGAGACACTAGTAGGTCAGTGCCACAGGAAAATACCTAGAGCTGTCTCTTTATGACCACAATCCAGCTGGTAGTTGGAAGTACCAAACATTTCTTCAGGGCAAGAGCTTCGAAATGCAAAATTCACCATCAGTTCTTCCTCCTATTTTGTTAGGAATTCAGAGAGTCCACTCAGAATGAGATACTAGGTTCTGTGGCAGCAGCCAGATTCATTAGTGGGCCTCCGTCATATTGAAAAGGTATATTTAACCAAATTCAAAATATATGTAGGCAGGGCACACCTTTTTGCTGAGGAATGAATGTGTAGACTTGAGCCGATGAGGATGATAGGAGAAGCCATCAAAACTTGTGACAACTCACAAAAAGTGGGAAAAGAAAAGCCTCAGTTTTCCTCTGTGCATCACGTCGTATGGTCTTCCTTTGTTTTGCCTTCCCTTCACAGGCTTGGGCTGCCATCCATTCCACGTCTTATTATAGTTGACGGGCCCTAGCCGGCGGTATGGAAGGGGAAGTGTTGAATTTCAAAGAATGATGGCCGAACCAGTCTCTGCCTATTAAAAGCACCAGCGAGCACTGTTTGGGCAACCCAAGACCCCAGATCTGGAGAAACAAGTATGTATGTATCTTTAGTGCTTGCGCAAACATCCGCCTCCTGTCCTGGACTGACAGCAATTACATCAATTCCCCATAAACGTGCTGATCCAACGGCACTAGGCAGCCTAGGCGTGGAGGAGGGGTGCGTTCAAGAGGAGAGATGTTTTTATAAAACACCAGTTGTTCTCTCAAACAAATCTAATTAGGCTGAAAATGACTTGAGCTCTGTGTGTGTGTGTGTATGTATGTGTGTTAGTGAATACAGTGTGTGGTTGTGGTGTGTAAAAATGCAGGGTGTGAATAGAAAAGCACAGCCGGGCTAAAATGATAAGTATTTTTAGATGACGGGATCACAGAGTCCACATTCTTCCACTGGTTTCAGCACAAACCTAGATCCTGTTGTCCCCCAATAGCAGGATACGGCACCAGTTTGATAAGCCATTTGTGAAGCCTTTTCACGCCAGCTGCCTTTTGTTGTCCCTCTACGCTCGTCAGCTCGACACACACGAAAGGAAAACACGAGGACTCAAACAAACTGAGCACATGAAACTGTCAGTTCATATATATATATATATATATATATATATATATTCTGTCAGTGTTTGCATTAGCAAGAGCCATAATTCCTAAACAGAGTTATTATTCTGTGATAACGATCTGTTCGTTCACACTTTAGGACACAGCCTCTCTTTGGAAAATGGAACACAGAGAGGGAGGGAGAAAGAGAGAGAGAAGTCTCACTGTAGTACCAGTGAGCTCTGGTGCTGAGTACTACTGGACTGACTGGGAGAATCAGATGGGCCTTCACTGGAGAGGACAGCTGTCAGTGCCAACAGTGCCACTCTCTCACACACACGCACACAGAGGCCAAAACTACTTAACAATGGCACCACTCACCAATTCAGCCTTGGGCTTTTGTCTGCTCTGCTGTTGAAAGGCTATAGCCTACCCTGGTTGCCAAAAGATGAAGATGCAAAAAAACATTTCAATTAAATAAAAACTATTGCATAGAGACAAAAGTAGGCACGGTACACTATAGAGACCATGTCAAACACAAATAAACACATTCTTACACAGTGAGTCCACCCATCAACGTGTCTAATCTGAAGGCTCTAAATATGAACAGGAAACAGTATACCATGCTCTCAGTGAGAGCTTGTTGCGTAATGTTAGAGATTATGGTGAGTGAGCGAGAGCGTGCGAGACAGAGCGACAGCAAGCATGAGAGAGGGAATGAGCGAGAGTGAGCAAGTAACCCCTCTGACCCAACAGCGGGAGAAAGTCAATACCAAACAATAGCAGAGTAGCCTATAAATGGAATCGAGCAAGCTCCAGCTCTGTCCTCGCCAATCTTATGGCTGAGACAGGGATTTGGGAATCCATGAACCCAAAACAAAAATAGGGCCCATTTCACCGACATACATGGTGCGCTTAGTTGGGTCATAGGGGTTACTTAGGGAAGGGCCTGCTAGCGGAACATGATGTCAGCAGGATCATCTGGCTTGCATAAAATAGTGATAAGGCAGTAGCTAGAATGACTGTCATCATGGCGGTTTAGGGGAAAATCCACATGGCCAACGTGGCAATTAATTGGAGCCAAGGGCATCAACGACTGGAACTAGCATATTGAGCTAATGATACACAAATTAGTTTTTTTTCTGACCAAATGACCTGATCAAGAAAAAAAAAAAACTCTGGGTTTGACGTAGCCCATAGGCCTTTGAAAAGATGGCGATGAAGAACATCGCTGACGTTTTACATTCTCCCAAGCAATTGTGCAATCATATTTTTTTTTTTTGCATAACTTATTTTGTAACTTATTGTGTACAAAATGTTGCTTCTACGGTTTATTATGACGAAAAAATAATTGCTTTCAGAAAAGCAATTACTCACCGCGGACTGGAAGAAACTTTTTCCTTTAACAAGTCCGATGAGAAGGATATTCTGCTTTCACTGGAACAGGCCCATTTCCACGCCTTTTGTGTGAAGAAAAGACGCCCGGAAAATAGGGACGCA
This sequence comes from Oncorhynchus masou masou, assembly GCF_036934945.1. Classification (NCBI taxonomy): domain Eukaryota; kingdom Metazoa; phylum Chordata; class Actinopteri; order Salmoniformes; family Salmonidae; genus Oncorhynchus; species Oncorhynchus masou. The sequence continues at coordinate 5,077,502 of NC_088221.1, read as the reverse complement.
GATCGGAGATCTTTCTGAGAATCCGAAGGCGAGCGAGTAAACTCCTAATTAAAGATCGGGCGATTAATTAGGGCCGATTTCATGTTGTTTTCATAACAATCGGTAATTATGGTCGATTTTATTGCACTCCACGAGGGGACTGCGTGGCAGGTTGACCACCTGTTACGAGAGTGCAGCAAGGAGCCAAGGTAAGTTGCTGTTTGAATGATGTCTGAGTATAACAGAACTCATATGGCAGGCGAAAACCTGAGAAAAATCCAACCAGGAAGTTGGAAATCTGAGGTTTGTAGGTTTTCAACTCATAGCCTATCAAAGATACAGTGGGATATTGGTCATGTTGCACTTCTTAAGGTTTCCACTAGATGTCAATAGTCTTTAGAACCTTGTTTGATTCTTCTACTGTGAAGCGGGGCCGAATGAGAGGGGATTGAGCCAGGTGTCTGGCAGATTGCCATGAGCTCGTGACGCGCGGTCATGTGAAAGTTAGCTTGCGTTCCATTGCTTTTCTACAGACAAAGGAATTCTCCGGTTGGAATATTATTGAAGATTTATGATTAAAAAAATCCTAAATATTGATTCTATACTTCGTTTGACATGTTCCTATGACCTGTAATATAACTTTTTTGACTTTTCGTCCGACCTTTCGGCTGGACTTGCGCTTGCATTTGTTTACCAAACGCCCTAACAAAAGGAGCTATTTGGACATAAATGATGAACTTTATCGAACAAATCAAACATTTTGAGTGCATTCTGATGAAGATCATCAAAGGAAAGTGAATATTTATAATGTTATTTCTGACTTCTGTTGACTGCACAATATGGCGGATATCTTTTTGGCTCGTTTGGTCTGAGCGCGTATTCAGATTAGTGCATGGTATGCTTTTTCCTTAATAAAAAATAAAATACAATTGACACAGCGGTTGCATTAAGGAGAAGTTTACCTAAAGTTCCATGTGTAATAGTTGTATATTTTATCAATGTTTATTATGAGTGTTTATTTTAAATGAATGTTATGAATGTTTATTATAAATTGATGTGGCTCTTGGCAAAATCACTGCACGTTTTGGAACTACTGAACATAACACGCCTGTGTAAAATGTGATTTTTGGATATAAATATGCACTTTATTAAACAAAACATACATGTATTATGTAACATGAAGTCCTATGAGTGTCATCTGATGAAGATCAAAGGTTAGTGATTACTTTTTATCTATATTTCTGCTTATTGGGACTCCTCTCTTTGGCTGGGAAAATGGCTGTGTTTTTCTGTGACTTGGTGGTGACCTAACATAATCCTTTGTGGTGCTTTCGCAACACTGAAGCATGCACGAGAGCACCAGCTGTTCTGGATGACTGTGTGATAACGCTCTCGGTAGCCGATGTGAACAAAACCTTTAAACAGGTCAACATTCACAAAGCTGCTGGGCCAGACGGATTACCAGGACGTGTACTCAAAGCATGTGTGGATCAACTGTCAAGTGTCTTCATTAACATTTCAACCTCTCCCTGACCGAGTCTGTAATAGCTACATCTTAAAAGTAGACCACCATAGTCCCTGTGCCCAAGGAAGCGAAGGTAACTTACCTAAATAATTACCGAAAAGGCGCGCCGAACAGGCCACCATGAACATCGACGGGGCTGTAGTGGAGCAGGTTGAGAGTTTCAAGTTCCTTGGTGTCCACATCACCAATGAACAATCATGGTCCAAACATACCAAGACAGTCGTGAAGAGGGCACGACAAAACCTTTTTCCCCTCAGGAGACTGAAAAGATGTGTAATTAGCCCCCAGATCCTCAAAAGATTCTACAGCTGCACCGGTTGCATCACCGCCTGGTATGGTAACGGTTCAGCATCTGACAATAAGATGCTACAGGGGGTAGTGCGAAAGGCCCAGTGTATCACTGGGGCCAAGCTTCCTGCAATCCAGGACCCACAGTTGAAGTCGTAGGTTTACATGAACGAGTTTTAAATTACTCCAACCTCAGTGTTTCAACCACTCCACAAACTTCTTGTTAAAACTTCTTGTGACTCCCAAACCCGCATGCGGGAGCGTAATCATAGCCTAAAACTAATTAGCATAACGCAATGGTCATAAATATCCCTAGAAAATATTCCTATTCATGAAAATCACAAATTAAATATATTGAGACACAGCTTAGCCTTTTGTTAATCACCCTGTCATCTCAGATTCAAAATATGCTTTACAGCCAAAGCTAGACAAGCATTTGTGTAAGTTTATCGATAGCCTAGCATAGCATTTTGTCCAGCTGGCAGCAGGTAACTTGGTCACGGAAATCAGAAAAGCAATCAAATTAAATTGTTTACCTTTGATGAGCTTCAGATGTTTTCACTCACGAGACTCCCAGGTAGATAGCCAAAGTTCATTTTTTCCCAAAATATTATTTTTGTAGGCAAAATAGCTCCGTTTGTTCTTCACGTTTGGCTGAAAATTGCAGGCACGAAAACGGCAAAAAACATTCCAAATTAGCTCCATAATATCGACAGAAACATGGCAAACGTTGTTTATAATCAATCCTCAAGGTGTTTTTCTAATATCTATTCGATAATATATCCGTCGGGACAATTTGTTTTTCAGTAGGACCGATTGGAGCAATGGCTACCTCTGTATTTTATGCGAGAGTCACCCAGGGAGACATCAGGTGACCACTTACGCAATGAAGCCGCCTACGGCTATTCATCAACATGAATGAGTCACAATGCTGTAGACACCTTGGGGAATATGTAGAAAGCGTAAGCTGGTTGATGGCACATTCACAGCTCAATAGGGACTCATTGGAACGCAGCGCTTTCAAAATATGGGGCACTTCCATATTGGATTTTTCTCAGGCTTTCGCCTGCAACATCAGTTCTGTGTTACTCACAGACAATATCTTTACAGTTTTGGAAACGTTAGAGTGTTTTCTATCCAAAGCTGTCAATTATATGCATATTCTAGCATCTTGTCCTGACAAAATATCCCATTTAAAATGGGAACGTTTTTTTTCCAAAAATGAAAACTGCCCCTAGAGTCCCAAAAGGTTTTAGAAAGTCAGTTAGGACATCTACTTTGTGCATGACAACTCATTTTTCCAACAAATGTTTAGACAGATTATTTCACTGTATCACAATTCCAGTGGGTCAGACATTTACATACACTAAGTTGAATGTGCATATAAATAGCTTGGAAAATTCCTGAAAATAATGTCATGGCTTTAGAAGCTTCTGTTAGGCTAATTGATATCATTTGAGTCAATTGGAGGTGTACCTGTGATTGTATTTCAAGGCCTGCCTTTAAACTCAGTGCATCTTTGCTTGACATCATAGGAAAATCAAAAGAAATCAGCCAAGACCTCAGAAAAAAAAAATGTAGACCTCCACAAGTCTGGTTCACCCTTGGGAGCAATTTCCAAACACCTGAAGGTACCACGTTCATCTGGACAAACAATAGTACGCAAGTATAAACACCATGGGACCATGCAGCTGTCATACCGCTCAGGTAGGAGATGTGGTCTGTCTCCTAGAGATGAACGTACTTTGGTGCGAAAAGTGAAAATCCATCCCAGAACAGCACCAAAGGGCCGTGTGAAGATGCTGGAGGAAACAGGTACAAAATTATCTATATCCACAGTAAAACAAGTCCAAAAATCAGCAAATCCTGAAAGGCCGCTCAGCAAGGAAGAAGCCACTGCTCCAAAACCACCATAAAAAAGCCAGACTACAGTGTGCAATTGCACATGGGGACAAAGACCGTACTTTTTGGAAAAATGTCCTCTGGTCTGTTGAACCAAAAATAGAACTGTTTGGCCATAAGGACCATCGTTATGTTCGGAGGAAAGAGGAGGCGGATTGCAAGCTGAAGAACACCATTCCAACCGTGAAGCACGCGGGTGGCAGCATCGTGTTGTGGGGGTGCTTGGCTGCAGGAGGGACTGGTGCACATCACAAAATAGATGACATCATGAGAAAATTACGTGGATATATTGAAGCAACATCTCAGGACATCAGTCAGGAAGTTGAAGCTTGGTCGCAAATGAGTCTTCCAAATGGACAATGACCTCCAGCATACTTCCAAAGTTGTGGCAAAATGGCTTAAGGACAACAAAGTCAAGGTATTGGAGTGGCCATCACAAAGCCCCGACCTCAATCCTATAGAAAATTTGTGGGCAGAACTGAAAAAGTGTGTGCGAGCAAGGAGGCCTACAAACCTGACTCAGTTACACCAGCCCTGTCAGGAGGAACACGCCAAAATTCACCCAACTTATTGCGAGAATCTTCTGTAAGGCTACACAAAACATTTGACCCAAGTTAAACAATTTAAAAGCAATGCTACCAAATACTAATTGAGTGTATGTAAACTTCTGACCCACTGGGAATATGATGAAAGAAATAAAAGCTGAAATAAATCACTACTATTATTCTGACATTTCACATTCTTAAAATAAAGTTGTGATCCTAAGTGACCTAAGACAGGGGATTTTTACAAGGATTAAATGTCAGGAATTGTGAAAAACCGAGTTTAAATGTAGTTGGCTAAGGTGTACGTAAACTTCCGACTTCAACTGTATATAATAGCTGTATATAATAGGCGGTGTCAGAGAAAAGCCCATCAAATTGTCAGAGACTCCAGTCACCCAAGTCATAGACGGTTTCCTCTGCTACGGCACGGCTAGCAGTACCGGAGCACCAAGTCTAGCACCAAAAGGCTCCTCAACAGCGTCTACTCCCAAGCCATTAGACTGCTGAACAATTCATAAAAATCGCCACCGGACGATTTACATTGTACACTGCTGCTACTCGCTGTTTGTTTGTTACCTATGCATAGTCACTTCAACCCCATCTACATGTACAGATTACCTCAACTAGCTTGTACCCCTGCACACTCACTCGGTACTGGTGCCCCCTGTATATAGCCCTGTAATAGTTATTCTTATTGTGTTACTTTTAATTATTACTTTTTATCTTAGCCAACTTCGTAAATATTTTCTTCTTCTAGAACTGCACTGTTGGTTAAGGGCTTGTAAGTAAGCATTTCACTGTAAAGTCTACACTTGTATTCGGCGCATGTGGCAAATAACGTTTGTTTTGATGTTCCTGCTCAGATAAGACGAGAAGTAGGCTAAACAAGAAAAAAAAAATTTGGGTTAGGTCCAGGTTAAAGTCAGTGAAATAAGAAAACCAAAGAAAATGTACAATGACAAATGGTTTGATGAAGAATGCAAAAAGAAATTGAGAAACCTGTCCAAACAAAAACAGAGACCCAGAAAACCTAAGCCTATGAATGACTAAAACAATACAGAAAAAGACTACGGAAAAAGAGGAATAGCACGTCGGAAATGAGCTCAATGTAATTGAAGAATCCATAGACTAACCACTTCTGGGAAAATTGGAAAACACTAAACAAACAAAGAGTTATCTATCCAAAACACAGATGTATGGGTAAACCACTTCTCCAATCTTGTTGGCCCTATAACAAAGAACAAAAACATATACATGATCAAATACAAATCTTAGAATCAACTATTAAAAGACAACCAGAACCCACTGGATTCTCCAATTACATTGAATGAACTACAAGACAAAATACAAACCCTCCAACCCAAAAAGGCCTGTGGTTTTGATGGTATCCTCAATGAAATTATTAAATAGAGACAACAAATTCCAATCGGCTATACTTAAACTCTTTAACATCATCCTTAGCTCTTAGCTCTTCCCCAATATTTGGAACAAAGGACTGATCATCAAAATCCACAAAAATAAGTAAATTTGACCCCAATAACTACCGCGGGATATGCGTCACCAGCAACCTTGGAAAATCCTCTGCCTTATAATTAACAGCAGACTTGTACATTTCCTCAGTGAAAACAAATGTCAAATTGGCTTTTTACCAAATTACCGTATTACAGACCACGTATTCACCCTGCACCCCCTAATTGACAAACAAACCAAAACAAAGGCAAAGTCTTCTCACGCTTTGTTGATTTTTAAAAAAGCCTTTGACTAAATTTGGCATGAGGGTCTGCTATACAAATTGATGGAAAGTTGTGTGGGGAAAAAACATACGACATAAAATTCACGTACACAAACAACAAGTTAAAAATTGGCAAAAAAAAAAATCTTTCCACAGGGCCGTGGGGTGAGACAGGGATGCAGCTTAAGCCCCACCCTCCTCAACACACACACACACACACACACACAGCAACAAATTGGTGAGGGCACTAGGACAGTCTGCAGCACCCGGCCTCACCCTACTAGAATCTGAAGTCAGATGTCCACTGTTTGCGGACGATTTGGTGCTTCTGTCACCAACCACGGATGGGCCTACAGTAGCACCTAGATCTTCTGCACAGAGTCTGTCAGACCTGGGCCCTAACAGTAAATCTCAGTAAGACAAAAAGTGTTCCAAAAAAGTTTAAATTGCCAGGACCACAAATACAAATTCCATCTAGACACAGTTGCCCTAGAGCACACAAAAAAAATACTACACATACCTTGGCATAAACATCTGCGCCACAGCTAACTTCCACAAAGCTGTGTGAAATATGAGACAAGACCAGAAGGGCATTCAATACCATCAAACAGAACATGACATACCAATTAGGATCTGGCTTAAAAATACTTGAATCAGTTACAGAACTAATTGTCCTTTATGGTTGTGGAGGTCTGGGGTCCGCTCACCAACCAAGAATTCACAAAATGGGACAAACACCAAATTGAGACTCTGCATGTAGAATTCTGCAAAAATATCCTCCGTGTACAACGTAAAATACCAAATACGCATACAGAGCAGAATTAGGCCGATACCCGCTAATTATCAAAATCCAGAATAAAGCCGTTAAATTCAACAACCGCCTAAAAAGAAATGATTCCCAAACCTTCCATAACAAAGCCATCACCTACAGAGAGATGAACTTGCAGAAGAGTCCCCTAAGCAAGCTGGTACTGGGGCTCTGTTCACAAACACAAACAGACCCCACAGAGCCCCAGGACAGCAACACAATTAGACCCAAACAAATCACGAGAAAAAAAAAGAATTACTTGACACAGTGGAAAGAATTAACAAAAAAAAAACAACGCAAACTCAAATGCTATTTGGCCCTAAACAGAGAGTACACAGTGGCAGAATACATGACCACTGTGACTGACCCAAACTTAAGGAAAGCTTTGACTCATAGCCTTGCTATTGAGAAAGGCTGCCGCAGGCAGACCTGGCTCTCAAGAGAAGACAGGCTATGTGCACACTGCCCACAAAATGAGGTGGAAACGGAGCTGCACTTCCTAACCTCCTGCCAAATGTTTGACCAGAGAGACATATTTCCCTCAGATTACACAGATCCACAAAGAACTCAAAAACAAACCCAATTTTGATAAACTCCCATATCTACTGGGTAAAATACCCCAGCGTGCCATCACAGCAGCTCGATGTGACCTGTTGCCACAAGAAAAGGGCACCATTGTAAAAAAACACCATCATAAATACCCATATTTGTTTATTGATTTTCATTTTTGCATTTTAAATAATTGCACATCCTTACAACACATAGATGTATCATTGTATACAACACATATATAATTGTATATAGACAATTAAATTTGAAATGTCTTTATTCTTTTGGAACTTCTGTGAGTGTAATGTTTACTGTAAATTTGAATTGTTTATTTCACTTTATTTTTTCACCTTTATTTAACAAGTTCTCATTTACAACTGCGACCTGGACAAGATAAAGTAAAGCAGTGCGACAAAAACAACAAAGAGTTACACATGGGATAAACAAACGTACAGTCAATAATACAATAGAAACATCTATACAGTGTGTGCAAATGTAGTAAGATTAGGGAGGTAAGGCAATAAATAGCCCATTGTTGGGGAATAATCAGAATTAGTTGGGTAACATAGATAAGATGTTTTATTTTCATTATATGCTTGTGAGTTATTTCTCATCAGAATGTCTATTTTTGTATAATACTGTTGGCCGGTTGCAGTTATCTGTTCTCTGTCATGGAGTAAGTTACTTGGGCCGCAGAGAGGGGAGGGGTCAAGCTTGTCTTCATATATAAACATATCTTTTAGATCAACTATCTCTTGGCTCCACAATGTCTGTGTGCCAGTCACTGTGTCTCTGTGATCTTGTCAAGGAGGGGTGTATTTGATATATGCCTGTTGATAGGTTTTGTTTTATGGTCCTGAGAGCGAGATGAGAACATAGTTTAGGAGACAAAGCTGAACGATAATTTATAGCCAATGCTGTCTGGCTATGTGTGTCTTTGCTATAAAGGATCTCAGTTGCAATGTGTAAGGACTCTCAGAGAATTCATTTATAAACACTGAAATGATCTGAGAGTCACAGGGTTGTGATGGAGCTCAAATAATTAAAGATGAACTTTATGATAACTCTGACTTGTGTGTGGTTTGCACTCATGATTTGGTAAATACAGGAAATTTCCACGACACCATAGAGGCGAAATAATTACAATTTAGCATTAACACTGGAGTGATAGATGTGAAAGTAGAGATACTGGGGTGCAAAAGAGCAAGAGGGTAAGTAATAATATGGGGATGAGGTAGTTGGGTGTGCTATTTACAGATTGGCTGTGTACAGGTACTGGAGGCATTTTGTAAATTACATCGCCGAAGTCAAGGATCGGTAGGATAGTCCGTTTTACGAGGGTATGTTTGGCAGCATGACTGAAGGAGGCTTTGTTGCAAAATAGGAAGCAGATTCTAGAACTCATTTTGGTTTGGAGATGCTTAATGTGAGTCTGGAAGGAGTTTACAGTCTAACCAGACACCTAGGTATTTGTAGTTGTCCACATATTCTAAGTCAGAGTCTTCCAGAGTAGTGATGCTAGTCGGGCGGGCAGCAATCGGTTGAAGAGCATGTATTTAGTTTTACTTGAATTTAAGAGCAGTTGGAGACCACTGAAGGAGTGTTGTATGGCATTGAAGCTCGTTTGGAGGTTGGTTAACAGTGTCCAAAAAAGGGCCAGATGTATACAGAATGGTGACGTCTGCGTAGAGGTGGATCAGAGAATCACCAGCAGGAAGAGCGACATCATTGACATATACAGAGAAGAGTCGGCCCGAGAATTTAATTATGATCTACTTCACTTGCTTTGACAATGTTAACATATGTTTCCCATGCCAATAAAGCCTTGAAATTGAAATAAAGAATAGAATAGATATAGGCCTAGTCATTGAGAACTGAATAATCCCTTAACTGCCATAATGACACGATTGTTACTAGGGATGCACGATATATCAGTGAACATATCGGAATCGGATGAGATTAGCTAAAAATGCCAACATTGGCCTGATATCTAGTTTAACGCAGATGTGCAAAACCGGTCAAAGCTGACGTGGGTGATGTTGGCTTTCGCCGACTGGTCGAACACCGGTACACACTACCAAGTAGAGGTCGACCGATTATGATTTTTCAACGCCGCTACCGATTATTGGAGGACCAAAAAAGCCGATACCGATTAATCGGACAATTTTTGTTTTTTTTGTAATAATGACAATTACAACAATACTGAATGAACACTTATTTTAACTTAATATAATATGTCAATAAAATCAATTTAGCCTCAAATAAATAATGAAACATGTTTAATTTGGTTTAAATAATGCAAAAACAAAGTGTTGGAGAAGAAAGTAAAAGTGCAATATGTGCCATGTAAGAAAGCTAACGTTTAAGTTCCTTGCTCAGAACATCAGAACATATGAAAGCTGGTGGTTCCTTTTAACACGAGTCTTCAATATTCAATATTCCCAGGTAAGAAGTCTTAGGTTGTAGTTATTATAGGAATTATAGGACTATTTCCCTCTATACCATTTGTATTTCATTAACCTTTGACTATTGGATGTTCTTATAGGCACTTTAGTATTTCCAGTGTAGCAGTATAGCTTCCGTCCTTCTCCTCGCTCCTCCCTTGGCTCGAACCAGGAACACAACGACAACAGCCACCCTCGAAGCAGCATTACCCATGCAGAGCAAGGGAAACAACCACCTCAAGACTCAGAGCGAGTGACGTTTGAAACGCTATTAGCTCGTGCTAACTAGCTAGCCATTTCACAATGCTTGATGCACAACATAAACAGCGCAATGCTTGACGCACAATGAAGAGCTGCTGGCAAACCGCAAAGAAAGTGCTGTTTGAATGAATGTTTACACGCCTGCTTCTGCCTACCACCGCTCAGTTAGATACTTAGATACTTGTATGCTCAGTCAGATTATATGCAACGCAGGAGATGCTAGATAATATCTAGTAATATCATCAACCATGTGTAGTTAACTTGTGATTATGATTGATTGATTGTTTTTATAAAGATACGTTTAATGCTAGCTAGCAACTTACCTTGGATTACTGCATTCGCGAAAAAGGCAGTCTCCGTGGAGTGCAACGAGAGAGAGGCAGGTCGTTATAGCGTTGGACTAGTTAACTGTAAGGTTGCAAGACTGGATCCCCCGAGCTGACAATGTGAAAATCTGTCATTCTGCCCATGAACGAGGCAGTTAACCCACCGTTCCTAGGCTGTCATTGAAAATAAGAATGTGTTCTTAACTGACTTGCCTAGTTAAATAAAAGGTGTAAAAAAAATATTTTAAAGTATTTTAAAAATGAAATACAAAAATCGGCCAAATCGCTGCCCACAAATACCGATTTCCGATTGTTCTGAAAACTTGAAACAGGCCCTAATTAATCGGCCATTCCGATTAATTGGTCGACCTCTACTACCAAGTGCGCTATTTTTCAGATGTTGCCAGGAGTTACACAGATGAGTCACCGCTATTAGCTTCACGACTGACATTTGGACCAGCAATATCAGCCCCATGAGCATGCCGAGTCTGACAGCACAGTGGGTCGTTGAAGATTTCGTACTGAGAAGTCGTATTGCACGCTCATGAATGTGCTGGTTGTCATACTGCTGCTGCCATTGCAATGGCATTTGAGAACATATTAAACATGAACACACTACCTAGCTCCATTCAAACAACTGACTGGAGGAATAAGTTCATCAACTGTGCCTGCAGCAGACGTGATACATTTAAAACGCCTGCTCAACAAAACTGCCGAAAAGGTTGTGAACAAGCGATTCGGTGGCATTCTCGCTGAGCCTCTTTACTGTATCGCCACCATGCTCGATGATATGTACAAGGACCGCTCCTTCGATGCAGACAAGAAACAGGATTTACGTGAAATGTCACATACACAGCTGGACAAGATGGAAACGGACACAGTGACAGTGCATATCGAGTAAGACGGGCCACAGACAACGAGCTGAAACTTCACTGCTTGACATGTATGATGAAATTCTGGTTGAGAATGAAACGACTGAACAAATGAACGAAACAGCACAGCAACTAAGTGAAAGAAATAGGTTTTGATTATGTTTTACTGGTAATGGGGACATACGTAGATGGCAACAAAATTACTTTTTGGTTAGTGTGGTGTGTATGTGCGTGTAACCTTTATTTAACCAGGCAAGCCAGTTAAGATTTAATTCTTATTTACAATGACGGCCTAGCCCGGACGACGCTGGGCCAATTGTGCTCCGCCCTATGGGACTCCCAATTACGTCCGGATATGATGCAGCCTGGATTCGAACCAGGGACTGTAGTGACGCTTCTTGCACTGAGATGCAGAGCCTTAGACAGCTGCGTCCATTTCACGTCGGTTACACCAGCCTAATCTCGGGAGTTGATAGGCTTGAAGTCATAAACAGCGCAATGCTTGAAGCATTGCGAAGAGCTGCTGGCAAAATGCACAAAAGTGCTGTTTGAATGAATGCTTACGAGCCTGCTGGTGCCTACCATCGCTCAGTCAGACTGCTCTATCAAATCATAGACTTAATTATAACATAACACACAGAAATACGAGCCTTAGGTCCCCTTTGCCAGAAAAAGACTTCATGGTTAATGCACAGCAGCATATTATTTTTAAAAAGACCCCTAAATCCAATTTCCAAGGCACAACTAAAGCTAATGTTTAGGAATCCTGAAAAATAAAACTGAATGTCTTAAACTTAACGGAGACATTATCCTAGCCTTGTCAGAATTGTTTCCAAAATGCTTGGTTGGGACCCATTGATGGGTAGTGGCTGATTCCTTTTGGGTTGCCACTTGAGGCTGGGTGCTGGCTAGAATTGTTCTAGCCTATGTGTGGCTGACTTCACGAGAAAGCGAGCAGGAGCAAGCTCCAACGGCTTCAGAAGGGTCACAGTAAAACAGGTTCAATGACCACTCAAGTGATTGTAGAAACTGAACAGGGATTGTTCGAATGTAGCCCTCGACAGCCCATTAAAAGAAGGCGAACACTGATCACGTCAAATCATTGAGACCTCAGGTCATGCCTAATAGATATCTTGCCTTCCCTGAACCTCACCCTCCTCAGCAGAAAATCAAAAGAATGATCGACCACCATTTCCTCCGACAATTAACAGCATCTGTGTAGAGTTACTCTTCACTGAAATTACACAGAGGACAAATCTACTGCCACTCTTGCCTGCACACCCAGGCTCAGTTCTGAGTAGTTAATGCAAGCACAAGGGAAACCAAGGCTATCTATATCAGTGTCTTGTGTGAAAGTTGAACCAGCTGTTCTGAGCAGCATCAGTATGACGTTAATTGCATTTTTAACTAATCCTTTGAAGAATGCATTTGTATACTGGAATTCCTGTGGCTTGCTTAAAATAGAGCATTACTTGATACCCGATAGCAATCACTTTAATACGAAGTGACATTGTGGGCACATGCCTCTGACGTCAGGCCACAAAATACAGACTGTACAAAACAGTTGCTACTTGGAGGGAATGGGGCCGGGGACCAGTGAAGAGCTCAGGGGGAGAAAAAAAAGAGAACCGACGTGGAAATCACCTTTTCACATCAAACCTCTTGACGTTTCACAGCAATACTTTTTCCATGGCAAAAATGAAAACACAAAGCAGACCAAACTATTTGGTTCTTTAAAAACCTGCTGTAAAATAGTGTTCTATAGCTTTGAAAATAAATAAATGTGACTCAATGACAACATGTGTGTTTCCAACATTAGGGATGTTTTCCGAAAGAAGTTAATCCGCTTCGTGTTTTGTTTCCTTTCCACAATACGAATGAGTATCGCGATATTGGTATCATCCGAGCCATAGCAGACACAGAGAGAGAGAGCCTATGACAAGCAATTCATTACCAACAGATGTCTCCCTTGAGAAAAGACCATTATCTGACTGAAATCCACAGATACGGAGGCTGAATGGTTCCGTTGCGTTTCTCTAATTTCTGCTAATCACTGTTGTGGCTAGAGACTAGGCCATTTAAACTGTCCGTTGTTGAATACTAAGAAAATATTGGTTTTGCTTTGACTGCACCCACTCTTTAGCTTTGAGAACCATGCCATGCTTGTGATTATCTGAATGAACGAGACATACAGACTTGTGCATTTCTTTTTGAGTCACTGTCCAGACTAGAGGTCGACCGATTATGATTTTTTAACGTCGACACCGATTATTGAAGGACCAAAAAAAGCCGATACCGATTAAAATCGGCCAATTTTTTTAATGTATTTGTAATAATGACAATTACAACAATACTGAATGAACACTTATTTTAACTTAATATAATACATCAAAAAAATCAATTTTGCCTCAAGAAAATAATGAAACGTTCAATTTGGTTTAAATAATGCAAAACAATGTGTTGGAGAAGTAAGTAAAAGTGCAATATGTGCCATGTAAAAAAGCTAACGTTTAAGTTCCTTGCTCAGAACATGAGAACATATGAAAGCTGGTGGTTCCTTTTAACATGAGTCCTAGTTATTATAGAAATTATAGGACTATTTCTCTCTATAAGATTTGTATTTCATATACCTTTGACTATTGGATGTTCTTATAGGCACTATAGTATTGCCAGTGTAACAGTATAGTTTCCATCCCTCTCCTCGCCGCTACCTGGGCTCGAACCAGGAACACATCGACAACAGCCACCCTCGAAGCAGCGTTACCCATGCAGGGCAAGGGGAACAACTACTCCAAGTATCAGAGCGAGTGACGTTTGAAACGCTATTAGCGCGCACCCCGCTAACTAGCTAGCCATTTCACATCGGTTACACCAGCCTAATCTCGGGAGTTGATAGGCTTGAAGTCATAAACAGCTTGAAGCATTGCGAAGAGCTGCTGGCAAAACGCACGAAAGTGCTGTTTGAATGAATGCTGCTGGTGCCTACCATCGCTCAGTCAGACTGCTCTATCAAATCATAGACTTAATTATAACATAACACACAGAAATACGAGCCTTAGGTCATTAATAAGGCCGAATCCGGACACTATCATTTCAAAATCAAAACGTTTATTCTTTCAGTGAAATACAGAACCGTTCTGTATTTTACCTAACGGATGGCATCCCTAAGTCTAAATATTGCTGTTACATTGCACAAACTTCAATGTTATGTCATAATTACGTAACATTCTGAAATTAGTTCACAATGAGCCAAGCGGGCAAAACTGTTGCATATACCCTGACTCTGCGTGCAATGGACGCAAGAGAAGTGACACAATTTCACCTGGTTAATATTGCCTGCTAACCTTTCTTTTAGCTAAATATGCAGGTTTAACAATATATACTTCTGTGAATTGATTTTAAGAAAGGCATTGGTGTTTATGGTTAGGTACATGGAGCAACGACAGTCCTTTTTCGTGAATGCGCACTGCATCGATTATATGCAACGCAGGACAAGCTAGATAAACTAGTAATATCATCAACCATGTGTAGTTATAACTAGTGATTATAATCGATTGATTGTTTTTTATAAGATAAGTTTAATGCTAGCCAGCAACTTACCTTGGCTTCTTACTGCATTCGCGTAACTGGCAAGCTAAATTATTATTATTATTATTTTTAAAATTAAAGTAAAATAATAACATAAAATACAAAATCAGCAAATTCGGCATCCAAAAATACCGATTTCCCATTATGAAAACTTGAAATCGGCCCTAATTAAATCGACCATTCCGATTAAATCGGTCGACCACTAGTCCAGACACCAAGAAAGGATTTGGGACTGCTTCACAATCCATCATGGAATTGTGGGACTTTGCTGATAGGATAGCTCTTAGTATCATAAAACAGACAAACTAACTAGGCCTAACACTTTTTAAAACAGCAAACTGGTATTACAAAAACAACAAAGCGGCCACCCCGCCACTTATTTTGGTAAACAGCTGAAGGATGGGGCTTGAGAAATGTAACCGCAGCTTAGCTATGGATGCAAGAACTGACTATCAATGAGTATGTTCCCATGCACAGTAATAATTCGATATTAAAACTGATTATGGCAGTTGGCAGGCTATAGACTATTGCATAAACACCTTACACTGCTCATCTTAAATGGATGTAAGGTCAAAATCTAAGTAAGCCCACGCCGAGAGACCTGGTTCTGCATAATCTTTAGAAATATTAGGACATGTAAACACCTGACATCGGCGTAACAGCTGTGTATTTGATCAGCGCATGTGCTAGCACCAGCCGAGAGAGCCGCTCTCTTTAGTGTGAGTGAAGTGAGTTCGGAACAATGTATGCGTCTAGAAGTACTTCACACACACATTTTACGTCTGAACTCAGAATCAAATATGCTTCAGAAAAATAAAATGGCCGCTGTGGTAGAACGGTCATTTTGATTGGCAATTTTTTGCATTTATCAGAGTGCCAACAGGTAGCCTGATTTCAGATGTGTCCATGTTAACAGGATTATTAGGGAAATCGTTCTTGCAAAGCACGTAAACATTTTAATCAAACTATTCTACTAAATCTGACTATCCACAATAAATTGCATTGTTGTGTGCATGTAACAATACTCTCAAACCCTGTACCTGGAGAGCTAACCTCCGATTTGTAATCCAACCCCAGTTGTAACTAACCTGATTCAACCAGCTAATTATTTGAGTCGGGTGCGCTAGATTACGGTTGGAGGGAAAGCCTACAGGACGGTAGCTCTCCAGGAACAGAGTTGGAGAGCCATGGTCTATGATATGAAAATTATTGGCTAGTTTTAAATATTTAGAAACTACAGTATTAGTTTGGTGTCACACTTTTCTCCCAGACCTAGCTAACACACCAGACTGAAAGGATCTCTACAGCTCTGTTAGTGACCATCTGGTTCTTGGTCCCCGACCAAGGCCCTTCTCCCCAGACTATGCAGTTTGGCTGGGCGGCCAGCTCTAGGAAGAGTCTAGGTGGTTCCAAACTTCTTCCATTTAAGAATGATTGAGGCCACTGTGTTCTTGGGGACCTTCAAATGCTGCAGAATGTTTTAGTACCCTTCCCTAGATCTTTTCCTGCACACAATCCAGTCTCTGATCTCTATGGACAATTCCTTCAACCTCATGGCTTGGTTTTTGCTGACATAGACTGTCAACTGTGGGACCTTATATAGACAGGTGTGTGCCTTTCCAAATCACATCCAATCAATTGAATTTACCACAGGTGGACTCCAATCAAGTTGCAGAAACATCTCAAGGATGATCAATGGAAACAGGATGCACCTGAGCTTAATTTCAAATCTCATACATGTAGCAAAGGGTCTGAATACTTATGTAAATACTTGTTTGTTTTTTTAAATAGATTTGCAAACATTTCTAAAAACCAAACCTGTTTTCGCTTTGTCATTATTGGATAGTGTGTAGATTGCTGAGGAAATTGTTTTATTGAATCCATTTTAGAATAAGGCTGTAACGTAACAAAATGTGGAAAGGGGGCACTGTAGACACACCCTATGTTTGAATTAAATAAACTATATGTAGGCTATTTATCTTGTCTGATGTTTTAAGCACTGCAATTAAAAATGAAGACACAAATTACTAGAGAGAGCCAGTAGAGATCAATATAGCCTCACCAGAAGAACAAAAACCTGTTCCCGACCCTCCTCCCGATGCTGATGGCCTACTGTGATTATGCTGCTAAGCTCCTGAAGTTGCCTGTAATAGGCTGCACCAGCGGTCAGCAAACTTTTCCATTTGGAGTGTCAAGTTATCGTCCCATTTCTGCTGATCTGCGTGCCAGTTATGAATTCCAGATGCACCTTTTCCTGGAAGAGTTTCATTTATAATAAAGTCTTCATATCGCAAAATCAATGTTACGTGGTTAATCAAAATTCTATCTAAATGAAACTGATACAAATAAAAAAGTAACTTCTATTGCCAATATGTAAAAATAGCCTACTAAAAATATTGCAGCCCACAAGGTAGAAAATATAATGAAAAAAGTAAATATCCTATAAATCACATTGGCTATGCACGGTCTGTCTGCAATGAACATGAAACATTGTATCAACTATTAACTTGGTCTGGCCAAAGCTCCTGCAAGCAAACTTGCAATATTGTATAAAATATTCTAGGCCCTCAGAGTTTCCAGTGCCAGTGAGCTCTGGACAGACAGACACAGCTGTAGGCTGTTTGCACAAGGGATAAGAAGTAATCAGGTAGGCCTATTTAATGACATTTCCACCAGATCAGAGCATGACATTTTTTTCCTCTTTCATGCTGAGTGTTTATCAAAAAGGATTGAGCTGGACAGATTTTTCAAAATGGGCTACGTTGAGTAGGTAATACAATGGATGTAAAATGGATGTTTATTTGATGCTTGAGGCAAATAAAAATTACTTTGAGAAGCTCCACAGTGATGGTGAGTTAAGGCAATCAGAAATGGTATCAGATCCTCAGATGGGCACATTTGTAGGCCTACATTTGCACACAGGCCAGGTAGTCTAGGCCTACTTCTATGCATAATCAGGTGCGTGTCCTTACTCAAGATTGACAGAAACGCTCCAAAAATATACATTTAAAAAAGACTCATAGCAAAAGGTCTGAATACTTATGTAAATAAGGTATCTGTTGTTTATTTTTAATACATTTTCAAATATTTCTAAAAACCTGTTTTTGCTTTGACTTTTGGAATAAGTCTGTAACAATAAGAAAAAGAGGAAAAAATAAGTCTGAATACTTTCCCGAATGCACTGAGATAAATGAGTCTAGTGAACAGCAGCCTTACCTTTTTAGTGCTGACAGACCTCCGTAGCGCCCTCCCATTGGGTCCCACAACTCGAGCATTACCACTGCTCCCAGAGGGTAGTGTGTGTGTAGAGGGGGGGCTGGAAGGCGCACCGAGGGGTGCAGAAGACCTCTCCGTCAGACTTCTCTTGGACGCCACATTGTTGTTCTCATTGAAGGTCATCGACCGTTTGTCCTTAGTGTCCCCAAGCCCCAGGTCAATGCTCTGTCCACTCTTGATCAGGCAGAGGTAGTCTTTGAGTATCGTCTGGGTCGTTGGCTCACTCAACCAGTTGAGGAAGAGCTCATCCACTTTCATTTTAAGCACCGGTTGCAGGACTTGTGGCGATGGCATGTTGTTAACCTCCATCTACTACTTTGACACCACAGCACCTGTCAATGGGGAAATCAAATAGAGAATATGGGCTGGGCAGCTACGTAGCTGGCTAGCTAGATCCCTTCAGATATACCAGTGGGCAGTTTTCATCACGTTAGATACGTTTAGGAATGGGTGGCCAGTAATAAACTGGTCCTGAACATCTCTAAAACTACGAGCATTGTATTTGGTAAAATACATTCCCTAAGCTCTAGAAATCAGCTGAATCTGGTAACGAATGGTGTGTGTGGCTGTTGAACAAGTTGAGGAGACAATTACTTGGTGTTACCTTACATTGTAAACGGTCATGGTCAAAACATATAGAGTCAATGGTTGTAAAGATGCGGAGAGGTCTATCCATAATAAAGAGATGCTCTGCTTTTTTGACACCATACTCCAAAAAGCAAGTCCTACAGGCTCTGGTTTTGTCTTATCTTGATTATTGTCCAGCCACCTGTCCAAGTGCTACAAAAAAAGACCTAGGTAAGCTGAGGCTGGCCCAGGACAGAGCGGCACATCTTGCTCTTCATTGTAATCAGAGGGCTAATATTAATACTATGCATGCCAGTTACTCTTGACTAAGAGTTGAGGAGAGACTGACTGCATCACATCCTTTTATAAGAAACATGAATGTGTTAAATTCTAAATGGTTTGCATTGTCAACTTACACAGCGCTGACACACACACTTACCCCACCAGACATGCCACAAGCCCCCCCCCACACAGTCCCCAAATTCAGAACAAATTCAAGAAAGTGTACAGTATTATATAAAGCCAGTATTGCATGGAACTCCCTCCCATCTCATATTACTCAAATAAACAGCAGATCTGGTTTTAAAAAATGTATTACATTTTATTTTTAACAGGTAAAGCAACATCTCACGGCCCAAAGCCTCTCCCCTATTTGACCCAGATATTTTGGGTGTATGTATTGATATGTGGCCTGCATGCATTTTTTAAATGTATGTAGTTCTGTCCTTGTTTATTATTGTTCTGTATTATGTCATGTTTTGTGTGGACCCCGGGAAGAGTCGCAACAGCTAATGTGGATCCTAATAAAATACCAAATAGACAGAAGAAGCAGAATTGATCATTAGGCCTATACAGTGAGCACAGAAAAACACTTTTTTTTATCAGATTCAATCACTAACTAGCTAGCAAATTCTAGCTACCTACTCCATATGGTTGACATTGCTGGCAACTACATCTAGCTGGGTAATTCCTACTAGGTGGTGCCTTTTGGAACTCGTAACTTTTGGGGGGGAAGTATATATTCTTTAAAAATGTAGTATTCCATCAGCAAAAGGACATGTTTGACTTTCAGAAAAGAATAGTGAATAACAAGAGAATTTAGTCAACATTTTCACGTTTAGTTGACCCCTTCTATCTCTACAAGTTACCACAAAAATATGCAATATGATGGTTTTATTGCAGATGGCGAGGCCAGTACAGGTGCATCAAAGCTGGGACCGAGATTGAAAAACAACTTCTATCTCAAGGCCATCAGAATGTTAAATTCTGTTAAATAGCCATCACTAGCACATTATAGAGGCTGCTGACCTATATACATAGACTTGGAATCACTAGGCCCTTTAATAATGGAACACTAGTCACTTTAAAAATGTTTTCATATTTTGCATTACTCATCTCATATGTATATACTGTATTCTATACTATTCTACTGTATCTAAATCGATGCCGCTCTGACACTGCTCAGCCCAATATTTATATATTCTTAATTCCATTCCTTTAGATTTGTCTATTGTTGTGAAATTGTTAGATATTACTGTTAGATATTACTGCACTGTTAGAGCTAGAACCACAAGAATTTCGCTACAGCCGCAATAACATCTGCTAAACACGTGTATGTGACAAATAACATTTTATTTGTTACAGATTCTAGTTTTGGAAACAGAAAACTGAATGAGCTCAAATGATGAGAAAATGAGCAGAATGTTGGCCAAAAATCCATCTCGCTCTTATCTCCTCCCACTACCGGCCACAAGGCTTCCTCTCATCCCGAGTCGTGCAGCGTTCTAAGACACTGCATCTCAGCGCAAGAGGCGTCACTGCAGTACCTAGTTCAAATCCAGGCTGCATCACATCCGGCCGTGATCTGGAGTCCCATAGGGCGGCGCACAATTGGCCCAGCGTCGTCCGTGTTTGGCCAGGATAGGCCGTCAATGTAAATAAGAATTTGATCTTTAACTGACTTGCCTGGTTAAATAAAGTTTAAATATATTTTTAAAAGACCATATTTGATAGATAGTGGAAACACCAACCGGATGCTTCACATGTATACATCCAATGAAATATCTAGCTAATTTCTAGCTAATCTGTGGCAAAATGGTACTTGAAGAGGGTTTTACTTTCTATATCAAACATATTTATAGAAAAATGTGCCTTATGGTGGAGACAAACAGACTAACATAATGAAACATAGAAATAGTTACAACCGAGTGTTTACATATTTATTTAGCTTTCCACTGCAGAACTATGTTGTGTGCAGGCTATTATTTAGATCCTGCAATAAGTCTCTTTTTTTTTCAACTTTATTTTAGGTGGTGTCGGAGCTCCAGTGCGCTCACAATAGTAGCGGCTTAAATCGTGGAGTTGTTTAAATAGTCTATGGATACTAACGTTAATGAGCTAGCACATTCATAGACGCTACCTTAACATCTTGATCAGACCAGACACGTCGAATGCGTGAGCATCGCAAAATACATTTAGAAATCCATGTTATTCGATTATTGCACCCACACTGCTCGCGAGCATCTGCGCTGCCAAGGGCTAAAATAGAACTCCTTTCTACTTCTGATGCAGATCGCACTGAAAGTCCTGCCTCTCCCATCGCCTCATTGGATAATAGAGGCAGGTACCCACGTGCCATCTCCTCACTGGTTATACCCACGTGGGTGATTGAAAGAAGAACTGTTTTGCCGGTCGTTGTGGTAATACTATGAAAGTTGAGATGCCGATCACCATATAAGTTCAAAGATGAAAAATCCTGGAAGGAGGAGAGATGACTAGAAACGATTCAGTTGGCCGTTTTATGTGTGGATTAATTGTTTCGGAGTAGAGGACCTTGTGCATTTCAAGTCAAATAACTCAATGTTTATATCCCAGGACAAATTAATTAGCAACAACAAGCTAGCTAAATAGGACAAATTAGCTTGCAAGTGCAAGCTAACTAGCTAAATTGCCATACATGTTTAATGCTTATTGACCTGTCCCCAAATTAATGTAATTAGTTCAGTTTGTTTTGATATTTTAACATGCATGTCGTGATCGCGCTTGGTGTAGGGGGACCAAATACATTTATGCACAATAGCGCACGATGGCACAGGCGTGCAGCCGGTTTGGGTTCCGTGTTAGCGCCTTGACGATAGTATCTTCCGG
The DNA here is from genome assembly GCF_036934945.1 of Oncorhynchus masou masou. NCBI lineage: Eukaryota > Metazoa > Chordata > Actinopteri > Salmoniformes > Salmonidae > Oncorhynchus > Oncorhynchus masou. The sequence goes on along the minus strand of NC_088221.1, from coordinate 5,055,693 downwards.
CAAACGCATTAACGTTAGCACTAACATTAAGACACATCGCTTGCAGTACGGTTTTGGAAACATAAGGAGTGTATCTATCATATCAGCAAGATTATTACTTTTAAGTTAAATTACTACACACCTTTATATGGTTAGGGTTTCCACGCGGCATATTTCCATGTTACAGCACTTCTTTATGGAAAACAGACAGAAATCAGAATCGACTGCCTGTGCTAATTAGCTATCTGCGTCTCCGAACACCTGTGTGTAAACGGAAGACAGATGCCACAAAGATGTTGTCCCTGAAAACTACTGTCAGCTGCAACTGTTAAAACAGGGTACAGCAGTGGAGGCTGCTGAGGGGAGGACAGCTCATAATAATGTCTGTAACAGAGTAAATGGAATCGAGTCAAACACATAACATGACTTTGACATATTTAATACCATTACACCAATTCCGCTCCAGCCATTGCCACAAGCCGGTCCTCCCAAATGTAGGTGCCACCAACCTCCCGTGGTGTACAATAAGTACATTTTGCATTTGTACAATTATTTTAATGTGATTTGAAAGTAGATTATATTATGTTTCTAGAACCGTATTGTAAATGAGAATTGATTCACATTAAGATTGAGTATTTAGCTGCCAGAGCTAATTTGCCTCTGAACAGAATATGTAGCTAAGGTTCTTGGGTAACGTTAGGCTCCTATTAGTCCATTATTGGGCTAGTGCGGTAGCTAGAAAGCTTGTTAGCTCTCATCATTCGTGTATCAGACAGAGAGCTACATTGGAAAGGAAAACCAAAAAGGTATCTAATGTTTGGAAACTGCAAGAAAGCAAGCTAACAAACGCCAGCCTTCAACAGTAGTAGTTAAATTATCTAACGTTACCTTTTGCACGAACCCGGTCAAGATTAATGTTACTACGGTAACGTTAGCAAATTTGCTAACTGCAACAACTAGCTATGTCTCGCAAATCATTATCACAGCAATTAGCTAATTTATCCAGCAGTTAAATAGCTAGACACTTGCATCAGCCATTTCCTAATACTGAAAAGCAACATAACAAGCTACTTAATTAACGTTAAAATTAAAACAAATAACGTTATAGCTACAGCAGCAGCTAACTGTTAGTTACTGCTTCTGTCGTGACACAAACTGCTACGCTAATTGGAGCAGTGCAAGCAAAATATCACTAGCTACGATGAAGGCATTGAAAAGAAATGTATGTAGTGAGCTACCATATACAAGTAGATTCACATTTGAAATATTACCTGTATGTTATTATAGTCAGGATACAAATTGTAGAGAAGCGTTCATTTCACCGGGGTTTACTTTGAATTCCAGATCTCGTTCCCTACCGAGGTAACCAGGAAGAGCAAACAACGCGGGAACTTTCTGACAACAAGAACGTGACTTAATTAACCCTATCAGTCCTGAGACCCCATCAGAAGTCGGCTTTTCATTCATCTGACTTTCATTTATCTGTCCAGACCGTATATTTAGCCTCACAATGAAGCGTTTTCTTTTCAGGAGTAGAACACAAAACAATTCATGAGTTTCCTAAGTGTTATTGACACATGTCCACCGCTTGTACTTGGACTGAAGTAGATTCAGGTGCTCATTTTGGATTTATATTTAGGTGCAGGAGCAAATGTAAATAAATAAAAGTAAGGTTGGCCACAGCAAAAACCTGATAAAGATGCATTTATATGAATGCTCAGTGGGAAATTATTATCCAACTAGTCAGTGACAACTGTGTGGAGTTTGTGACAGAAGAACTCCGTACCTTCTAACAACTCTTGTGTAGAACAAAACATGTTCAGTCCCTGAGTCTCAGCTTTTCATAGATAGCTTTTAATAGTTTCTAGCTCAAACCATTCGGACTCTAAAGACATTTTTGTAAATAGACCGGGCCCTTTTGGGATCTGCCCTTGTCTCACAAAATCCACTCTAGCTCAGTCCCCAGTTAATTAACAAATCAAATCAAGTTGTATTAGTCATATGCACCGAATACAACAGGTGTAGACCTTACAGTGAAATGCATACTTCCGAGCCCCTAACCAACAATGCAGTTAAAAAATATATGGATAAGAATAAGAAATAAAAGTAATTAATGAGCAGCAGTAAAAGTACTTAAAAAGCAGTTGTAAAATAGTGAGACAATATACAGGGGGATACCGGTACAGAGTCAATGTTCGGGGGCACTGGTTAGTTGAGGTAATATGTACATGTAGGTACAATTATTAAAGTGACAATACACAGATGATAACAACAGAGAGTATCAGCAGTATACAAAGGGGGAGGGGGGCAATGCAAATTGTCTGGGTAGCAATTTGATTAGATGTTCAGCAGTCTTATGGCTTGGGGGTGGAAGCTTTTTAGAAGCCTCTTGGACATAGACTTGGCGCTCCGGTAACACTTGTCTTGTGTTAGCAGAGAGAACAGTCTATGACTAGGAGTCTTTGACAATTTTTAGGGCTTTCCTCTGACACCGCCTGGTATAGAGGTCCTGGATGGCAGGAAGCTTGGCCCCAGTGATGTACTGGGCCGTACGCACTAACCTTTGCAGTGCCTTGCGGTCGGAGGCCAAGCAGTGACCATACCAGTCAGCATGCTCTCGATGGTGCAGTTGAAGAACATTTTTAGAATCTGAGGACCCACGTCAAGTCTCCTGAGGGGGAATAGGTTTTGTCATGCCCTCTTGGTGTGCTTGGACCATGTGAGTTTGTTGCTCGGTCCTCATTTTCCAGTAGTCCACAATCATCTGCTTTGTCTTGATCACGTTGAGGGAGGTGTTGTCCTGGCTCCACACGGACAGGTCTCTAACCTCCTCCCTATAGGCTGTCTCGTTGTTGTCGGTGATCAGGCCTACCATTGTTGTGTCATCGGCAAAGTTAATGATGGTGTTGGAGTCGTGCCTGGCCATACAGTCATGAGTGAACAGGGAGTACAGGAAGGGACTTAACACGGACCCCCTTAACACGGACCCCAGCCTGGCGGATGTGTTGTTATCTACCCTTACCACCTGTGGAAGTCCAGGACCAGTTGCAGAGGGAGGTGTTTAGTCCCAGGGTCCTTAGCTTATTGATAAGCTTTGAGGGCACTCTGGTGTTGAACGCTGAGCTGTTGTCAATTAATAGAATCCCCACATAGGTGTTCCTTTTGTCCGAGTGGGAAAGGGCAGTGTTGAGTGCAATAGAGATTGCATTATCGGTGGATCTGTTGGGGCACTACACAAATTGGAGTGGGACTAGAGTTTCTGGGATAATTGGTGTTGATGTGAGCCATAACCAGCCTTTCAAAGCACTTCATGGCTTCAGACATGAGTTCTACAGGTCCGTAGTCATTTAGGCAGGTTACCTTAGTGTTCTTGGGCACAGGCACTATGGTGGTCAGCTTAAAACATGTTGTTATTACACACTCAGACAGGGAGCCTTGTGAATGTTGACCTGTTTAAAGGTCTTACTCACATCGGCTGCGGAGAGCGTGATCACACACTCTTCCGGAACATTTGGTGCTCTCATGCATGTTTCAGTGTTATTTGCATGTTTCAGTGTAATGGTTTGCAAACCCTGCCACATATGACGAGCGTCCAAGCCGGTGTAGTGCTATTCGATCGTTGTCCTGTCTTGACGCTTTGCCTGTTTGATGGTTCATCAGAGGGCATAGCGGGATTTCTTATAAGCTTCCGGGTTAAGAGTCCCGCTTCTTGAAAGTGACAGCGCTACCCATTAGTTCAGTGCGGATGTTGCCTGTAATCCATGGCTTCTGGTTAGGGTATGTATGTACAGTCACTGTGGGGACGACGTCATTGATGTACTTATTGATGAAGCCAATGACAATGGTGTTCTCTTCATTGTCATCGGAGGAATCCGGGAACATTTTCCAGTCTGTGCAAGAAAAACAGTCTTGTAGCTTAGCATCTGCTTAAATTTTTGCTTGTGAGCAGGAATCAGGAGGATAGAATTATCAGATTAACCAAACCATAGAATTACATATTAGAACAAAACTTTATTCATTTAGTAGAGTAATTGAATAGGATATCTGTGGTTTTAACCATATTTTTAGGCCACCGTGTTACTATTTCAGTGTTAACAAACACTGGAGCGTATATTTTGAGTTCCGGTGGGGTATGACAATGGAACTAAGTTCATAAGGCAAATATTATTAATTCAGAAGTCCAAAATGTATGTTTCAATCACAGATTGCCATGTAATCAATCGCAAATCACTGAAATCATTTGATAACCACATGACCACAAATGAAGTGAGTGCCTTGTTTCCTCACATCCACTCACTCAAGAAGAAAGGGAAGATGGTTTGGAAGTATGCTGTATTCAGACCATTCTGACACGTTTTTCAGAGACCATTTTGTCATGAGTGAGAATGTGGTCAGTCTTAAAAACAATAGCCTAACCCTAAGACATAACACTGTACAAAGACAACAACAGGTAGCCACCCACAAATGGTGTGACATCAGTGCTGTTATTATAATTTTGCCAGTGTAGCGCAGATGCATAAGTGTTTGTTTTAAGTATCTTTTTGATTATACCGCAGCCAAATGAGGGACAAACTGGTAGAGTGTTGAAGATGTTCTTGCAACATGCATTTAATATAAGCAGCATTTGACATCAACAATTTTCCTTGGAGCCACAATTTTCATTATCACTAACACTGAAGACGAGCGTCATCCATCATCCATAAAAATCTAAATGTGGAACATTTTCATGAAATTGAGATTCCCTCCATGATGAATAACTAATACTATTCACTGAGATGTGCGGTGTGTCAACGGCAGGGAAATTGAGCCTATAAGGTCACACAAGCTAAGTAAGAAGCTGTTGCAATCAAATTCTTAAATGGTATTTATTCTTCCACCATCCATTAAGAGCCATTGAGATAGAACTAAAAGGCCAGCAGGAAACTGGTGGTTATAATGGAGGATATAGAGAGAAAAAATTCCATCAACAAATAAATACTGCTTGTCAGCGTTTAGCTGTGTCCTATTAAATAGCTGGAGTTGACTGTGGAAATGGTAAACCTAATAAGGACCCACACACACACACTTCTCCCTGAAGATGAGATGGACAAGATGCCACCCTGTTTTACTCATCGTTATATGATGCTATGCACATTACTAACACAATCACAGAAAGACCATATATTCAATACCCGAAAACTGCTTCTATTTCTTTCCATTTGTAATTGTCAACCACATTCCACTGCAGTTAAGATAGTTTGTTTTATACCATTCATAATCCAGATTTGAGTTATACTCTAATTTCCCCACACTGAAGTACTGTACTTATTTCCAGGAAACATTGTGTGATTCGTTTGTGTATTGTGTTTGTGTATTGTGTGTTCCATTTTTCCTGTAATAATGCGATCCTGCTTCTCTTTCCATGAATGACAATTCTCCATCAGTGTCTCTCTGCTCCTTCTCCCCCCTTTCCTTCTCATCCTACTGAAGACTGTAGGGTGAGATGGGGCAGTGTTAAGGGAACTGGGCGGTCTTATTGATTTCTGGAGAGGAGAGTCTTCTGAGGCAACATGGCTTCCCCTGCATAGGCAGTAACTCTGGGGTCAGTTCCAATAAAGGTACCATCGTACACTCATACAGAAAACATGTCTTACATTCCATAAAGAAGGTCCAACAGTCCAAGGCAGTCTTTGCACTACTCACCTGGAAATATAACCACATTTAGAAAGGTCTGTCATTTTTACTATATATGAATAGCATAGTAATGAAGGAGGTAGAAAGCTATACATGTATTGCAAACGTGTTTTGTGCACACACAGACACACGCACACGCGTTAAGCTTGTTTGCCAAGAGCAAATGTATCTCACTGTTGTGAACATTATCGACTGGGTGCTCCTGATTGCTTCCCTTGATAACAGCAGTAACTAAAATCTGCTGCATTCAGAGTTTTCAGAAGCGAGGAAAATTATCAGAAAACTCTTTGTTCTTCTCGACAGAGAGCCTCATTTATCAGAAATGAGAGGAGAAAAGTGAAGGCCTCAAACCCCTAAACTTTTCAACTTCTCAAAACGTAATTACAGTGTACAAATAGGATTTTACCCAAAGCTGCAAACATGTTGTTTTTTCACGCCTGGAATGACATTTCAAAGGTTTGACCCAGTCAGAAACCACAGGGGATAGCTGGTTAACGTGGAAGAGTGCTAGTGAGGGGTTTATGTGTACAGCTTGCCCCTACTGCTGTCAATTTATGGACTCTCTGAAGTAGGCTAAAAGCAATCTGCACTAATAAGGCAAGTGTGTAAAGTTGAAATAGTTTGGTTGTTGTTACATAGGAAATTATGTTGTGCAGCGGGTAACGTGAACTAACTGCTGGTGAAACAGTATAGGCATAGTGCATATAGTAGTTTGTGTTTGGCCAGTCTTGGTCTTGGCCAGTCTTTGACTGCTAGGAGAGTTCTTGCAAAGTTTACTGTCTATTTCCCAGTCAGACATACAGTATAAACACATGCGTAATGGGTGTTAGTGTGGCCCTCCATGTGGTCCTCCATTTAAATGGTGTTATAGATTTTTATCATCAAGTTGTGTTGCAATTTCACTTCCTGACATGTGATAAAGGCAACAGTGCAACTAGAGTTGACAAATGGGTGCAGAATATTCTCACTTTCTTTCATCTGTGATTTCAATATAACAATAATAGAAAACTCTTACAGTTCAGTCAAAAATGCAAATAGGAAAATGTCTCAAATATCAAATTAAAAATAGAATGAAAAAACCAACAGTTTGACTATGTATATAGCACATGCACATAAACAACATTAATTTAACATTCTCTGTAGCAGATAAAGATTCCTCTAAGTAGGTGTACCACTTACTGCATCTTACAGTATTTTGCAACAATATTTTCCATTGGCATGAAAGACAAATTTGGCTTTAACAATTGTTTTATACTTTCATTCAAAAGCCATATCATATCTGAAATACTATTTAAACACCTGTCATTTTTTCCAACATTTACACCACATAAAGTAATGGTGTATATGTGTACAGTAGTTTGGCCTTCTTATAAGGTAATTTGTCATCATTTAATTTTTATTTAGCAATGAGGCCACTCTGTCCTTTGTCTGAAATCCTGCAACATAGTTATACAGTATAATTTATGTGAGCAATGTTGTATTGTTTTAAATCTACAATGTTGGGATATATCAATCTCTCATTGTGAATTTACAGTACATTGCTTTGATCTTCTTCTTCAAATAAAATCTGTGATATCCTCAGAACTGAGTTGGGGTGCGAACTGTGAAACACTCCAAACCTCCTGTTCTACCTCCCAAAATGTAATCCGATGCTGATAAATCTCCTCGTACTCCTTTTATAGTCATACTGTAAACACGAGAGCAGTGTTTTTATTCCTTAAGAAAATCAGAGGGAGAGAATCAAACTGGCTTCAGTCAACATTTAGATTCCTAATACGCGGCTCGAGATGGAGCCGCAGAGGAGACTTCTTTCATTAGAACACATCAGTAGCTCTCTGAAGTTAGCTCCTTCCATCTGAGATGACTTTAAAAGACAGACAATGCCTCTGCCTATTGAGGTCTGTGGAGAGCTTTCTCTCTCATCACATATTAATGAAAGGTACTGTTACTGTACATGGTGAGCTGAAGAGACAAAACGAAATATGATGGAGGATTGAAGCAGTTTCCTTATTATCTCCTCTCCCCTTTATGATCCATATGGACTGTATACGAAACATATTGGTACAAGACCTCCTCAACATCACAACATAATGTAACCGTGGACATTTTCTTTGTTAGAGATATACAAGGGAATGGAGTGGGTGACTGAATCCCACTGCTGGCTTGCCTCTGAAACTAAGCGGGGTTGGTCCTGGGTGGGAGACTGGAAGTGTTGTTGGCAGACCAGTAGGAGGCAGTCTTTCCTCTGATCTAAAAATAAATAAATATCCCAATCTCCCAACGTCTTTCGTCTTTCGGATGGGATGTTAAATGGGTGTCCCGTGTCTCTGTGGTCACTTATTGTAAGAGTAGGAGTGTTAACCCTGCTGGCCTGGCTTAATTCCAAATCTGGCCCTCACACCGTCATGGCCACCTAATCTTTCAATTGGCTCATTCATCCCCTCTCTTGCCCCTGTAACTATTCCCCAGATTGTTGCTGTAAATGAGAATGTGTTCTCAGTCAACTTACTTGGTAAAATAAGGGTAAGAAAAGCAAGACAATGGCCAGTAGAGGGCACACTTCACCTTGTTTTCAGCTCAACTCACATACCCTCTGTCATTCGCTCACACACTTCCCTTGGGAAGGAGGTATTTTGACCTCAATGGGACTTCCTGATTAAATAAAGGTAAAATAAAAAATAAATAAAAAAACACACACTAAATGTCCACTCTTTTTCTTGTAGACAAATATTCTCACTGTAACCAAGGGCCACAACAATGTTGACAAAGACCTAACATGCTGTATGTCAAAAATATGACACTGAAATGGTCCGGTCAGTGCTCTTTCACTGAAAGTGAGGGAGTTAATAGAGGTGTGGGTTTGAGTGTCTGTGGAATGAACCACAGCAGTGATAATCTCTAGACAATGCTCACCTCTAAACAAGCACTGGTAGGGAATAGGAGCAGGTCAATCAGTAAACCCATTGGAGCATATTCTGAATTCCTCAATATATCCCGATGTTAGTGAAGGTGCTCTATATTAGGTGTATAGCTATGTGTATGTCGCGCTATGCTTTTATAATGCCATGTAATATCACACTATGAGCAGGATCTGTGTGAATATTCTTTTTTAGGCTTTATATCAAGCCAGGACAGATTGGAACAGGCACATATTTTGGAAGATTCACAACAATTAAGGGTTGTTTAGTGTTTTTTGTATTGTTTTATTGCTTACTATTTGATGTAGTCTAATCATATTTATATCATATTTTAGGTCAGTTGCAGCATTTCATCAACTCTAAGTGGAATGAAAAGGTATTTTGAAGCCTTTGATTTTGTTGTGCTGTATTAGCAGCTCTGAAAGGCCCAATCCGAGACATTGCTTTTGCTTTCAAGATAAAAAAGAATGGACATTACATCACTTTCTAAATAATTTCATGAATTAGGGAAATTGCTCTTAAATCGGTTGCCATGAAAAAAGAGAAAGCCATTTACAAAAATGTGCTTCATCTCTTAATTTGCCTGGAGATTACAATCTTGCCCATAATGACTTAAACATGGGAACGAGGGTTTGTGTTCGATTTTGGGCTAATTTCGCTGGTCAATCGCTAATGTTTGGCCAGACAAAGCTTCCTTTAGCCCCTCATATGGAATAGTGGAAAACAAGCATGAAAGCAGGGAAATCATGGAAATCAGCAGGCCTTCATTATGCCAAGGTCATTATAGTTCTCTTTAATCCTCTGTGCTTATAGAAGTTAAAGGAAGCCTATGCTACGCTATCACCCAAGGCCTCACCTTTGAACACACACACACACACACACACACATACACACACACGCACACACATACGCACATACGCACACACACCAGCGTCTTTTTCATTCGGGCTTCTTGAATTTCATCATTCATTTTACATCACATTATCTGTGGCCTGTTCCGCAGCCGCACTGCTCTGTTTGCTGTTGAGAAAGGCTGATGTTTCCTCAGGAACGGACTGAATCATGCAGAGTAAAACAAACGGATGATTAGAGGCTATTGGTCACACACAAGTTAAAGATCTGCTTATTAACTAATAATACATTAGATAATAGATTAGTAAATGTTTTGTGAATCTGTAATATTATTTATCAATGTGTACCTTGAAAACATCAGTGCATGTGTATTCATTTAATTACTTTAATAGTTCTAAGTGGACCTTCAAGTAAAGTGTTACAGAGGCATTAGGAGAGATAGGGACGGGTTTTGGCCTGCAGCTGTGTGTGTGTGTGTGTGTGTGTGTGTGTGTGTGTGTGTGTGTGTGTGTGTGTGTGTGTGTGTGTGTGTGTGTGTGTGTGTGTGTGTGTGTGTGTGTGTGTGTACTGTGTCTACTGTGTCTACTGTGTGTACTGTGTGTGTGCCTACTGTGATCCAGGTAGTCTCGTTGTAGCATTTGCATAGATTCTGGCACACACACACACACACGTCACAAAGTGTCTGATATTCTTTTACATTTCACAGAAGTGGTGTGTGTATGAGTCTGTAAAACCTAACTTGCAGCATTGATCGGAGTAGGGGTCACATGGACGTTTCTGCTATAGTGAGCTTATAACTACCTTTCATAGTGCCTGCTGGAACACTCCTCTTAGACACACAGGAAACACACAAGAGGCCTGGCTGAGTGGATCGGTGAGCCCAATTGTTTTGTGAATCCAATCAGTTTTGGACTGTGTTTATGAAAGCTTTATAAGGACTGGAGAATCTGAACAACAGAATCATACTTTGTTTGTGTGTGAAACCGCCTCACAGCTTGACATAAGAAATAAAAACTAGTAAAAACTAAGTTTACCATTCATTCAGAGCTATTTCAAGACAGACCACTTAAATCATGCATTAAAATACAATGATTACATGACTACTTTCAAAGGAATTCTATCCCCCAACTTGTAGCTACCCCCCACCCCACACCCCACACACACACACCAGCGTCTCTTTCATTTGGTCTCCTTGAATTTCATCATTCATTTTACATCACATTATATCTGTGGCCTGTTCTGCAGCCGCACTGCTCTGCTTGCTGTTGAGGAAGGCTGATGTGTCTTCAGGAACGGGCTGAATCATGCAGAGAAAAACAAACGGATGATTAGAGGGTATTGGTCACACAAGATAAAGATCTGCTTATTAACTAATAATACATTAGATAATACATTAGTAAAGATTTTGTGAATTTGTATTATAATTCATCAATGTGCATCACTGTGTAAAACATACATGTAGTATGAAAACATCAGTTCATGTGTCTTTATTTACTTAATTTAATAGTGGAAATACAAATAAATTGTTACAGAGGCATTAGGAGAGATAGAGACGGGTTTTGAACTGCAGGTGTGTGTGTGTGTGTGTGTGTGTGTGTGTGTGTGTGTGTGTGTGTGTGTGTGTGTACTGTATACTGCGTTCCAGGTAACCTCGTTGTAGAATTTGAATAGATTCTGACACACACGTCACAAAGTGTCTGATATTCTTTTACTTTTCACAGAAGTGGTGTGTGTATGAGTCTGTAAAACCTAACTTGCAGCATTGATCGGAGTAGGGGTCACATGGACGTTTCTGCTATAGTGAGCTTATAAATATACCTTTCATAGTGCCTGCTGGAACACTCCTCTTAGACACACAGGAAACTATACCTCAACACACAAGAGGCCTGGCTAAGTGGTCGGTGAGCCCAATTGTTTTGTGAATCCAATCAGTTTTGGACTGTGTTTATGAAAGCTTTATAAGGACTGAAGAATCTGAACAACAGAATCATACTTTGTGTGTGAAACCGCCTCACAGCTTGACATAAGAAATAAAAACTGGTAGTCAAATTTACTATTCATTCAGAGCTATTTCAAGACAGACCACTACAATAGTGCATTAAGTTACAATAATTACACCGTTACTTTCACTGGAACTCTATCCCCCAACTTACAGCTAAAAAACTATCCCTCATTTCAAGTTAATGTTTCAAATGAGCATCACAAGACAAGGCCTTATGTTATTGCTCTACCGTAAGTGGCTAACTGTGATCTTCTAGGGGGGAAATGGTCTCTTAGGCTCTGTCAGAGAATGTCTCTTCAGAGTCTCTCGGCAGCCTGGTCTGATTTAAAACCCTTTGCCTCTGATATGATAGATACTACCACCAAATACTGGACAGCATATTTTTTCACTCGCTTTGGTAAATTTTCCCAACTCTTGGTACACAACTCCAAACAAATGATCAAAAAGGCAGTTGTTTCAAAACTAAGTACAACACATAAATTCATACAGTCACGTTTCCACCATCTAGAAATACAAGTAGAAACATATAAATTATGATATATTCTGTAATGTACCATTACGGTGATGACTATCATGATTTTACTTCATAGTAAATAAAATAAAAACGGATAAGATCACAGATGTACTGTATGTAACAAATGCCCCCCTATGCAGCGGACATGTATCCAAAATTAAGTTGCTTGTTTTTATTTAAGGTAATAAATGTCGTTTACGTAGCAGACGCTTTTATCAAATGAGACACACATTTTCGTCTGCGATCCCAGTGGGAATCGAATCCACAAGTCTGGTGTGCAAGTAGTGCCATGCTCTTACAAACCAAACCACGTACAGGACCACTACATAATACTGTAAAATATGATTACAATACAGGTGGAAGATGTATGATTGCCATCCCAATGAGAGTTCTACCCTTCTTCAGGCCATGGATGAGGAATGCAATAACATCAATCCAGACCTATGTCAGCCGTGGATTCGCCATACCAAAAGGTTTTTCCCCAGGTGCGAGAACAATGATGACATTTACTGCGATGTTGAGGATAACCTATGGCCAAATGCTCAAGACAGGCTTGATAGTGCCTGCTAAACATTGTTTCTTTCATTTCTTTAATGTGTTTCATTTGATTACAGTACACTTATGTTGTAAATGTATCTGAACAATAGCTTAATTTTTTGCATCAATGATTGTGAAAGATGTCTTCAATGATCACACCTCTGATCACACATGGGATAGCAATTGCGGAAAAATTTGATGTTCAGTCAATTTTAATGGGTATTTCTGTAATTACTGTAATTTACAGTACTATAGCATGTTACATTCAAAGGGCAATTTTGAAACATGAATCTAGATTTTTTTGCTATTGGATTAACTGGTTGTTAAAATAACTAAATTGAGAAGATATCCTTATGTAGTGTTTTGGTGATTAAATCAATGTTTTCATGGTATTTCACAGTAAATGTATTCTTTGGATCAATGGTTGCGTGATGAAAGATGCCTTCAAACAAAATTAATGCACATTCAAAAGTTTTGAATTTGAGAGTTGCTGGGTTACAAGCGTTACTAATTTGGAGTTTTGTGCTATGAGTTATTAAAATTCACCACATATAGTACTTGTGAGATTAGCACTAAAGTTATTGAAAAAACCTGTAACAAACTCTCTCTATGGTACATGCTCTAGTAGTCTACACTCTACGGTGTGTGTGTGTGTATGTGTGTATGTGTGTATGTGTGTATGTGTGTATGTGTGTGTGTGTGTGTGTGTGTGTGTGTGTGTGTGTGTGTGTGTGTGTGTGTGTGTGTGTGTGTGTGTGTGTGTGTGTGTGTGTGTGTGTGTGTGTGTGTGTGTGCCTATGTGAGTACCAGACAAATGGCTCCAGTCCAGTTGGGTTCAGGGGTATGTAAAAAAAAAAAAAAGTGTTCAAATATATTGTTGGAGGTATGCACTCCCCAGCGCTATTCAAACAAACTGAAAGATCCTTAAAAACTCTTCCAGCTTGGCCTGCTGCGCTGTGGCGGCCAACACACACTGGCCTGGCACACACTTTAGATGCTAAAATCACATAATCTCTGGGAGGGCCTTTGAGTGTCTGGCCCAAATCCTTGGTCTTGTTTACCTTGCATGATGCGACTTTACTGTCCCTCTTACAAAGTCTGCTCTCATTGTTTCTCATCCAAGACACAGACTCCCCTCTTTCTTTCCCCTTAGTTAATGAAGTCCTTCCCCCAGTCAGTCTGTCAGTCTGTCTGTCCACAGTATGAAGTATTTCCATGTTTGAGCCCAGCACACAAACATGGCCCTGTGGGTCGATGAGAACTGACACACACGCCAAAAGCACATACTCGCTCATATCTCTCTCACTCACTCACTCACTCACTCACTCACTCACTCACTCACTCACTCACTCACTCACTCACTCACTCACTCACTCACTCACTCACTCACTCACTCACCTACACTCACTCACCTACACTCACTCACCTACGCTCACTCACCTACACTCTTAGAAGCATAGCTGCTATCTAGAACCGAAAAGGGTTCTTCGGCTGTCCCCATAGGAGAACCCTTTGAAGAACTATTTTTGGTTCCAAGTAGAACCCGTTTGGGTTCCATGTAGAACCTTTTCCACAGAGGGTTCTACATGGAACCCAAAAGAGTTCTAACTGGAAGCAAAAAGGGGTCTACCTGGAACAAAAAATGGTTCTCCTATGGGGACAGCCGAAGAACCCTTTTGGAACCATTTTTCTAAGAGTGTATCCTCCAAAGAAAATGTCCTCCACCACTGCCTCTCGTTGAAAGTTTTCGATTTAAGCTTTTCAGAGAGGAGTAATTGGACTGAAACATCCTCTTTTCTCAATGCCATGTCGTTCTATGAAGAGGCAGCTGTTTTATATGCGCTGAAAAGGACACACACTTCTCACATCCCGACAGGCAGAGGAGCTTGGCATTGGCCTCCTGGAAAAGCATGAACAGTAGTCACCTGATCAGACAAGATCAATGAAAAGCAATTACATTAACCGGGCCTATGACTGGGACTTAGATGGAAAGATGTAGAGCTGTGTGTGTATTATGTGCATACTGTCTATTTGAGTGTATTCAAATGTGCAGTCATGTACATAATGTGGTTGGTGTTTTTTTTCTAATATCAATTGTCATAATTATGGTTTAGCATTAACCAAGTGAAGTTTGCACAGCAGGGAAAAGAGGTTTGGACACCAACAGTTTGGGCCTCCCTTTATGTCTCCGTTTGAAGGCTCCGCAAATACATATTACTGTTGGCAATATGCAACAACACACATTGTGTATTGTTGGTTTTATTTGGATTGCATATATTATTGTGGACCCATTTTTCAATAACTGTACTGTGGAGGAAGTCTCTGTGAATAAGTATAATTTTAAGAGCTAGACACCAATATGAAGATGTTAAATGGACCAGACGTGGACACTCACTCTACCACTTTATATCTTATTATCAAGAGCCATACTGAGAGAGATCACTCTTTCACAGCATGCTAGTCATTAGACTTAAACATGTTACCACTACCCTCTGCACTGTGTTACCACTACCCTCTGCACTGTGTTACCACTACCCTCTGCACTGTGTTACCACTACCCTCTGCACTGTGTTACCACTACCCTCTGCACTGTGTTACCACTACCCTCTGCACTGTGTTACCACTACCCTCTGCACTGTGTTACCACTACCCTATACACTGTATCACCACTACCCTATACACAGTGTTAGCCCTATCCTATACACAGTGTTACCACTACCCTATACACAGTGTTACCACTACCCTATACACTGTTCCCACTACCCTATACACTGTTACAACTCCCCTATACACTGTTACCACTACCCTTTACGCTGTTACCACTACCCTATACACTGTGTTACCACTACCCTATACACTGTTACCACTACCCTATACCCAGTGTTACCAGTACCCTACACACTGTATTACCACTACCCTATACACTGTTACCACTACCCTATACCCAGTGTTACCAGTACCCTATACACTGTTACCACTACCCTATACCCAGTGTTACCACTACCCTATACACAGTGTTACCACTACCCTATACCGAAGTGTTACCACTACCCTCTACACTGTGTTACCACTACCCTATACCCAGTGTTACTACTACCCTATACCGAAGTGTTACCACTACCCTATACCCAGTGTTACCACTACCTTATACCCAGTGTTACCACTACCCTATACACAGTGTTACCACTACCCTATACACTGTGTTACTACTACCCTTTGCACTGTGATACCACTACCCTATACACAGTGTTAGCACTACCTTATATACTGTTACCACTACCCTATACACAGTGTTACCACTACCCTATACACTGTGTTACTACTACCCTTTGCACTGTGATACCACTACCCTATACACAGTGTTAGCACTACCTTATATACTGTTACCACTACCCTATACACAGTATTACCACTACCCTATACACTGTGTTACCACTACCCTATACACAGTGTTACCACTACCCTATACACAGTGTTACCACTACCCTATACACAGTGTTACCACTACCCTATACCCTGTGTTACCACTACCCTCTACACTGTGTTACTACTACCCTTTGCACTGTGATACCACTACCCTATACACAGTGTTACCACTACCCTATACACAGTGTTACCACTACCCTATACACTGTGTTACTACTACCCTTTGCACTGTGATACCACTACCCTATACACAGCGTTAGCACTACCTTATACACTGTTACCACTACCCTATACACAGTGTTACCACTACCCTATACACTGTGTTACCACTACCCTATACACGGTGTTACCACTACCCTATACACTGTGTTACTACTACCCTTTGCACTGTGATAACACTACCCTATACACAGTGTTAGCACTACCTTATACACTGTTACCACTACCCTATACACAGTGTTACCACTACCCTATACACTGTGTTACCACTACCCTATACACAGTGTTACCACTACCCTATACACAGTGTTACCACTACCCTATACACAGTGTTACCACTACCCTATACCCTGTGTTACCACTACCCTCTACACTGTGTTACTACTACCCTTTGCACTGTGATACCACTACCCTAGACACAGTGTTACCACTACCCTATACGCAGTGTTACCACTACCCTATACACTGTGTTACTACTACCCTTTGCACTGTGATACCACTACCCTATACACAGTGTTAGCACTACCTTATACACTGTTACCACTACCCTATACACAGTGTCACCACTACCCTATACACTGTGTTACCACTACCCTATACACTGTGTTACCACTACCCTATACACAGTGTTACCACTACCCTATACACTGTGTTACCACTGCACTATACACTGTCTCTACTACTACCCTTTGCACTGTGATACCACTACCCTATACACAGTGTTAGCACTACCCTATACACAGTGTTACCACTACCCTATACACAGTGTTAACACTACCCTATACACTGTGTTACCACTACCCTATACACTGTTACCACTATCCTATACACAGTGTTACCACTACCCTATACACTGTGTTACTACTACCCTTTGCACTGTGATAC
Source organism: Oncorhynchus masou masou (assembly GCF_036934945.1). Lineage (NCBI taxonomy): Eukaryota > Metazoa > Chordata > Actinopteri > Salmoniformes > Salmonidae > Oncorhynchus > Oncorhynchus masou. The sequence goes on along the minus strand of NC_088221.1, from coordinate 5,038,688 downwards.
CACTACCCTATACACAGTGTTACCACTACCCTATACGCAGTGTTACCACTACCCTATACACTGTGTTACTACTACCCTTTGCACTGTGATACCACTACCCTATACACAGTGTTAGCACTACCTTATACACTGTTACCACTACCCTATACACAGTGTTACCACTACCCTATACACTGTGTTACCACTGCCCTATACACTGTGTTACTACTACCCTTTGCACTGTGATACCACTACCCTATACACAGTGTTAGCACTACCCTATACACAGTGTTACCACTACCCTATACACAGTGTTAGCACTACACTATACACTGTGTTACCACTACCCTATACACTGTTACCACTACCCTATACACAGTGTTACCACTACCCTATACACTGTGTTACTACTACCCTTTGCACTGTGATACCACTACCCTATACACAGTGTTAGCACTACCCTATACACTGTGTTACCACTACCCTATACACTGTGTTACCACTACCCTATACACTGTGTTACCATTAACCTATACACTGTGTTACCACTACCCTATACACAGTGTTACCACTACCCTATACACTGTGCTACCACTACCCTATACACACTGTTACCACTACCCTATACACTGTGTTACCACAACCCTATACACTGTGTTACCACTACCCTATACACTGTGTTACCACTATCCTATACACTGTGTTACCACTACCCTATGCACAGTGTTACAACTACCCTTTACACTGTGTTACCACTACCCTATACACTGTTACCACTACCCTATACACAGTGTTACCACTACCCTAAACACAGTGTTACCACTACCCTATACACAGTGTTACCACTACCCTATACACTGTTCCCACTACCCTATACACTGTTACAACTCCCCTATACACTGTTACCACTACCCTTTACACTGTTACCACTACCCTATACACTGTGTTACCACTACCCTATACACTGTTACCACTACCCTATACCCAGTGTTACCAGTACCCTAATCACTGTATTACCACTACCCTATACACTGTTACCACTACCCTATACCCAGTGTTACCAGTACCCTACACACTGTATTACCACTACCCTATACACTGTTACCACTACCCTATACACAGTGTTACCACTACCCTATACACAATGTTACCACTACCCTATACCCTGTGTTACCACTACCCTATACACAGTGTTACCACTACCCTATACACAGTGTTACCACTACCCTATACACAGTGTTACCACTACCCTATACACAGTGTTACCACTACCCTATACACTGTGTTACAACTACCATTGGCACTGTGATACCACTACCCTATACACAGTGTTAGCACTACCTTATACACTGTTACCACTACCCTATACACAGTGTTACCACTACCCTATACACTGTGTTACCACTACCCTATACACAGTGTTAGCACTACCTTATATACTGTTACCACTACCCTATACACAGTGTTACCACTACCCTATACACTGTGTTACCACTACCCTATACACAGTGTTACCACTACCCTATACACAGTGTTACCACTACCCTATACACAGTGTTACCACTACCCTATACCCTGTGTTACCACTACCCTCTACACTGTGTTACTACTACCCTTTGCACTGTGATAACCACTACCCTATACACAGTGTTACCACTACCCTATACACTGTGTCACTACTACACTTTGCACTGTGATACCACTACCCTATACACAGTGTTACCACTACCCTATACACTGTGTTACTACTACCCTTTGCACTGTGATACCACTACCCTATATACAGTGTTACCACTACCCTATACCCTGTGTTACCACTACCCTCTACACTGTGTTACTACTACCCTTTGCACTGTGATACCACTACCCTATACACAGTGTTACCACTACCCTATACACACTGTTACCACTACCCTATACACAGTGTTACTACTACCCTATACCCTGTGTTACCACTACCCTCTACACTGTGTTACTACTACCCTTTGCACTGTGATACCACTACCCTATACACAGTGTTACCACTACCCTATACACAGTGTTACCACTACCCTATACACTGTGTTACTACTACCCTTTGCACTGTGATACCACTACCCTATACACAGTGTTACCACTACCCTATACACTGTGTTACTATTACCCTTTGCACTGTGATACCACTACCCTATACACAGTGTTAGCACTACCTTATATACTGTTACCACTACCCTATACACAGTGTTACCACTACCATATACACTGTGTTACCACTACCCTATACACTGTTCCCACTACCCTATACACTGTAACAACTCCCCTATACACTGTTACCACTACCCTTTACACTGTTACCACTACCCTATACACTGTTACCACTACCCTATACCCAGTGTTACCACTACCCTATACACTGTGTTACTACTACCCTTTGCACTGTGATACCACTACCCTATACACAGTGTTACCACTACCCTATACACTGTGTTACTACTACCCTTTGCACTGTGATACCACTACCCTATACACAGTGTTACCACTACCCTATACACAGTGTTACCACTACCCTATACCCTGTGTTACCACTACCCTCTACACTGTGTTACTACTACCCTTTGCACTGTGATACCACTACCCTATACACAGTGTTACCACTACCCTATACACAGTGTTACCACTACCCTATACACTGTGTTACTACTACCCTTTGCACTGTGATACCACTACCCTATACACAGTGTTAGCACTACCTTATACACTGTTACCACTACCCTATACACAGTGTTACCACTACCCTCTGCACTGTGTTACCACTACCCTCTGCACTGTGTTACCACTACCCTCTGCACTGTGTTATCACTACCCTATACACTGTATCACCACTACCCTATACACAGTGTTAGCCCTACCCTATACACAGTGTTACCACTACCCTATACACAGTGTTACCACTACCCTATACACTGTTCCCACTACCCTATACACTGTTACAACTCCCCTATACACTGTTACCACTACCCTTTACACTGTTACCACTACCCTATACACTGTTACCACTACCCTATACCCAGTGTTACCAGTACCCTACACACTGTATTACAACTACCCTATACACTGTTACCACTACCCTATACCCAGTGTTACCAGTACCCTACACACTGTATTACCACTACCCTATACACTGTTACCACTACCCTATACACAGTGTTACCACTACCCTATACACCATGTTACCACTACCCTATACCCTGTGTTACCACTACCCTATACACAGTGTTACCACTACCCTATACACAGTGTTACCACTACCCTATACACAGTGTTACCACTACCCTATACCCTGTTTTACCACTACCCTCTACACTGTGTTACTACTACCCTTTGCACTGTGATACCACTACCCTATACACAGTGTTACCACTACCCTATACACTGTGTCACTACTACCCTTTGCACTGTGATACCACTACCCTATACACAGTGTTACCACTACCCTATACACTGTGTTACTACTACCCTTTGCACTGTGATACCACTACCCTATACACAGTTTTACCACTACCCTATACACAGTGTTACCACTACCCTATACACCATGTTACCACTACCCTATACCCTGTGTTACCACTACCCTATACACAGTGTTACCACTACCCTATACACAGTGTTACCACTACCCTATACACAGTGTTACCACTACCCTATACCCTGTTTTACCACTACCCTCTACACTGTGTTACTACTACCCTTTGCACTGTGATACCACTACCCTATACACAGTGTTACCACTACCCTATACACTGTGTTACTACTACCCTTTGCACTGTGATACCACTACCCTATACACAGTTTTACCACTACCCTATACACACTGTTACCACTACCCTATACACTGTTCCCACTACCCTATACACTGTTACAACTCCCCTATACACTGTTACCACTACCCTCTACACTGTGTTACTACTACCCTATACACTGTATCACCACTACCCTATACACAGTGTTAGCCCTACCCTATACACAGTGTTACCACTACCCTATACACAGTGTTACCACTACCCTATACACTGTTCCCACTACCCTATACACTGTTACAACTCCCCTATACACTGTTACCACTACCCTTTACACTGTTACCACTACCCTATACACTGTTACCACTACCCTATACCCAGTGTTACCACTACCCTCTACACTGTGTTACTACTACCCTTTGCACTGTGATACCACTACCCTATACACAGTGTTACCACTACCCTATACACAGTGTTACCACTACCCTATACACTGTGTTACTACTACCCTTTGCACTGTGATACCACTACCCTATACACAGTGTTACCACTACCCTATACACTGTGTTACTACTACCCTTTGCACTGTGATACCACTACCCTATACACAGTGTTAGCACTACCTTATATACTGTTACCACTACCCTATACACAGTGTTACCACTACCCTATACACTCTGTTACCACTACCCTATACACAGTGTTACCACTACCCTATACACAGTGTTACCACTACCCTATACACAGTGTTACCACTACCCTATACCCTGTGTTACCACTACCCTCTACACTGTGTTACTACTACCCTTTGCACTGTGATACCACTACCCTATACACAGTGTTACCACTACCCTATACACAGTGTTACCACTACCCTATACACTGTGTTACTACTACCCTTTGCACTGTGATACCACTACCCTATACACAGTGTTAGCACTACCTTATACACTGTTACCACTACCCTATACACAGTGTTACCACTACCCTATACACAGTGTTACCACTACCTTATACACTGTTACCACTACCCTCTGCACTGTGTTACCACTACCCTCTGCACTGTGTTACCACTACCCTCTGCACTGTGTTACCACTACCCTCTGCACTGTGTTATCACTACCCTATACACTGTATCACCACTACCCTATACACAGTGTTAGCCCTACCCTATACACAGTGTTACCACTACCCTATACACAGTGTTACCACTACCCTATACACTGTTCCCACTACCCTATACACTGTTACAACTCCCCTATACACTGTTACCACTACCCTTTACACTGTTACCACTACCCTATACACTGTTACCACTACCCTATACACTGTGTTACTACTACCCTTTGCACTGTGATACCACTACCCTATACACAGTGTTACTACTACCCTTTGCACTGTGATACCACTACCCTATACACAGTGTTAGCACTACCTTATATACTGTTACCACTACCCTATACACAGTGTTACCACTACCCTATACACTGTGTTACCACTACCCTATACACAGTGTTACCACTACCCTATACACAGTGTTACCACTACCCTATACACAGTGTTACCACTACCCTATACCCTGTGTTACCACTTCCCTCTACACTGTGTTACTACTACCCTTTGCACTGTGTTACCACTACCCTATACACAGTGTTACCACTACCCTATACACTGTGTTACTACTACCCTTTGCACTGTGATACCACTACCCTATACACAGTGTTAGCACTACCTTATACACTGTTACCACTACCCTATACACAGTGTTACCACTACCCTATACACAGTGTTACCACTACTCTATACACTGTGTTACCACGACCCTCTGCACTGTGTTACCACTACCCTCTGCACTGTGTTACCACTACCCTCTGCACTGTGTTACCACTACCCTCTGCACTGTGTTACCACTACCCTCTGCACTGTGTTATCACTACCCTATACACTGTATCACCACTACCCTATACACAGTGTTAGCCCTACCCTATACACAGTGTTACCACTACCCTATACACAGTGTTACCACTACCCTATACACTGTTCCCACTACCCTATACACTGTTACAACTCCCCTATACACTGTTACCACTACCCTTTACACTGTTACCACTACCCTATACACTGTTACCACTACCCTATACACTGTGTTACTACTACCCTTTGCACTGTGATACCACTACCCTATACACAGTGTTACTACTACCCTTTGCACTGTGATACCACTACCCTATACACAGTGTTAGCACTACCTTATATACTGTTACCACTACCCTATACACAGTGTTACCACTACCCTATACACTGTGTTACCACTACCCTATACACAGTGTTACCACTACCCTATACACAGTGTTACCACTACCCTATACACAGTGTTACCACTACCCTATACCCTGTGTTACCACTTCCCTCTACACTGTGTTACTACTACCCTTTGCACTGTGATACCACTACCCTATACACAGTGTTACCACTACCCTATACACAGTGTTACCACTACCCTATACACTGTTCCCACTACCCTATACACTGTTACAACTCCCCTATACACTGTTACCACTACCCTTTACACTGTTACCACTACCCTATACACTGTTACCACTACCCTATACCCAGTGTTACCAGTACCCTACACACTGTATTACAACTACCCTATACACTGTTACCACTACCCTATACCCAGTGTTACCAGTACCCTACACACTGTATTACCACTACCCTATACACTGTTACCACTACCCTATACACAGTGTTACCACTACCCTATACACAATGTTACCACTACCCTATACCCTGTGTTACCACTACCCTATACACAGTGTTACCTGTCAGGACCCGGTTTCGAACCTGGGTCTCCGGAGTGAGAAACAGTCACTTAACTAACTGAGCCACGAATAGACAGCAGAACCCAGAAGATGAGGCAGACACAGCAGTACTTAAGACGGTGAATTTAATAAAGAAAAAATACAAAAATACAAAAATGGCAAATCCAAAAAGGTGGTAGGAAAAACACAAAAGAACTCAAAAGAAACTCACCAAAAATAAACAAAAACAAAAAGACAGAATACCACAAGAACGTCACCCGGAATCGACAAGAGCACACAGAACACTAGGGCAGGGTGCTAACATACAAACACAGAGCACAGAACTGAGGGAAACAAAGGGTTTAAATACAATCAGGGGAAAACGAGACACAGGTGCAAACAATAATGGGGATCAAGGGACAAACACAGGGACAAAAAGCACAATGGGGACATCTACTGACAAAAACCCAGAACAACCCTGGCCAAATCCTGACAGAATCCCCCCCCTAGGAACGGCTCCTGACGTTCCTACCAGCTCTCTCAGGGTGGAGAACCCTGAACTGACGAATGAGGTCAGGGTCCAGGATGTCTTTGGCAGGAACCCAGGAGCGCTCCTCAGGACCGTAGCCTTCCCAGTCCACCAGATACTGCCAGGACCGCTGCACCCGGCGGGAATCCAGTATCCGGTGGACGGTATAAGCCGGCTGGCCTCCAATGACACGAGGCGGAGGGGGAGGTCTGTCTGCCGGGACAAGGGGAGAAAAAACAACAGGTTTTAACAATGACACATGAAATGTGGGATTAATCTTAAGGGATCTGGGTAAGTGTAGGCGATAAGAAACTGGGTTAACTCTCCTGGCAACCTTGAAGGGACCGATGTATTTTTGGGACAGCTTGCGAGACTCCACCCGTAGAGGTAAGTCTCTTGTGGAAAGCCAGACTCTCTGGCCGGGGCGCAGGGTAGGCCCGGGACGGCGACGTCTGTTGGCTTGTTGTTGATACCTCTGTGAGGAACGCATCAGATTAAGACGGGTCTTCCTCCACATAAGCCGACAGCGTCTGACGAACCTCAAGGCTGAAGGCACTCTGACTTCTGCCTCCTGGTCCGGGAACAATGGAGGAGCATAGCCAAACTGACACTCGTGCGGGGACATACCAGTGGAGGAGGAGCGCAAGGTGTTGTGCGCGTATTCGGCCCAAACAATAAAGGATGACCATGTGGACGGGTTGTCACGAGTCATACATCGGAGGGTGGTTTCCAGCTCTTGATTCATCCTCTCTGTTTGGCCGTTGGACTCCGGATGATACCCTGAAGATAGACTGGCAGAAGCCCCCATGAGTTGGCAGAAGGCCTTCCAAAACCTTGAGGCGAACTGGGGACCTCTGTCAGAAACCACATCTTGAGGAATGCCGAAGACTCGGAACACATGATTAATTACCAACTCAGCCGTTTCCTTGGCAGAAGGTAACTTAGTCAGAGGGACGAACCTGGCCGCCTTTGAAAACCTGTCGATTATGACTAGGATAGTAGTATTGCCATGGGATGGAGGAAGTCCAGTAATAAAGTCCAATGAGATATGGGACCAGGGTCTGTGGGGAACAGGTAAAGGATGAAGGAGTCCTTGAGGGCGGAGGTGAGAAGATTTGCCCTGGCAGCACACGGGGCAGGCATTGACGAAAGTGGCAACGTCTTCTCTTATGGTAGGCCACCAGAACTTACGCTGGATGAACTCCAAGGTGCGACCTACGCCCGGATGACAGGTGAGGCGAGAGGAGTGCCCCCACAGAAGGACCTGAGTCCTCACTGCCTTGGGGACAAACAACCGATTGGCAGGGCCTCCTTTAGGGTCCGGTTCGCTAGCTTGAGCACGTCTCACGGTATCCTCAACTTGCCACGAGATCGGAGCCACAATCTTAGCAGCAGGAAGGACAGGCATGTCCGTGTCATCTCGAATGGCAGGAGCGTAGACTCGGGACAGGGCATCCGGTTTGAGATTCTTCGACCCGGGCCGATAGGTGAGGATAAACTGGAATCGATTGAAGAAAAGAGACCATCTAGCTTGTCTAGAGTTCAATCGCTTCGCCTGCTGGATATACTCCAGATTTTTGTGGTCCGTAAGCACTTGAAACGGGTGAGAAGCCCCCTCGAGCCAGTGTCTCCATTCCTTCAATGCCATCTTAACCGCTAGGAGTTCACGATCCCCCACATCGTAGTTCCTCTCAGTCGGGGTAAGCCGGTGTGAGAAGAAAGCGCACGGATGAAGCTTCTTGTCTTCACCCCTCTGAGACAGGACAGCTCCAACACCAACCTCTGATGCGTCTACCTCCACCACAAATGGTTCATCCGTAGTCGGTAGTATCAGGATGGGGGCAGAGAGGATGCGCTGCTTGAGTCCTTGGAAGGCCGTCTCAGCTTCTCTTCCCCAAAAAAACCTTGCATTGCCACCTTTGGTTAAAGCTGAGAGAGGAGCTGCCACCAAACTGAAGTTCTTGATGAACTTGCGGTAAAAGTTTGTGAAGCCCAGGAAACGCTGAACATCCTTAACGGATTTGGGGTGGGCCAATCCGCTACCGCCCCTACCTTCCTAGGGTCCATTTGGATTCGACCGGGTTCCACTACAAATCCCAGGAATTGTACTCGGGATGAATGGAATTCACATTTTTCCGGCTTAACGTACAGATGGCTGTCCAGGAGGCGTTTGAGTACTTGTCTGACATGCTTAGTGTGTTCTTGAAGGGAGCTCGAAAAGATGAGGATGTCATCCAAGTAAACGAACACAAATATGTTAAGCATATCCCTAAGCACATCGTTTATGAGCGCTTGGAACACCGCTGGGGCGTTGGTCAGGCCGAAGGGCATCACCAAGTATTCATAGTGACCAGTAGGCGTGTTGAAAGCGGTCTTCCACTCGTCACCAGGTCTGATCCGCACAAGATGGTATGCGTTCCGCAGGTCAAGCTTAGTGAAAACAACTGCTTCCTGGAGCAGCTCGAAGGCTGTGGCCATAAGAGGTAGCGGGTAACGGTTACGGACGGTTATGTCATTGAGTCCCCGGTAGTCGATGCAAGGACGTAACCCACCGTCTTTCTTGGCCACAAAGAAAAACCCTGCTCCCGCCGGGGAGGTTGATGGACGCATGAGGCCTGCTTCCAGAGAGTCCTTGATGTAGGTATCCATAGCAGCTCGTTCGGGTGGAGATAGGGAAAAGATCCGACCCCTGGGGGCAAGTGCCCGGAAACAGGTCGATGGGGCAATCGTAAGATCTATGGGGTGGTAGCATGGTGGCCCTCTGTTTGCTAAACACCAGTTTGAGGTCATGGTAACACTCGGGAACTCGGGTCAGGTCGATGGATTCTAAAGACTCGGGAGTAGAACTCGGGGAATTCTGGAAAATACAAGTAGCTTGGCACGTAGGACCCCACTGCTTGATAGTGCCCACAGACCAGTCGATGTGAGGGTTATGACTGTGAAGCCAGGGGTATCCAAGGACGAGAGGGAACTCGGAACAGGAGATCAAATGAAAGTTCATCAATTCCTGGTGTTGTGAAACTGAAAGTCTCAAGGAGGTAGTGACATGAGTGACAAGTCCAGATCCCAAAGGGCTTCCATCCAATGTAGTAACCCTCATGGGGTCACTTAGAAGTTCAGAGGGAACGCCATTCTCCTTCGCCCAGACACCATCCATGAAGTTACCTGCGGCTCCAGAGTCTACCAAGGCTTGAAGGTGAAGCTTGTGGTTGTCCCAGGAGAGGGTGACTGGAATGAGCAGACGGGAGTTGGACGGATGGGAGGAGGTTATGTTTCCCGTTACAGTTCCCCCCGGTCTGTACGGGACAGAGCGTTTCCCTGGAGCCCGGGACACGTGGAACGGAAATGGCCCGGTTTGCCGCAATATAGACAGCGTCGCTCCTCATCCGGCGGTCTCTCTCAGCCTGGGAGATGCGTCCAATCTGCATGGGTTCCGGTGGAGCCAGTGATGATAAAGGTGGGGACTCGGAGCTGGGACTGATAGGAGCTAGAGGTCTACGGTTGAGTTCTCTCTCTCTCAGACGCTGGTCAATGCGTGAGGCCAACTTGATCAGGGACTCGAGATTGTCCGGTGGTTCCCGAGTGGCCAGTTCATCTTGGATAGTGTCGGAAAGGCCTTTCAGAAAGCACACCGTGAGCGCCTCGTTGTTCCAGCCACTCGCTGCTGCCACCGTACGGAACTGGATGGCATAGTCCGTCACGCTGCGCCAACCTTGATGGAGAGTCAGGAGCTGTTTGGCTGAGTCAGAACCACTGCTTGGGCCTTGAAACACTCGTTTGAATTCCTCAGCAAAGGCAGAGTAGCTGGCACAGCAGGAACTATGGGCATCCCACACAGCAGTAGCCCAGGCCAGGGCTTTTTCCGACAGCAGGGTGATGATATATGCGATCTTAGACCGGTCGGTGGGAAACGACGAGGGTTTAAATACAATCAGGGGAAAACGAGACACAGGTGCAAACAATAATGGGGATCAAGGGACAAACACAGGGACAAAAAGCACAATGGGGACATCTACTGACAAAAACCCAGAACAACCCTGGCCAAATCCTGACAGTTACCACTACCCTATACACAGTGTTACCACTACCCTATACACAGTGTTACCACTACCCTATACCCTGTGTTACCACTACCCTCTACACTGTGTTACTACTACCCTTTGCACTGTGATACCACTACCCTATACACAGTGTTACCACTACCCTATACACTGTGTCACTACTACCCTTTGCACTGTGATACCACTACCCTATACACAGTGTTACCACTACCCTATCCACTGTGTTACTACTACCCTTTGCACTGTGATACCACTACCCTATATACAGTGTTACCACTACCCTATACCCTGTGTTACCACTACCCTCTACACTGTGTTACCACTACCCTTTGCACTGTGATACCACTACCCTATACACAGTGTTACCACTACCCTATACACTGTGTTACTACTACCCTTTGCACTGTGATACCACTACCCTATACACAGTGTTAGCACTACCTTATATACTGTTACCACTACCCTATACACAGTGTTACCACTACCCTATACACTGTGTTACCACTACCCTATACACAGTGTTACCACTACCCTATACACAGTGTTACCACTACCCTATACACAGTGTTACCACTACCCTATACACTGTGTTACTACTACCCTTTGCACTGTGATACCACTACCCTATACACAGTGTTAGCACTACCTTATATACTGTTACCACTACCCTCTACACTGTGTTACTACTACCCTTTGCACTGTGATACCACTACCCTATACACAGTGTTACCACTACCCTATACACTGTTCCCACTACCCTATACACTGTTACAACTCCCCTATACACTGTTACCACTACCCTCTACACTGTGTTACTACTACCCTATACACTGTATCACCACTACCCTATACACAGTGTTAGCCCTACCCTATACACAGTGTTACCACTACCCTATACACAGTGTTACCACTACCCTATACACTGTTCCCACTACCCTATACACTGTTACAACTCCCCTATACACTGTTACCACTACCCTTTACACTGTTACCACTACCCTATACACTGTTACCACTACCCTATACCCAGTGTTACCACTACCCTCTACACTGTGTTACTACTACCCTTTGCACTGTGATACCACTACCCTATACACAGTGTTACCACTACCCTATACACAGTGTTACCACTACCCTATACACTGTGTTACTACTACCCTTTGCACTGTGATACCACTACCCTATACACAGTGTTACCACTACCCTATACACTGTGTTACTACTACCCTTTGCACTGTGATACCACTACCCTATACACAGTGTTAGCACTACCTTATATACTGTTACCACTACCCTATACACAGTGTTACCACTACCCTATACACTCTGTTACCACTACCCTATACACAGTGTTACCACTACCCTATACACAGTGTTACCACTACCCTATACACAGTGTTACCACTACCCTATACCCTGTGTTACCACTACCCTCTACACTGTGTTACTACTACCCTTTGCACTGTGATACCACTACCCTATACACAGTGTTACCACTACCCTATACACAGTGTTACCACTACCCTATACACTGTGTTACTACTACCCTTTGCACTGTGATACCACTACCCTATACACAGTGTTAGCACTACCTTATACACTGTTACCACTACCCTATACACAGTGTTACCACTACCCTATACACAGTGTTACCACTACTCTATACACTGTGTTACCACGACCCTCTGCACTGTGTTACCACTACCCTCTGCACTGTGTTACCACTACCCTCTGCACTGTGTTACCACTACCCTCTGCACTGTGTTACCACTACCCTCTGCACTGTGTTATCACTACCCTATACACTGTATCACCACTACCCTATACACAGTGTTAGCCCTACCCTATACACAGTGTTACCACTACCCTATACACAGTGTTACCACTACCCTATACACTGTTCCCACTACCCTATACACTGTTACAACTCCCCTATACACTGTTACCACTACCCTTTACACTGTTACCACTACCCTATACACTGTTACCACTACCCTATACCCAGTGTTACCACTACCCTATACACTGTGTTACTACTACCCTTTGCACTGTGATACCACTACCCTATACACAGTGTTACCACTACCCTATACACTGTGTTACTACTACCCTTTGCACTGTGATACCACTACCCTATACACAGTGTTAGCACTACCTTATATACTGTTACCACTACCCTATACACAGTGTTACCACTACCCTATACACTGTGTTACCACTACCCTATACACAGTGTTACCACTACCCTATACACAGTGTTACCACTACCCTATACACAGTGTTACCACTACCCTATACCCTGTGTTACCACTTCCCTCTACACTGTGTTACTACTACCCTTTGCACTGTGATACCACTACCCTATACACAGTGTTACCACTACCCTATACACAGTGTTACCACTACCCTATACACTGTTCCCACTACCCTATACACTGTTACAACTCCCCTATACACTGTTACCACTACCCTTTACACTGTTACCACTACCCTATACACTGTTACCACTACCCTATACCCAGTGTTACCAGTACCCTACACACTGTATTACAACTACCCTATACACTGTTACCACTACCCTATACCCAGTGTTACCAGTACCCTACACACTGTATTACCACTACCCTATACACTGTTACCACTACCCTATACACAGTGTTACCACTACCCTATACACAATGTTACCACTACCCTATACCCTGTGTTACCACTACCCTATACACAGTGTTACCACTACCCTATACACAGTGTTACCACTACCCTATACACAGTGTTACCACTACCCTATACCCTGTGTTACCACTACCCTCTACACTGTGTTACTACTACCCTTTGCACTGTGATACCACTACCCTATACACAGTGTTACCACTACCCTATACACTGTGTCACTACTACCCTTTGCACTGTGATACCACTACCCTATACACAGTGTTACCACTACCCTATCCACTGTGTTACTACTACCCTTTGCACTGTGATACCACTACCCTATATACAGTGTTACCACTACCCTATACCCTGTGTTACCACTACCCTCTACACTGTGTTACCACTACCCTTTGCACTGTGATACCACTACCCTATACACAGTGTTACCACTACCCTATACACTGTGTTACTACTACCCTTTGCACTGTGATACCACTACCCTATACACAGTGTTAGCACTACCTTATATACTGTTACCACTACCCTATACACAGTGTTACCACTACCCTATACACTGTGTTACCACTACCCTATACACAGTGTTACCACTACCCTATACACAGTGTTACCACTACCCTATACACAGTGTTACCACTACCCTATACCCTGTGTTACCACTTCCCTCTACACTGTGTTACTACTACCCTTTGCACTGTGATACCACTACCCTATACACAGTGTTACCACTACCCTATACACAGTGTTACCACTACCCTATACACTGTTCCCACTACCCTATACACTGTTACAACTCCCCTATACACTGTTACCACTACCCTTTACACTGTTACCACTACCCTATACACTGTTACCACTACCCTATACCCAGTGTTACCAGTACGCTACACACTGTATTACAACTACCCTATACACTGTTACCACTACCCTATACCCAGTGTTACCAGTACCCTACACACTGTATTACCACTACCCTATACACTGTTACCACTACCCTATACACAGTGTTACCACTACCCTATACACAATGTTACCACTACCCTATACCCTGTGTTACCACTACCCTATACACAGTGTTACCACTACCCTATACACAGTGTTACCACTACCCTATACACAGTGTTACCACTACCCTATACCCTGTGTTACCACTACCCTCTACACTGTGTTACTACTACCCTTTGCACTGTGATACCACTACCCTATACACAGTGTTACCACTACCCTATACACTGTGTCACTACTACCCTTTGCACTGTGATACCACTACCCTATACACAGTGTTACCACTACCCTATACACTGTGTTACTACTACCCTTTGCACTGTGATACCACTACCCTATATACAGTGTTACCACTACCCTATACCCTGTGTTACCACTACCCTCTACACTGTGTTACCACTACCCTTTGCACTGTGATACCACTACCCTATACACAGTGTTACCACTACCCTATACACACTGTTACCACTACCCTATACACAGTGTTACTACTACCCTATACCCTGTGTTACCACTACCCTCTACACTGTGTTACTACTACCCTTTGCACTGTGATACCACTACCCTATACACAGTGTTACCACTACCCTATACACAGTGTTACCACTACCCTATACACTGTGTTACTACTACCCTTTGCACTGTGATACCACTACCCTATACACAGTGTTACCACTACCCTATACACTGTGTTACTACTACCCTTTGCACTGTGATACCACTACCCTATACACAGTGTTAGCACTACCTTATATACTGTTACCACTACCCTATACACAGTGTTACCACTACCCTATACACTGTGTTACCACTACCCTATACACAGTGTTACCACTACCCTATACACAGTGTTACCACTACCCTATACACAGTGTTACCACTACCCTATACCCTGTGTTACCACTACCCTCTACACTGTGTTACTACTACCCTTTGCACTGTGATACCACTACCCTATACACAGTGTTACCACTACCCTATACACAGTGTTACCACTACCCTATACACTGTGTTACTACTACCCTTTGCACTGTGATACCACTACCCTATACACAGTGTTAGCACTACCTTATACACTGTTACCACTACCCTATACACAGTGTTACCACTACCCTATACACAGTGTTACCACTACTCTATACACTGTGTTACCACGACCCTCTGCACTGTGTTACCACTACCCTCTGCACTGTGTTACCACTACCCTCTGCACTGTGTTACCACTACCCTCTGCACTGTGTTACCACTACCCTCTGCACTGTGTTATCACTACCCTATACACTGTATCACCACTACCCTATACACAGTGTTAGCCCTACCCTATACACAGTGTTACCACTACCCTATACACAGTGTTACCACTACCCTATACACTGTTCCCACTACCCTATACACTGTTACAACTCCCCTATACACTGTTACCACTACCCTTTACACTGTTACCACTACCCTATACACTGTTACCACTACCCTATACCCAGTGTTACCAGTACCCTACACACTGTATTACAACTACCCTATACACTGTTACCACTACCCTATACCCAGTGTTACCAGTACCCTACACACTGTATTACCACTACCCTATACACTGTTACCACTACCCTATACACAGTGTTACCACTACCCTATACACAATGTTACCACTACCCTATACCCTGTGTTACCACTACCCTATACACAGTGTTACCACTACCCTATACACAGTGTTACCACTACCCTATACCCAGTGTTACCACTACCCTATACCCTGTGTTACCACTACCCTCTACACTGTGTTACTACTACCCTTTGCACTGTGATACCAGTACCCTATACACAGTGTTACCACTACCCTATACACTGTGTCACTACTACCCTTTGCACTGTGATACCACTACCCTATACACAGTGTTACCACTACCCTATACACTGTGTTACTACTACCCTTTGCACTGTGATACCACTACCCTATATACAGTGTTACCACTACCCTATACCCTGTGTTACCACTACCCTCTACACTGTGTTACTACTACCCTTTGCACTGTGATACCACTACCCTATACACAGTGTTACCACTACCCTATACACAGTGTTACTACTACCCTATACCCTGTGTTACCACTACCCTCTACACTGTGTTACTACTACCCTTTGCACTGTGATACCACTACCCTATACACAGTGTTAGCACTACCCTATACACAGTGTTACCACTACCCTATACACTGTGTTACTACTACCCTTTGCACTGTGATACCACTACCCTATACACAGTGTTACCACTACCCTATACACTGTGTTACTACTACCCTTTGCACTGTGATACCACTACCCTATACACAGTGTTAGCACTACCTTATATACTGTTACCACTACCCTATACACAGTGTTACCACTACCCTATACACTGTGTTACCACTACCCTATACACAGTGTTACCACTACCCTATACACAGTGTTACCACTACCCTATACACAGTGTTACCACTACCCTATACCCTGTGTTACCACTACCCTCTACACTGTGTTACTACTACCCTTTGCACTGTGATACCACTACCCTATACACAGTGTTACCACTACCCTATACACAGTGTTACCACTACCCTATACACTGTGTTACTACTACCCTTTGCACTGTGATACCACTACCCTATACACAGTGTTAGCACTACCTTATACACTGTTACCACTACCCTATACACAGTGTTACCACTACCCTATACACTGTGTTACCACTACCCTATACACTGTGTTACCATTACCCTATACACTGTGTTACCACTACCCTATACACAGTGTTACCACTACCCTATACACTGTGTTACCACTACCCTATACACAGTGTTAGCACTACCCTATACACTGTGTTACCACAACCCTATACACTGTGTTACCACTACCCTATACACTGTGTTACCACTACCCTATACACTGTGTTACCACTACCCTATGCACAGTGTTACAACTACCCTTTACACTGTGTTACCACTACCCTATACACTGTTACCACTACCCTATACACAGTGTTACCACTACCCTATACACTGTGTTACTAC
The DNA here is from genome assembly GCF_036934945.1 of Oncorhynchus masou masou. Taxonomy (NCBI): domain Eukaryota; kingdom Metazoa; phylum Chordata; class Actinopteri; order Salmoniformes; family Salmonidae; genus Oncorhynchus; species Oncorhynchus masou. The sequence continues at coordinate 5,020,820 of NC_088221.1, read as the reverse complement.
TACCCTTTGCACTGTGATACCACTACCCTATACACAGTGTTAGCACTACCCTATACACAGTGTTACCACTACCCTATACACAGTGTTACCACTACCCTATACACTGTGTTAGCACTACCCTATACACAGTGTTACCACTAGCCTATACACAGTGTTACCACTACCCTATACACTGTGTTACCACTACCCTATGCTCAGTGTTACAACTACCCTTTACACTGTGTTACCACTAACCTATACACTGTTACCACTACCCTATACACAGTTTTACCACTACCCTATACACTGTGTTACCACTACCCTATGCTCAGTGTTACAACTACCCTTTACACTGTGTTACCACTACCCTATACACTGTTACCACTACCCTTATCACTGTGTTTCCACTACCCTATACACTGTGTTTCCACTACCCTATACACAGTGTTACCACTACCCTATACACAGTGTTACCATAACCCTATGCACACTGTTACCACTACCGTATACACTGTGTTACCACTACCCTATACCCTGTGTTACCACTACCCTATACACTGTGGAAGCTAAAATAACAGGTACAATCAAGCAGACATAGCCTTTTACAGATTGTTACTGTATTTTCAAGTTCATGCAGTTGTGCAGTGGGCCATGGTATATAGGTAAAATCTCAACACTAGATGGCAGTGTATCCTTCGTGTACTTACCACTAACTATACACAGTGCTGGCGAGAGCTGCCTATTGGCACAGGCAATGCTAGACAGAGCAAAATATTTGAGTTCATAATGCTTTGAGACACCAGGGTTATGAAAACACAGCAACAAAGAAATAACACCTGACAAAATGTTTTGATGTTTGAATTAGCCAACGGCTTTGAACATTGGATTAAAACGGATATTGTGATAAGAGTCACAGACACACATTCACACACACAAATTAAGGTGAAAGTTCATCAAAATATTCTTAAAAATAAACTTGTATGAAAGGCCAATTACAATGCAATACAAATTAATGCTCCCCCCCTCTTTCGGGGTCAAATAAGACTGACAAGATTAGAGAGAAAAATAGTTATAGTCAAAATACATCTCAAACAATAACATGTCTATTTACCAGACAGGTTTTTTGACTGTCTGGAGCCCCTTAAGCAGAAATATATTGTTTTGATTTCAGAGCTAATTTGATGGGTTTGTGAGTTTCTGGCATGTGCATCATTAGAGTCTTCGGTAGCAGTATTGTTTTGATATAGTTACTACCGCCCGGGTGGTGAAATCCATTCCTGGAGACACTCAGTGTGAACCTTTCAATCCAGCCCTTCTGTATCACACCAGATTAAAATCACCATGTGTTACTGAAGGCCTGGAATAAACGCCTGCACACCCAGTAGTAGTAGGATTGGAGTCAGAGAACCCTACTCTATTGCGTTGATATTGAGGAAGCCTCAACTTAGTCTTTGGTATAGCAGTGCATTTGAGTCTCAGTCTTTGATAGTATAGTTGGAGTCTATTGCATTTAAATTGAGCACATGTTCGTCTTTGATATAGTGGTGTATTTGAGTCTTTGATAGTATAGTTTGAGTCTATTGCGTTTATATTGAGTACATGTTAGAGAGACCTTGATAGTAGTGTTTGACTGAGAGTAGAGTCTTGTCACTGCTCCCACAATGGCTGTCAGGTCACTTTTTAGCCCTCAGCTCACAAACCACACGGCCGGCCTGAGCATCACGGCCCTTTATTATGATGTCAGCACTTCGCTTAAAAAGCATTCAATATCTGCAGGACAGCCGCTAGTGGAACATCAATAGAATAATACAGGAAAACAACTAAATGGCTATTACTCATAGATGGCCAGTTCATATGCACATTGATTTATTGATAGCTGGTAGTATAATGCAATTACATGGCAATTATTACTGCATTGGGTAACAGGTTGTTTGCGTTTTTATTGTGGAGGCCTCAGAGCATCTATCTGGTGTGGTAGCAAGCCCTTCATCACCCACGGTATACACAGTTACACACACTGACTGTGCAGATGCTCATGTGCACCTCTACAGGCTTGACATGCACGCACTCACACATGCAGCACGCATGCGTACACACACACTTACACACTAACACACACACTCACACACAATGAGGTACTTAGGAATGATCAAATAACATTTTAATTATTTAGTAGTTATTACTCTTATTAGTCAGTCCATTGATACCTAATGATGATAATCATTGGGGGTGCCTTGGCTAGGAACATGGCTGGCTATCTAATTATTTGGTTAGCTAGGAGAGGAGATTCAGTCATGATACACCTACCTGGGTATCACTTCAACCCTGACCTCACACTACAGTCCACAAATCCTGAGGCGAAAAGCAAGGGAATGGTAAGGGGTAGCGTAAAAACAGAAATAAATGAGAAACCCAGCAGAGGAGGAGAAGAGAGAAGAGGGCCATTAGGCCAGGTCTGGTTAACAGGCCCATTAAAGTATAGTGATCTAGAAAACAAACAGAGCTTCAGTAGGCCCTCGCACGGAAATTACAGGCATAAATCAGAGCATGATTACTTCAAGAGCCTGGTGTTATTGGGTGCTAACACTGCTGTGTACGATCTTTAACGTTATTAACACTCTTAATAGCCAGTGACAGGCTGCAACAGAAGCCTTTAAAAAAAAAACAGCAACCCAATTTAGCATAGCTGTCTCCCCTCCCTAGTCCCAGCCTGGACCTGCACCGCAAGGAATTGGAACAAAAACAGAAATGACAAAAAAAACAAGTTGTTCTCTACACCCGGTGTTAGTCTGTGGGGGTTACAATGTTACTACACCAGTGTCAGAGTGAAATAATATTCCATGATTTGATAGGGATTTGAGTGTGTGTGTGCGTCTGTGTATGTGCGTGCATGTGTGTGTCTGAGTGTATGCTCGTATCTGTGTATGTACAGTACCAGTCAAAAGTGTGGACACACCTACTCATGCAAGGGTTTTTCTTTATTTTTACTATTTTCTACATTGTAGAATAATAGTGAAGACATCAAAACTTTGAAATAACACATATGGAATCATGTAGTAACCGAAAAAGTTTTAAACAAATTAGTCACCCTTTGCCTTGATGACAGCTTTGCGCACTCTTGGCATTCTCTCAACCAGCAGTGTAGCCTAATGGTTAGAGCATTGGACTAGTAACTGAAAGGTTGCAAGTTCAAATCCCCGAGCTGACAAGGTACAAAACCTGTTGTTCTGCCCCTGAACAGGCAGTTAACCCACTGTTCCTAGGCTGTCATTGAAAATAAGAATTTGTTCTTAACTGACTTGCCTAGTAAAATAAAGGTACAAAAAAAAAAAATCATGAGCTGAGTCACCGGCAATGAATTTCATTTAACATGTGTGCCTTGTTAACAGTTAATTTGTGGAATTTCTTTCCTTCTTAATGCGTTTGATCCAATCGGTTGTGTTGTGACAAGGTAGGGATGGTATACAGAATACGGCCCTATTTGGTAAAAGACCAAGTCTATATTATGGCAAGAAAAGCTCAAATAAGCAAAGAGAAACGACATTCCATTATTACTTTAAGAAATGAAGGTCAGTCGACACGGAAAATTTCAAGAACTTTGAAAGTTTCTTCAAGTGCAGTTGCAAAAACCATTTAGCGCTATGATGACACTGGCTCTCGTGAGGACCGCCATAGGAAAGGAAGACCCAGAGTTACCTCTGCTGCAGAGAAAAGTTCATTAGAGTTAACTGCACCTCAGATTGAAGCCCATTGCTTCACAGAGTTTAAGTGACAGACACATCTCAACATCAACTGTTCAGAGGAGACGGCGTGAATCAGGCCTTCATGGTCGAATTGCTGCAAATAAACTACCACCAAAGGACACCAATAAGAAGAAGAAACTTGCTTGGGCCAAGAAACACAAGCAATAGACAAGTGGAAATCTGTCGTTGGGTCTGATGAGTTGAAATGTGCGATTTTTGATTCCAACCGTCTTTTTGAGATGAGTTCGTGAACAGATGATCTCCGCATGTGTGGTTCCTACCGTGAAGCATGGAGGAGGAGGTGTGATGTGTGGGGGTGCTTTGCTGGTGACACTGTCAGTGATTTATTTAGATTTCAAGGCACACTTAACCAGCATGGGTTCCACAGCATTTTGCAGCGATACATCATCCCATCTGGTTTGCGCTTATCATTTGTTTTTCCACAGGACAATGACCCAAAACACACCTCCAGGCTGTGTAAGGGCTATTTGACCAAGAAGGAGAGTGATGGTGCTGCATCAGATGACCTTTCCTCCACAATCACCCGATCTCAACCCAATTGAGATGGTTTGGGATGAGTTGGACAGCAGAGTGAAGGAAAAGCAGCCAACAATTGCTCAGCATATGAGGGAACTCAAAGACTGTTGGAAAAGCATTCCAGGTGAAGCTGGTTGAGATAATGCCAATAGTGTGCAAAGCTGGTGGGTGGCTACTTTGATGAATCCAAAATCTAAAATATATTTAGAGTTGTTTAACACTTTTTTGGTTACTACATGATTCCATATGTTTGCCAAGTGGCGCAGCCATCTAAGGCACTGCATCTTAGTACAAGAAGCGTCACTACAGTCCCTGGTTCAAAGTCGGGCTGTGTCACATCCGGCCGTGATTGGGAGTCCCATAGGGTGGTGCACAATTGGCCTTGTAAATAAGAATTTGTTCTTTTAACTGACTTGCCTAGTTAAAAAAAGGTTAAGTAAATCAAATAGAAATACGTGTTATTTCATAGTTTTAATGCTTTCACTATTATTTTACAATGTAGAAAATAGTAAAAAATTAAGAAAAACCTTTGAATGAGTAGGTAAATCCAAACTTTTGATTGGTACTGTATTTGTCTGCGGACCTACGTGTGGCCGTGTGTGTACGGATGTATATGTTCGTGCATGGATGTTTACATGTGTGTACACACAGCTCCCCATCTCAGGATACCCCTAACCTCTCCTGCATTCTGATTTATGCAAAACAAAATTAAAACCTTCTTAGCAATATGCAGATGTCTTTATGCAAAGCAGCGTTACCTGCTTTGATCTGCATCTCTGACATTCTCTAACTACGGAGAAGAAAAGAACTTTAAAATTGTAAAGAGCCTTAATTGAATTTAAGATAAAAGAAGATACATGGTGTTAATTGGTATACTCTAAGAATAATCCAGACCTTGGAGACCACTGTCCTTTACCGGCCCCCTGCCAAAGTGTCAGGATTTACATGTTTAATTCAACATTTCCACTGTATTAATTATATCGCAGCGAGATGCGCATCACTTCATTTTAAAGTAGAATAAACACCCAAATACTTTTTAATCTTCCATTGAATATCAGTTTTCCTCAGTGAGCTGAAACATATTTATAATGTACACGAGAAAGTATTCTGTTTAAACATGTTCTGGTTTGTAAATCCGGGCTGTTAAATAAGGTACATCAGTGTGCCGCTATTTGAATACTATCAAATATAGAACATCTACATAGATTTTTGTTTAGGTTAACATGAATATAACATCTTATTTGAATTATTCTGCACTTTTGTATATTTTGGCCTCTTGAGATAAAACAAATTCTGATAAATCATTGTTAACCTTAAACCATAGTTCTGTGGAACATACTCAAAAGGCAGCCAAGGTATCGAGGAAATGTATCGAGGAAATGTAGTTATGCAAGAGGGATGATGCATTTCCCAATGAAATGGAAAGAAGGTGGTAAATGAGCTTATCATAGCAGTTTAGATGATATTGATGATAGCTGATGATTTAACAATTGAACTGAAGTACCTTCGAATTTAAACTGGAAAATGACCGTACAATATTTTAATTACTAACTGGAACCATGCCAGTGGAAAGACAAAGAGTAACAACTTACTGAGAAGAATAGCCAGGTTACATTCCAGCTTTTAGTCGGTTCCTTTTGGCATAGCACCAGTTGGGCTTGGCAGGTGTGTGTGTGTGTTGCTGTGAAGTAAAGCAATTTCAACACCAGGCCCCCAGTGTGACCTTTGATTATGAGAGAGGAATACAGTAGTGCTCATATCCCAGGGCGCACTGCTTCCCACTCAACATGATGAATGGCACACAGAGAGCTGCTGGACAAAACAAGCGTTTATGGAGGCAGGCAAGCGCACGCGCACACACACACGCACACACACACACATACGAGCACACACACACACACACACACACACACACACACACACACACACACACACACACACACACACACACACACACACACACACACACACACACACACACACACACACACACACACACACACACACACACAGAGATCTCTACATCTTTCTTTGAAAGGCCCAATCCACACACACTATCACCTGTTATATTACTGTTATGATACTACCACATACCGCATACTTACTTGCACACATACACTGTAGGCTCAGTGACGCCACCACATTCACACACACTCACAGCTGCTAACACACACAAGCACTTATCTCACAGTGTGTTCAGAACATTTAACACACACTGCCCCTGCAAATATCCAGCAAATCAGTGTCTTTTATCTAGCTAGCATGTTCATGTATGGATGTATTAATTACAATACAAACATCTATTATCATCTTCATTGAATCGGTTTCAAAACCATCCCAATGTGGTTTATGTTCTTCAGTTGATTAAACAACAGTAAGAAGTTTATGTAAACACAGTTCAAATGCACCCTGCTCCTGTACACCTCAAAATCTCTCCCTTCTCTCCCTTTTTCTTAAGTGATTTTATTTGGGGGCTTTATTGTAATTTATTGGCTCAAAGTGCATGATCCAGTGTTAAAACTGATTTGATATGGAAACCTGTAGGGACATATTAATTAAAATAGCAATCTAATTAGCATTCCACAGTGACTTAAAAGTTGAATATTATTATATCATTAGAGCTGCAACCGTCGGGTGTGATGAAAAGAGCTTACATGACAGTGAAATTGAAATTCAAAGCGCTGGAGATAATGTACACACAGATCAAAAGAACAAACAGCGGGAAGAAAATAACACAGCAAGAAGTTTTACATTTCCTCACAAGAGGAGGATGAGTACAAAAGCTTTGAGGAAGAGTGCACTGTACACACACCCCCAAAGCCCCCTCCACACACAAACACACACAAAAACAACAAAGTCCAGTACTAGTAGAACTAATGCTGATAATTCAGATAAGGAGGTTCTGCTGTTGGTGTCTGTATTACCACAGTATATTTAAATAAATAGAATAGGATATCATTGTCAGTTTGACTTTAAACCTCAACATATGCATATGTCAATTGTCATGTGACAAACAGTCTTATGCCTAATGTACACCTTCCGCTTCCGCACCGTTCGTTCACTATGTCCGCTCAAAACGAAATATCGTCCGCTCCCGTCCGCACATTTCCGTACGGACGGGGGCAAACTACAACTTACACCACAACTTTAAAGGGCATTCATCAAGTCATCATAAGCACATCATATTGTTTTTAAGCAAAGTCCTACTACGTAAAGGGTGATATAAAAGGTGTTTACATCGCCTGCTTTGTCAAATGTGACATAAGCATTTTCCCAAACCCTTTATTGCATGTCATTTGATTATGCATGACTTTTGAAGCATCTATGCAGGCCTTTAAATTTGTTTTGACGGCTTAATTAATTAAGCCTTAAAAGTTCATTTAAAGTGGAACTATCTTGGGCTATGGCAGTTTCAGGTAAGCTCTTCCTGCACATCATAAGACCTCAGGTTCAAAGCCTCCTTGCTTGCCACGACAGCACATACACACTTTCTCCCTAACCTTGAATCTCCCTCTTTGCCCCTGTTGGCTGTCGCTGTGCTGGGTGTGAGTTAAGCTATGTAGAAGTTAGTTCTCCATGATTACAGCGGCCTGTATTAGCATGTGTCCCAGTAGTGGGCGTTGGTGCCAGAGAGACGCCATAATGAGTCATTAGTATTCATTAGGCAGAGGTGCTGGCCTGAGAGGAGAGCAGCCAGACTCGTGTTGAATCAGCTCCAGCGAGAATGCTCTGACGAGGCGTGGGTCAGGGAGGAGGCAGTAATTAGGCCCACCAGTCAGGAGCAATTTCCACACCTCGAACACGCAAGGTTAAGAGCGTGGCGATGCTGCCACTGAGAGAGGGACAAGAGAAGGGGCAATGTTGCGGATGAGGAAAACACAACCTTGCCCCTCTATCCCTTTTTGCTCTACTGCTCATGCTCTCAACCTCTCTCTCGGTCTCTCCTTCAATACATATTTTCACAATCTGTCCTGCCGTCTAAAACCAAAACACAACAGTGTTCTTCTTCGGTTCCCTTTCTCATTCTTTGAAACTCTCCCTCCATTTCTTCTTCCCCTACTCATTCCCCTTTAATTCTGCCTTTCTGCATTAGATTCTTTGTCTGTCTCCTGTTAAGAACATGTTGCTGTACGAAAACAAGCTGGTCTCTAGCTTCACAAGACAAAATGAGAAGTGTGTTCTTCTGCATGTCTTCTCCAGTCTTTCCTGTGCATTCTACTGACCGTGTATCAAACAATCAAAACATGTATAACAGAAAACTGTAAAGAGTGTAAACTGCACACACTCCTTTAGATAAAACAAAGAAGACAACTCTCTACTTACCCATAGTCAGATGAACTCATTGATACCACCTGTATGTCTCTGAGAGCACTTTGAAGGAAGTTGAAAGAACTTCCTGGAGCCATTGCTAACTGGTGTTAGCACAACTGGAAGTTATTTTTTAACCCTTATTTTACCAGGTAAGTTGACTGAGAACACGTTCTCATCTACAATAACCACCTGGGAAATAGTAGGGTGGATGAATGAGCCAATTGAAAGTTGGGGATGATTAGGTGGCCATGATGGTAGGGGTTAACACTCCTACTCTTACGATAAGTGCCACATTATCTTTCGTGATCACAGAGAGTCAGTACACCTGTTGAACAACCCATATTAAAGACAGCACCCTACTCAGGGCAATGTCCCCAATCACTGCCCTGGGGAATTTTGATATTTTTTAGACCAGAGGAAAGAGTACCTTCTACTGATCATTCAACACCAGGGACCATCCAAGACTGACCCTGCTTAGCTTCAGAGGCAAGCCAGCAGTGGGATGCAGGGTGGTATGCTGCCCGCTCATCTGTTCATCTGAATCTGAGTAAGTAGAAAAAAGAGCTTGATTGCAAAAAATGTCAAACTTTCATTTGAAAGAAAAACTACAAATTGAGGACAGATATGGACTTACCTGGATACTTTTGAATTCATTTGATCGCAGGCAGTTAGTCGTAATTCTGTGTCAAATGTATTCTCTTCCTGTTGGCTTTGTTCTCTCTCTCTCTCTGTGTTATGGAGCATTCACATGTGTTATGGAGCATTCACATTCCACTCACTCCACTATGAGAAGCATTTTACACTACCTCCTGCAAGTGTTTTCTCCATAACGGTTCTATAAAGGTTTTGTTGCATTCACATTTACAAAAGAATCTGTTGGGTCAGTGTGAACCGGGCCACTGTGGTCTTTTCTGACAACCCAGACGATTTTTATCCGGAATGATTTGGAAAGACAATATTGAAACCAGACAATATTGGTGAAATCTGGATGTAGGCCTTGTCCCTTTCAGTGTCGTGGTGCTTACCCGAACAGAAACTCCTCTAGCTTCTATGGTCATTTTTCTGTGGGTTATGAACTAGGAATGGCATGAAAATAGTGTTTTGTTATTTTTGATAATAACACTGGATGGACACTTCACAAAAACTGGAATTAAAAATGGATAAAATAGCTTTTGACAGCAGTGTTTTTAATTAACTCTGTGACTTTCCTGCCACGAGTAGAATAATTCTATGTGATGGGGAATATTCATTGACATCTCCCGCTTATGAAGTGTTTTGGTTCTATTGTGTTTTAATGAGATACACAGCACATCTGAACAATTACTCTTAAATTCAATCTGATGTCATTTTTAAACAAACAATACATGCATTTCCTGCAGACAATAGAAGAGGTGTTTGTGAGTTTGTTTTTGTGTGTATAGACTCAATACACTAAGTACACTAAATATATACAGTATGCTGTAACTATAGGCCGAGTTCAGGCAATTATATTTGACATGACTGATTGAGCATATTTTAGATGTGCTGGTGGTATGGGAAAGGGTTGTAGTATAACTGCATACATATAATCAGAAAATAATAACTGTGGCCTGACAACAGGCTGTGGAAGTTTTATCAAACTGTTATCCAGCCCTATGTGTGCCTAATGAAGGCAAATTACAAGTCTACTATAAGGTTAAAGCCACTCCACACACTTCAAAGGTGGGCTGACCTGCTGTCAGTAAATATGTGATGTGTTTGAGGGACTTTGACTTTGATTGACTGCTATTGAGAAAACACCAGGTCAAGCATTGTGTTTCAGTTGAGATATAGCTCGGGGAAGATCCCACTGCTGACACAAAATGCCTCTGGACGTCAGACGTCAGACAAAAAATAAATTATATGTTGTCCCGTCAACACTAAACGTCGAAACGTCTGTTTACTTTAACTAATAAGAGGTAGGTAGGGATAGGTAGAGCAACAAACTCTCACAATTTCACGCCAGAATTAGACGTTTATCCATGTTTCTCAAACAAATTTTAAAGGTTAGGCATTAACTCCGACGGGTTAAGGTAAGGGTTAAGCTTTGGGAAAGGCTTAAACCAAAATATCACTGGATTCAACATGGAACCTTTGGAATCAGAGGCAGATGCTCATTCCCATCCGCCATCCCCGTCCACAACACCCTTGCAAAACCAAAACCCATTTGAAGGTAACAGCGCTCACTGTTGCCCCTAGTGGCCGGTTTTCACGTCATCTCCCGACGTCCTCAGACATGGATGGATGTCGAATAATGACTTGTATCACGGGTGACCTGGCTGAGGTAGAGGTACGTAACACTGACAACACTGATTCTTTTTCTCTCTTTCTCAGAGTGAGTGGCTACACTACTAGTTTAGCCTCCCTGTTTCTGGTATGATTGTGGATTGGATATATTCTCCATACTACAAGAGAATGGCATGGCATCCCCCTCTCCAAACCTGTCTATTTCCCTCCCTCCCTCCCTCCCTCCCTCCCTCCCTCCCTCCCTCCCTCCCTCCCTCCCTCCCTCCCTCCCTCCCTCCCTCCCTCCCTCCCTCCCTCCCTCCCTCCCTCCCTCCCTCCCTCCCTCCCTCCCTCCCTCCCTCCCTCCCTCCCTCCCTCCCTCCCTCCCTCCCTCCCTCCCTTCTTTCCCCCTTGGTATTGGGCATGCACGTTTTCCCTCAGATTTATGACATGGGCGTATAGGTGCACTTGACAGCTCTCAAATTGGCGCAGCAGAAGAGAGAGCTCTTTAAGTGAGACGGGTTAGCTGGGTAAATCTATCAGGGGTCCGACCAGGAGATGGGAGGGAAGGATGGAGCCGAGGGAGAGGAGGAGAGAGGGAGAGGGGCTTTGAGGGGCCCTGCTGAGCACACAAGTTTCCATGCTGAGCACATTGGCGGCTGGCTGACAGTTGTGCTCAGCCTTCACTGTAATAATAAATAAAAGGGCAATCCCTGCAGATTACACATCTTCCATGTTTTGACATTGACCTTAATACATAATTTAACCACAAAGCCTGAAGAGTGTGTAACGAGATAAGAGAGGACCACAGGAAGGAGAGAAAAAAAGACAGGCAAAAACAGGCGGGGCCAGACGTGAAAAGAAGCACCGATGCTAGCCTGTGACGGTAAACATAACGCCTGTGATCCTCAATCGGACCAAATAAATTGCTAGCTAGCCATCGATAAAGAGGTTTCTGTGTGTGTGTCTGGTTATCTGTCTTCTTAAAGGCTCTGTGTTGTGTTTTGAGCGGATATGTGGGTGTTTAAATGCTGAGCTTGCACTTTATGACAGAGTGTGTGTGTGTGTGTGTGTGTGTGTGTGTGTGTGTGTGTGTGTGTGTGTGTGTGTGTGTGTGTGTGTGTGTGTGTGTGTGTGTGTTTGTGTGCGCGCATGCATGTCTGTGTACACGTATGTGTGTGTCACTCTATAATGGGTCACCATGAAATCTTTATCCACACAGTGTGGAAAGAAAAAATACATATCCTAAAAGAGGATATGAATTCCAATGTGTTCTCTAGCAATTCGGGGTCATGCCATTGCTTACTCTTATGTGAAAACATGCAGGTTTCAGGTGCTGTGAAATTACAGTTTACAATTTTCACAAGTTTGTGGTACAACTAAGCTCAAAAATCTAAACAGATGATCAAAATGGCTCATGTTTCAAAGCACATTTTCCTATTGACTGAGTACAACAAACAACATTTCAACAAAGTAATGTAGTGCCTAGTTAATATACAGTACAGACTGTGTGAATCAGGCATTTATATCACGTTTAAGGCCTGACTCAGATGCAGACAGTGTCGAAATAAGGAAAGTCTGTTACTATTAGACGGGCAGGTAAAGTGACAGGTCAAGGGCAGGCAGAGGTCAGTAATCCAGATATGGTGCAAAAGGTCCAAAATGGCAGGCAGTCGTTCAAGTAACAGACACATCTCAACATGAACTGTTCAGAAGAGACTTTGTGAATCAGGCCTTCATGGTCGAACTGCTGCAAAGAGATCACTACTAAAGCACACAAATAATAACAAGAAACTTGCCTGGGCCAAGAAACACGAGCAATGGACATTAGGTGGAAATCTGTCCTTTTGTCTGATGAGTCCAAATTTGAGAATTGTGGTTCCAACCACCATGTCTTTGTGAGATGCAGAGTAGGTGAATTAATGATTTCTGCATGTGTGGTTCCCACTGTGAAGCATGAAGGAAAAGGTGTGATGCTGTGGGGGTGCTTTGCTGGTGACACTGTCTGATTTATTTAGAATTCAAGGCACACTTAACAGGGATGGCTACCACAGCATTCTGCAGCTATATGCCATCCCATCTGGTTTGCGCTTTGTGGGACTATCAATTGATTTTCAACAGGACAATGAGAATTTCTATAAACCCGCAATACATCTGCTAAACATGTGTATGTGACAAATAACATTTAATTTAATTTGACCCAACACACCTCCAGGCTGTGTAAGGGGTATTTGACCAAGAAGGAGAGTGATGGTGTGCTGCATCAGATGACCTGGCCTCCACAATCTCACGACCTCAACCCTTTGAGATGGTTGGACCGTAGAGTGAAGGAAAAGCAGCAAACAAGTGCTCAGCATATGTGTGAACTCCTTCAAGACTATTGGAAAAGCATTCCAGGTGAAGCTGGTTGAGAGAATGCCAAGTGTGTGCAAAGCTGTCATCAAGGCAGCGGGTGGCTACTTTGAAGAATATAAAATGTAACGTTTATTTTGATATTTTAACACTTTTTTGGTTACTACATGATTTCCATATGTCGGGGTGATGGTCGGATTCATGTTTATCGTCGAAGGAATGAGCGTTACACTGAAGCCTGTACTCTGGAGCGGGATTGATTTGGAGGTGGAGAGTCCATCATGGTCTGGGGCGGTGTCACAGCATCGTCGGACTGAGCTTGTTGTAATTGCAGGCTATCTCTGTGCTTTACAGGGAAGACATCCTCCTCCCTCATGTGGTACCCTTCCTGCAGGCTCATCCTGACATGACCCTCCAGCATGACAATGCCACCAGGCATACTGCTCGTTCTGTGTGTGATTTCCTGCAAGACAGGAATGTCAGTGTTCTGCCATGGCCAGCGAAGAGCCCGGATCTCAATCCCATTGAGCACGTCTGGGACCTGTTGGATCGGAGGGTGAAGGCTAGGGCCATTCCCCCCAAAAATGTCCTGGAACTTGCAGGTGCCTTGGTGGAAGAGTGGGGTAACATCTCACAGCAAGATCTGGCAAATCTGGTGCAGTCCATGAGGAGGAGATGCTCTGCACTATTTAATGAAGCTGGTGCTCACACCAGATACTGACTGTTACTTTAGATTTTGACCCCGTCTTTGTTCAGGGACACATTATTCCACTTCTGTTAAATCACATGTCTGTGGAATTTGTTCAGTTTATGTCTCAGTTGTTGGATCTTGTTATGTTCATACAAATATTTACACATGTTAAGTTTGCTGAAAATAATCTGCGTTGACAGTGAGATGACGTTTCTTTTTTCACTGTTTTTAGTTTGATAACTGCAGAATAGTTGACCTCATACTGTAAATGTAGCAATTTTACATCAATTTATGTTGGAAGGTAAAACCAAATCATTTATGGATGTTTATGTAAATACTACATCCTCATTCTCCATCAGCAAGAGTGATTCAATAGGACAAGGTGGAGAGAGTTGCTCTGTAGATTATGTATGTGCTGCCATTTGGAATGATATAGTGCAGTGTACAATGCACTGCTAAAATTCCTGTGTTGTAATTAGCATTATAAACTGGGTGGTTTGATCCCTGAATGCTGACAGCCATGATATATCAGACTGTATACCACGGGTATGACAAAACATTTATTTTTACTGCTCTAGTTACATTGGTAACCAGTTTATAATAGCAGTAAGGCACTTCTGAGGTTTTTGCTATATGGCCAATATACCAATGCTAAGGGTTATATCCAGGCACTCTGCGTTGCGTCGTACATGAGAAAAGCCCTTAGCCGTGGTAAATTGGCAATTTACCACACCTCCTCATGCCTTACTGCTTAAATATATTCCACTCATTATTTGAATTTCATTGATACACTGTAAGCTGTTGAATTTCAAGCAGAGAGACAGGTGATACCGTGTCAGTTGACAAGTCACTTGGAAAAGGTAGTCTTGTACAATGTTGCATGGGGCAGAAAATGCATACTGTATGTGCTACGTGTGTACAACAGCCAACTCCTTTACAATAGCCCTATTTCTGATGATTTGTCTTATGTACAATGCCTTCGGAAAGTATTCAGACCCCATGACTTTTTCCACATTTTGTTAGGTTTACAGCCTTAATCTAAAATGGATTAAATTGTATTTTTCCCTCATCAATCTACACACAATAACCCATAATGACAAAGCAAAAACAGTTTTTTTTTATGTTGCTAGAAATATCACATTTACATACGTATTCAGACCCTTTACTCAGTACTTTGTTGAAGCACCTTTGGCAGTGATTACAGCCTTGAGTCTTCTTGGGTGTGATTCTACAAGCTTGGCACAGCTGTATTTGGGGAGTTTCTCCTATTCTTCTCTGCAGATCGTCTCAAGCTCTGTCGGGTTCGATGGGGAGTGATGCAGCACAGCTATTTTCAGGTCTCTCCAAAGACGTTCCATCAGGTTTAAGGCCGAGCTCTGCCTGGGCCACTCAAGGACATTCATTGACTTGTCCAGAAGTCACTCCTGCGTTGTCTTGGCTGTGTGCTTTGGATCGTTGTCCTGTTGGAAGGTGAACCTTCACCCCAGTCTGAGGTCCTGAGAGCACTGGAGCAGGTTTTCATCAAGGATCTCTCTGTATTTTGCTCAGTTCATCTTCATCCTCGATCCTGACTAGTCTCATAGTCTCTGCTGCTGAAAAACATCCCCACAGCATGATGCTGCCACCACCATGCTTCACCGTAGAGATGGTGCCAGGTTTCCTCCAGACGTGGCGCTTGGCATTCAGGGCAAAGAGTTCAATCTTTGTTTCATCAGACCAGAGAATCTTGTTTCTCATGGTCTGAGAATCATTAGGTGCCTTTTGGAAACTCGGGTTGGCATGTGCCTTTAACTGAGAAGTGGCTTCTGTCTGGCCACGCTACTATAAAGACCTGATTGGTAGAGTGCTCCAGAGATGGTTGTCCTTCTGGAAGGTTCTCCCATCTCCACAGAGGATGTCTGGAGCTCTGTCAGAGTGACCATTGGGTTCTTGGTCACCTCAATGACCAAAGCCCTTCTCCCCTGATTGCTCAGTTTGGCCCAGTGGCCAGCTTTAGGAATAGTCTTGGTGGGTCCAAACTACTTCCATTTAAGAATGATGGAGGCCACTGTGTTCTTGGGGACCTTCAATGCTGCAGAAATGTTTTGGTACCCTTCCCCAGATCTGTGCCTCTACACAATCCTGTCTCAGAGCTCCTTCAAGCTCATGGCTTGGCTTTTGCTCTGACATGCACTATCAACTGTGGGACCTTATATGTGTGCCTTTCCAAATCATGTCCAATCAATTTAATTTACCCCATGTGGTCTCCAATCAAGTGGTAGAAACACCTCAATTGATGATCAATGAAAACAGGATACACCTGAGCTCAATTTCGAGCCTCATATCAAAGGGTCTGAATACTTAATGTAAATAAGGTATTTCTGTTTTCAATATTTAATACATTTGCAAAGATTTCTAAAAACCTGTTTTTTTTTGTCATTATGGGGTATTGTGTGTAGATTGCTGAGGATAGTAAAATAAAAAAATCAATTTTAGAATAAGGCTGTAACATTTTTTATTTTTTTATTTCCCCTTTATTTATTAACCAGGTTGGCAAGTTGAGAACAAGTTCTCATTGACAACTGCGACCTGGCCAAGATAAAGCAACGCAGTTTGACACATACAGCGACACACATGGAGTTACACATGGAGTAAAACAAACATACAGTCAATAATACAGTATAAACAAGTCTATATATGATGTGAGCAAATGAGGTGAGATAAGGGAGGTAAAGGCAAAAAAAGGCCATGGTGGCAAAGTAAATACAATATAGCAAGTAAAACACTGGAATGGTAGATTTGCAGTGGAAGAATGTGCAAAGTAGAAATACAAATAATGGGGTGAAAAGGAGCAATAAAATAAATACAGTAGGGAAAGAGATAGTTGTTTGGGCTAAATTATAGGTGGGCTATGTACAGGTGCAGTAATCTGTGAGCTGCTCTGACAGTTGGTGCTTAAAGCTAGTGAGGGAGATAAGTGTTTCCAGTTTCAGAGATTTTTGTAGTTCGTTCCAGTCATTGGCAGCAGAGAACTGGAAGGAGAGGCTGCCAAAGGAAGAATTGGTTTTGGGGGTGACCAGAGAGATATACAGTGCCTTGCGAAAGTATTCGGCCCCCTTGAACTTTGCGACCTTTTGCCACATTTCAGGCTTCAAACATAAAGATATAAAACTTTATTTTTTTGTGACGAATCAACAACAAGTGGGATGCAATCATGAAGTGGAACGACATTTATTGGATATTTCAAACTTTTTTAACAAATCAAAAACTGAAAAATTGGGCGTGCAAAATTATTCAGCCCCTTTACTTTCAGTGCAGCAAACTCTCTCCAGAAGTTCAGTGAGGATCTCTGAATGATCCAATGTTGACCTAAATGACTAATGATGATAAATACAATCCATACAATCAAGTCTCCGTATAAATGCACCTGCACTGTGATAGTCTCAGAGGTCTGTTAAAAGCGCAGAGAGTATCATTACATTTACATTTAAGTCATTTAGCAGACGCTCTTATCCAGAGCGACTTACAAATTGGTGAATTCACCTTCTGACATCCAGTGGAACAGCCACTTTACAATAGTGCATCTAAAGTGCATCATGAAGAACAAGGAACACACCAGGCAGGTCCGAGATACTGTTGTGAAGAAGTTTAAAGCCAGATTTGGATACAAAAAGATTTCCCAAGCTTTAAACATCCCAAGGAGCACTGTGCAAGTGATAATATTGAAATGGAAGGAGTATCAGACCACTGCAAATCTACCAAGACCTGGCTGTCCCTCTAAACTTTCAGCTCATACAAGGAGAAGACTGATCAGAGATGCAGCCAAGAGGCCCATGATCACTCTGGATGAACTGCAGAGCTGAGGTGGGAGACTCTGTCTATAGGACAACAATCAGTCGTATATTGCACAAATCTGGCCTTTATGGAAGAGTGGCAAGAAGAAAGCCATTTCTTAAAGATATCCATAAAAAGTGTCGTTTAAAGTTTGCCACAAGCCACCTTTGAGACACACCAAACATGTGGAAGAAGGTGCTCTGGTCAGATGAAACCAAAATTGAACTTTTTGGCAACAATGCAAAACGTTATGTTTGGCGTAAAAGCAACACAGCTCATCACCCTGAACAGACCATCCCCACTGTCAAACATGGTGGTGGCAGCATCATGGTTTGGGCCTGCTTTTCTTCAGCAGGGACAGGGAAGATGGTTAAAATTGATGGGAAGATGGATGGAGCCAAATACAGGACCATTCTGGAAGAAAACCTGATGGAGTCTGCAAAAGACCTGCGACTGGGAAGGAGATTTGTCTTCCAACAAGACAATGATCCAAAACATAAAGCAAAATCTACAATGGAATGGTTCAAAAATAATCATATCCAGGTGTTAGAATGGCCAAGTCAAAGTCCAGACCTGAATCCAATCGAGAATCTGTGGAAAGAACTGAAAACTGCTGTTCACAAATGCTCTCCATCCAACCTCACTGAGCTCGAGCTGTTTTGCAAGGAGGAATGGGAAAAAATTTCAGTCTCTCGATGTGCAAAACTGATAGAGACATACCCCAAGCGACTTACAGCTGTAATCGCAGCAAAAGGTGGCTCTACAAAGTATTAACTGAAGGGGGCTGAATAATTTTGCACGCCCAATTTTTCAGTTTTTGATTTGTTAAAAAAGTTTGAAATATCCAATAAATGTCGTTCCACTTCATGATTGTGTCCCACTTTTTGTTGATTCTTCACAAACAAATACAGTTTTATATCTTTATGTTTGAAGCCTGAAATGTGGCAAAAGGTTGCAAAGTTCAAGGGGGCCGAATACTTTTGCAAGGCACAATACCTACTGGAGCGTGTGCTACAGGTGGGTGATGCTATGGTGACCAGCGAGAAGGGGGGACTTTACCTAGCAGGGTCTTGTAGATGACATGGAGCCAGTGGGTTTGGCGACGAGTATGAAGCGAGGGCCAGCCAACGAGAGCGTACAGTTCGCAATGGTGGGTAGTATATGGGGCTTTGGTGACAAAACGGATTGCACTGTGGTAGACTGCATCCAATTTGTTGAGTAGGGTATTGGAGGCTATTTTGTAAATGACGTCGCCGAAGTCGAGGATTGGTAGGATGGTCAGTTTTACAAGGGTATTATTGGCAGCATGAGTGAAGGATGCTTTATTGCAAAATAGGAAGCCAATTCCAGATTTAACTTTGGATTGGAGGTGTTTGATGTGGGTCTGGAAGGAGAGTTTACAGTCTAACCAGACACCTAGGTATTTGTAGTTGTCCACATATTCTAAGTCAGAGCCATCCAGAGTAGTGATGTTGGACAGGCGGGCAGGTGCAGGCAGCGATCGGTTGAAGAGCATGCATTTTGCTTTACTTGTATTTAATAGCAATTGGAGGCCACGGAAGGAGAGTTGTATGGCATTGAAGCTTGCCTGGAGAGTTGTTAACACAGTGTCCAAATAAGGGCCAGAAGTATACAGAATGGTGTCGTCTGGGTAGAGGTGGATCAGAGACTCACCAGCAGCAAGAGCTACATCATTGATGTATACAGAGAAGAGAATCGGTCCAAGAATTGAACCCTGTGGCACCCCCATAGAGACTATCAGAGGTCCGGACAGCAGACCCTCCGATTTGACACACTGAACTCTATCAGAGAAGTAGTTGGTGAACCAGGCGAGGCAATCATTTGAGAAACCAAGGCTGTCGAGTCTGCCGATGAGGATGTGGTGATTGACAGAGTCGAAATCCTTGGCCAGATCAATGAATACGGCTGCACAGTAATGTTTCTTATCGATGGCGTTTAAAATATTGTTTAGGACCTTGAGCGTGGCTGAGGTGCACCCATGACCAGCTCTGAAACCAGATTGCATAGCAGAGGAGGTATGGTGAGATTTGAAATGGTCGGTAATCTGTTTTTTGACTTGGCTTTCGAAGAAAGGCAGGGTAGGATAGATATAGGTCTGTAGCAGTTTGGGTCAAGAGTGTCCCCCCCTTTGAAGAGGGGGATGACCACAGCTGCTTTCAAATCTTTGGGAATCTCAGACGACACGAAAGAGAGGTTGAACAGGCTAGTAATAGGGGTGGCAACAATTTCGGCAGATAATTTTAGAAAGAAAGGGTCCAGATTGTCTGGCCGGCTGATTTGTAGGGGTCCAGATTTTGCAGCTCTTTCAGAACATCAGCTGACTGGATTTGGGAGAAGGAGAAATGGGGAAGGCTTGGGTGAGTTGCTGTGGGGGGTGCAGTGCTGTTGACCGGGCGAGGAGTAGCCAGGTGGAAAGCATGGCCAGCCGTAGAAAAATGCTTATTGAAATTCTCAATTATAGTGGATTTATCAGTGGTGACAGTGTTTCCTATCTTCAGTGCAGTGGGCCGCTGGGAGGAGGTGTTCTTATTCTCCATGGACTTTACCGTGTCCCAGAACTTTTTTGAGTTAATGTTGCAGGAAGCAAATTTCTGCTTGAAAAAGCTAGCCTTGGCTTTTCTAACTGCCTGTGTATAATGGTTTCTAGCTTCCTTGAACAGCTGCATATAACGGGGGCTGTTCGATGCTAATGCAGAACGCCATAGGATGTTTTTGTGTTGGTTAAGGGCAGTCAGGTCTGGGGAGAACCAAGGGCTATATCTGTTCCTGGTTCTACATTTCTTGAATGGGGCATGCTTATTTAAGATGGTTAGGAAGGCATTTAAAAAAAATCACCAGGCATCCTCTATTGACGGGATGAGATCAATATCCTTCCAGGATACCCCGGCCAGGTCGATTAGAAAGGCCTGCTCGCTGAAGTGATTCAGGGAGCGTTTGACAGTGATGAGTGGAGGTCGTTTGACCGCTGACCCATTACGGATGCAGGCAATTAGGCAGTGATCGCTGAGATCTTGGTTGAAGACAGCAGAGGTGTATTTAGAGGGCAAGTTGGTTAGGATGATATCTATGAGGGTGCCCGTGTTTAAGGCTTTGGGGTGGTACCTGGTAGGTTCATTGATAATTTGTGTGAGATTGAGGGCATCAAGCTTAGATTGTAGGATGACTGAGGTGTTAAGCATGTTCCAGTTTAGGTTGCCTAGCAGCACGAGCTCTGAAGATAGATGAGGGGGCAATCAGTTCACATATGCTGTCTAGAGCACAGCTGGGGGCAGAGGGTGGTCTATAGGCAGCAACGGTGAGAGGCCTGTTTTTAGAGAGGTGGATTTTTAAAAGTAGAAGTTCAAATTGTTTGGGTACAGACTTGGATAGTAGGACAGAACTCTGCAGGCTATCTTTGCAGTAGATTGCAACACCGCCCCCTTTGGCAGTTCTTTCTTGTCTGAAAATGTTGTAGTTTGGGATGAAAATTTCAGAATTTTTGGTGGTCTTCCTAAGCCAGGATTCAGACACAGCTAGAACATCCGGGTTGGCAGAGTGTGCTAAAGCAGTGAATTAAACAAACTTAGGGAGGAGGCTTCTAATGTTAACATGCATGAAACCAAGGCTATTACGGTTACAGAAGTCATCAAAAGAGAGCGCCTGGGGAATAGGAGTGGAGCTTGGCACTGCAGGGCCTGGATTCACCTCTACATCGCCAGAGGAACAGAGGAGAGTAGGATAAGGGTACGGCTAAAAGCAATAAGAATTGGTTGTCTAGAATGTCTGGAACAGAGAGTTAAAGGAGGTTTCTGGGGGCGATAAAATAGCTCCAAGGTATAATGTACAGACAAAGGTATGGTAGGATGTGAATACAGTGTAGGTAAACCTAGGTATTGAGTGATGATGAGAGAGATATTGTCTCTAGAAACATCATTGAAACCAGGAGCTGTCATCGCATGTGTGGGTGGTGGAACTAATAGGTTGGATAAGGTATAGTGAGCAGGACTAGAGGCTCTACAGTGAAATAAGCCAATAAACACTCACCAGAACAGCAATGGACAAAGCATATTGAAATTAAGGAGAGGCATGTGTAGTTGAGTGATCAAAAGGATCCAGTGAGTAGTGAGGTTGGTTGGGGTCACGGCGATTCAGACAGCTAGCCGGGCCATCGGTAGCAAACTAGCATAGGATAGAGGTCTGTTTTTAGCCACCTCGTGCGTTTCCGTTGGTAGGATTAGTGAGGTTTCGTGTGGTAGAGGGGATCAATCCAATTCGCAAAAAAATAAATAAATAGATATAGTTATAGAGGCCCAAGAAAAAATAAAATAAATAATAAATAATAAATTGTCCGATAGGTCTATTCAGATAAGCCGATAAGACAGCTAACGATTAGCGGACCGCAGATGGGCATTCAGGTAACGTCGCGACGGAGGAGCCAGCCGGATAACTCCCTCTGTTAGATAACGTCGGTAGTCCAGTTGTGAAGGCCCGGTGGGGCTCCGCGTTGGCAGTAAAAATGGGTCCGGATAGGTGATTGTAGCCCAGGAGTGACTGATGGAACTCTTCAGCTGACTAGCTCCAGAATAATTGATTTTTGCTCCGGAATCGACGTAAACCGATTGTCACACGGATAGCAGCTAGCTAGCTGCGAGATCCAGGTATAAATGTCCAGAGTTAGCGGTTGAAATCCGGGGACATGGAGAGAAAAATAGGTCCGGTATGTTCCGGCCCGAGCCGCGCCGTACAAAACTGGCGACAGACCCTCGAGCCAAACAACAGCTGGTGACCACAAACCGTGGCCAGCTGAACACCAACGACCAGCTAGCAAAGAAGCTAACTAGCTTCTGATTAGCTTCTGGTTAGCTTCAGGCTAGCTTCTGGCTAGCTTCTATGGAGGATTACAGATTTGAGGTAAAGAATACTTTATTTTTTTAAATATAAATTGGTGAGGCGGGATGCAGGAGAGTGTTTTGAAGATGAGTTTATGGAAAATGAAAAATATATATAAAAATGTATGCCAGGAAAGTTGTAAATATATATATATATATATATAAATATATATACGGGACATGACAAGACGAGGACAAAAGACGTCTGACTGCTATGCCTTCTTGGAGTTCATAAACATAACAAAATGTGGAAAAAATCAAGGGGTCTGAATACTTTCCTAAGGCACTGTAGGTACTGTGTAAGGATAATGAAACTGTAAGACTGACACATTTCTCAAAAAATGCTCACAACCTGCCATTGGAAAAAAAAGAAAAAAATTGTGCATGTCAAGTTCTAGTCAAATCCTATATGGAAAATGATATTTACCATCTTCTCTTCTTTCTGTTCATCACTGAAAAAATAATAGTTTTGAAATGTGTATCTTGCATTTTCTGCTATTTACTAAATGGTGAGCCCATCATTATCTGAAGTGTTGGTGACTAAACTAAATGTTCTCATGGTATTTCACAGACAACCTTGATTTTGCATGAATGACTCAGGGGTAAAAGATGTGAAACCCCAATGAATGCACAATCAACGGTTCTGAACATGATAGGGTGTTATTTCAAGTGTTATCCATTTAGAGTTTGGCAAATATACCACTTACATCTGAAGAATGTGCCAAAGTGATTGAAACAAACTGTAACATGACACATTCCTAGTGTTGAAGGTGAGATTGATGATTGGTACATTAGTGTAATGGAGTTTTGCACAAGCTTCTCAGGGTGTTACAGTATTTCTCTTACACTCTGAGTAGTCCAAAAACTAGTGTTGAGTATTGAGAAAAACGCAATTGTCAAAAGAGTATTCCTTGCCTCAGCTCCCTTCCAGCACTGATCTGAAAACGGACGATAGTGAGAAGCCCACATGGGAACTTACTTTACCTTTGTCCAGTTCTTTTACACCAAACTAAATGGAAGAAAGGAGGCAAGGAGGGAAAGCATCTATCTATCTATCTATCTATCTATCTATCTATCTATCTATCTATCTATCTATCTATCTATCTATCTATCTATCTATCTATCTATCTATCTATCTATCTATCTATCTATCTATCTATCTATCTATCTATCTATCTGTCTGTCTGTCTGTCTGTCTGTCTGTCTGTCTGTCTGTCTGTCTGTCTGTCTGTCTGTCTGTCTGTCTGTCTGTCTGTCTGTCTGTCTGTCTGTCTGTCTGTCTGTCTGTCTGTCTGTCTGTCTGCCTGCCTGCCTGATAATGTGACAACACATGTGAAAACCTGATCTCATGTAAAATAAATGTAAAAGCAACATGTGATAACATGAAACTACATGTGACAACATTTGAGCTAGAAGAAAACCCTCCAGGGGAGCATGACACATCAAGTCCTAAAAAACATCATTGGGGACATCACTGGAGAAAAAGGGAAACTCCATTTATTTTTAAACTCCAGGTGACCATGAAAAGATCCCAAGAACGCTATTGCCCTCACATAGAAATCACATGTTCACAAATCATGTCAAAGTGTGTTTTTAGAACACTTTACATGAGAAACCATGATTTTGGAACTCTTCACAAAATAATTTTTTCACATGTGCTTACATGTTGTCTCCAGTAGTTTCATGTTATCACATGTTGAAACTTTACATTCCTGTGTTGTTTCATTTTTTCAAGTGTGATGTGCCCACATTGTCAGGTGTAGTTTCACGTTATCATATGTTGCTTTACATGTTGTCACATGTCACTCTCCTCTTTTGACCTCACCCTCTCACCTTCCCCCCCTACTCACAAGGCAGGCAATACGCTCGACCTCATCTTTACTAGATGCTGTTCTTCCACTAACCTCATTGCAACTCCCCTCCAAGTCTCCGACCACTACCTTGTATCCTTTTCCCTCTCGCTCTCATCCAACACTTCCCACACTGCCCCTACTCGGATGGTATCGCGCCGTCCCAACCTTCGCTCTCTCTCCCCCGCTACTCTCTCCTCTTCCATCCTATCATCTCTTCCCTCTGCTCATACCTTCTCCAACCTATCTCCTGATTCTGCCTCCTCAACCCTCCTCTCTTCCCTTTCTGCATCCTTTGACTCTCTATGTCCCCTATCCTCCAGGCCGGCTCGGTCCTCCCCTCCCGCTCCGTGGCTCGATGACTCATTGCGAGCTCACAGAACAGAGCTCCGGGCAGCCGAGCGGAAATGGAGGAAAACTCGCCTTCCTGCGGACCTGGCATCCTTTCACTCCCTCCTCTCTACATTTTCCTCCTCTGTCTCTGCTGCTAAAGCCACTTTCTACCACTCTAAATTCCAAGCATCTGCCTCTAACCCTAGGAAGCTCTTTGCCACCTTCTCCTCCCTCCTGAATCCTCCTCCCCCCCCCCTCCTCCCTCTCTGCAGATGACTTCGTCAACCATTTTGAAAAGAAGGTCGACGACATCCGATCCTCGTTTGCTAAGTCAAACGACACCGCTGGTTCTGCTCACACTGCCCTACCCTGTGCTCTGACCTCTTTCTCCCCTCTCTCTCCAGATGAAATCTCGCTTCTTGTGACGGCAGGCCGCCCAACAACCTGCCCGCTTGACCCTATCCCCTCCTCTCTTCTCCAGACCATTTCCGGAGACCTTCTCCCTTACCTCACCTCGCTCATCAACTCATCCCTGACCGCTGGCTACGTCCCTTCCGTCTTCAAGAGAGCGAGAGTTGCACCCCTTCTGAAAAAACCTACACTCGATCCCTCCGATGTCAACAACTACAGACCAGTATCCCTTCTTTCTTTTCTCTCCAAAACTCTTGAACGTGCCGTCCTTGGCCAGCTCTCCCGCTATCTCTCTCAGAATGACCTTCTTGATCCAAATCAGTCAGGTTTCAAGACTAGTCATTCAACTGAGACTGCTCTTCTCTGTATCACGGAGGCGCTCCGCACTGCTAAAGCTAACTCTCTCTCCTCTGCTCTCATCCTTCTAGACCTATCGGCTGCCTTCGATACTGTGAACCATCAGATCCTCCTCTCCACCCTCTCCGAGTTGGGCATCTCCGGCGCGGCCCACGCTTGGATTGCGTCCTACCTGACAGGTCGCTCCTACCAGGTGGCGTGGCGAGAATCTGTCTCCTCGCCACGCGCTCTCACCACTGGTGTCCCCAGGGCTCTGTTCTAGGCCCTCTCCTATTCTCGCTATACACCAAGTCACTTGGCTCTGTCATAACCTCACATGGTCTCTCCTATCATTGCTATGCTGACGACACACAATTAATCTTCTCCTTTCCCCTTCTGATGACCAGGTGGCGAATCGCATCTCTGCATGTCTGGCAGACATATCAGTGTGGATGACGGATCACCACCTCAAGCTGAACCTCGGCAAGACGGAGCTGCTCTTCCTCCCGGGGAAGGACTGCCCGTTCCATGATCTCGCCATCACGGTTGACAACTCCATTGTGTCCTCCTCCCAGAGCGCTAAGAACCTTGGCGTGATCCTGGACAACACCCTGTCGTTCTCAACCAACATCATGGCGGTGGCCCGTTCCTGTAGGTTCATGCTCTAAAACATCCGCAGAGTACGACCCTGCCTCACACAGGAAGCGGCGCAGGTCCTAATCCAGGCACTTGTCATCTCCCGTCTGGATTACTGCAACTCGCTGTTGGCTGGGCTCCCTGCCTGTGCCATTAAACCCCTACAACTCATCCAGAACGCCGCAGCCCGTCTGGTGTTCAACCTTCCCAAGTTCTCTCACGTCACCCCATTCCTCCACTCTCTCCACTGGCTTCCAGTTGAAGCTCGCATCCGCTACAAGACCATGGTGCTTGCCTACGGAGCTGTGAGGGGAACGGCACCGCAGTACCTCCAGGCTCTGATCAGGCCCTACACCCAAGCAAGGGCACTGCGTTCATCCACCTCTGGCCTGCTCGCCTCCCTACCATTGAGGAAGTACAGTTCCCGCTCAGCCCAGTCAAAACTGTTCGCTGCTCTGGCCCCCAATGGTGGAACAAACTCCCTCACGACGCCAGGACAGCGGAGTCAATCACCACCTTCCGGAGACACCTGAAACCCCACCTCTTCAAGGAATACCTAGGATAGGATAAGTAATCCTTCTCACCCCCCCCCTTAATGATTTAGATGCACTATTGTAAAGTGGCTGTTCCACTGGATGTCAGAAGGTGAATTCACCAATTTGTAAGTCGCTCTGGATAAGAGCGTCTGCTAAATGACTTAAATGTAAATGTAAATGTATTCACAAAGTCTGCAGCATTTACCACACATTCAGCACCTATGATGCGTCTTTGAACTTAGCAAAAGAGTGCCATCTGCACTGCTATTTTAGTTCAGTTAAACCTGACTATTCTCTCATCATTGATTTAATTGAATTATTTCAGCAATTTGAGGGTTTTCTCTATAGTTTTCTAATGTTGGTGGGGCATATTATTCGGTTTTAATGTTGCTAGTGAAACACTGATAAATATACAACTTTTTCTTTTTTAACCACTTAACAAAGCTGAGATTTACTTTGAAGTACAAAGTGTGGAAATACAGGTAAAATCTGGTGGCGTAGCAGTGTGTGCGTGCGTGCGTGTGTGTGTGTGTGTGTGTGTGTGTGTGTGTGTGTGTGTGTGTGTGTGTGTGTGTGTGCTGCCATGGTTTTAAATGTACCTGGCTGTAGCTAGGACAGTGGCAGCAGTGGCACTTTCGTGCTTTGGTGCTCTGCCATGCGTCTCTCTTATGTCAAGATGGCCAGGCTGTCTGTGTGTGTGTGTGTGTGTGTGTGTGTCAGGCGGTGCAGGGCGGTGCTTTGCCACTGCAGTAGTGATCTAATGAGCCTGTAAACACATTCATTTGACATGAATTGGAAAGAGATCACAGGGCCTCTCAGAGAGGAGTGTGTGTGGGTGTCTCTGTGTGCGTGTGTTCTTGCGTGTGCATTTGTTCTTGTGTGTGCATGAATCTGTGTGTCCTTGGGTGGGTGTCTCTGTGTGTGCGTGTGTTTATGTGTGTGTGTGTGTGTGTGTGTGTGTGTGTGTGTGTGTGTGTGTGTGTGTGTGTGTGTGTGTGTGTATGTGTGTGCGTGCGTGCGTGTGTGTGTGTGCGCGTCTGTCTGTCTGTGTGCGTGGGTGTCTCACTGTGTGTCTTTGTGTTGGGGTATGGGAGGTTATTCAGTCAGAAAATTGTATCCCAGATCAAAGATTTATAGTCTAAAATCCTTGATTATGCGACAGAGAGGCAAATTAGAGGCAGCTTTCTGCCAGAGAGTGCTGAGTCGTTTGGTCAGGGCCAGCTGATCAGGCCCTGTTTATTGGCACGGAGTACTGTTTCACTGGGGAAGGATTTAGAAGCTCCACATACTGGGAAAAGTAGCCCACTGTTTTGTCAACACTTGAGTCAGCTAAGAGAGGGCAATACATAAACTGAAAAAGGGAAGGACTTTGTCTAATATTTCTAGTGCATTAAAGCCCCCATGCACTTGTCAATAAAACAATTGTACACGAGAGTGCGTGATAAACAACTTTTTTAGCAAGGCTGTGCTGAGGTTTTAGGTACAAGGCGGAGCCTCTGTCTATTTCATCCCTGAACAAAAATATAGGCCCAGTCCAAAAATACATCCATGGTTGCTATGCAAGCCGGCTGGCCGTTCATTCTATCGTTGCCAGAGACGTGACCCAGTCGTTAAGTATTTCTTTCTATATCTATGGACGCGACCCAGTCGTTCTTTCTAAATGTTACGTTGCAATGCTGGCTGGCAATGCTCTTATCCCTTGCATGCCAGCTAGCCAACTACGGCTAACACTGTCCGGTCAAACAGTGCAGCTATAATAACATCAAAGTAGCTCAAGTTGCATTTGTTAAAGCTGTTTTGGATATATCCACAACAACGAGGTAATGATGTGCAATTTCGCCCGGCAAAGAAAATGTGCTATCTCGTCAGGACACTATTCAGAGGAGCTAGGCAACTACACAGTTAACCCAATCCATTCAAACGGATGCTGGTAAGACCGCAAACTATCTGCATTTGACGTTGTTTGACCTGTTTTTCTGTTGACACTTCTTTGTATATATCCATAAAAATGATGCCGATTCATGATTTCGACTGGCTGAGAAAATATGTCCATCTTGACCTGACATGTTAATTCAATCAGACAGTGAAGATTGAATTACAATATTGAAACAATGATGCAAATGTCGAGTGACAGAGCAATGTTTGTACAAACCCCTGTTGTTGCAAACCAAATGTTAGGCTAGAAGCAAGGGCCAATAATGTCTAGGTGCTTTTTACAGTACATATCAAGTTCATGAATTGGATGTCTGGGCTGATGGGCCAGTGGATGAGCAGGGATTTCTCAGATGGAACAGAAAAGAAGATGCCCATTTTTGCGTCATCGGCTTACCCGAGCTAAATGTTTTTTTTTAATATGGCTTAGAACGCGTCTCGACCAATCGCACTGCGTGCTCTGACCAATCCGTTGTTTTGACCCAATTACCCCTTAAAAAAACAAAAAAACAAAGGCATGATACCTGTCAGTTGGAGCTGGACCATGAAAGCTGTGTTAGGCCTCTGAGTTGCAAAGGCCCATCGTATAATCATCAGGGTCTTTACAAAGTCTATTTCATCATTCTGCCAAATAGACTTTTTGAGGATACTGGAGAACATAACTTATTTAACTTTTTCTAATGAGTAAACACTTTTGAATTCTGTTGTTCAAAAGTAAATAAAGAAACCAGACTGCAATGAATGGTTGTTGTCATTCTCTGTAAATTCTTGTGTCAGTTATTTACATAACATAATTAACAAATGCGCTACAATTCAGTATAACTTATTCACAGTAAAAGGAATTTCTATTCTGATCCATACAAAATAAGTAACACTGTTTTAGTGACTGATGGTAAAAATGATATGGAATTTCCGTGATCAGACGTTTTCTTATCTGGATAGTAAATGAAACACAGCTGCACCAAAACAAATGTCAGAAAGCATTGAGCATTACATATGATAAGGAACGACACACACAAGTAATATAATATTAATTAAACAATAACTTAATTGAAAGAATAAGTTTACGGGAATACATTGACTCATTCAAACCTAGAAACTAATTGAAAGTATCATAACCATAACATCATACACACACTCTTGCCCTTTCGTTTAGGTGCCACACAAGCAAACCACGTCCTATTCTCCTTTCCAACTTTACTGTAACTGTTACGCACGCCTCTATGAAGAGGGAACGCAACACCCTGCTACAACTCAACTCTCCGTGAAGTGAAAGAGGTATGGACTTGTAGGTGTGAGGAAGGATGACAAAAGGCAGAGAATTTACCGTTTACTAGGAATTTATTCCATCACATGGTAATATGGGGAAAAGGGGCTGGACGGAGACAAAGCAAAGAAAGTAAATGTCAAAGCCCCCCTCTCCTATCTTAACTGCCTACCCACTACTTACCTAATTTAGCACCACCTGGTGCCCTAACCAAAATACAGGGTGTGGTCCGCCCCGGTCTTACCTAGAGTGCCTCAACAGTGAATTTACTATGGGTATATGTATGCCTGCGGGCCTCTTGCCTAAGCACTCCCTATGTGCCTTCCCCTTCCCCCCTGGGAACAAATGAAACAGAATAACACAAACAATTTCAATGATCAAAACACTGCGTCCTATTGACACACAGACATAACCAATCAGCTCTCTCACTCAACCAATACAGGACACACTAATCATCTCCCTCTGAGAACAACCAACACGGTATATCACCCTCAGCCATCAGCCTCCTCTCTAAGCAATTATCTTTCTGCAATCTTCTCTCTCCAAGAACATAAACAACATATATAGCTTCAGGAGGAGTCTAATGGGATACAGCTGTAACTTGAGGGGGCGGGGTCAGCTTCAATTAGCCATGGAGTCGACCAATCAGCTGCTTGGGGAATTTCAGGAAGCCATCTTCTGAAACACACACAAATACACAAACTATAACACAGAAACTGGGGAACGTAACATGCCCGCCACAAAAATTGCAAACATACAGTTTGTAATAACAAAAACCAACGCATCCCCAGTTAGTAAACCCATGATAGAGCATCGGCAACCACATTCGCTGAGCCCTTCACATAAGCTATCTGTACATTATATCCTTGGACAATCAGAGCCCACCGCATAAGGCGGTGGTTCTGATTGTACATTTGCTTCAAGAACACCAATGGATTATGGTCTGTGAAGACCATTACAGGCAAGGCACTGGAGCCCACATATACCTCAAAGAACTGTAAGGCAAGCAATAAAGCCAGCGTCTCTTGTTCAATTGTAGAGTACCTTGACTGACACGAGTTGAACTTACGGGAGAAGAAACTGACGGGTCGATCCGCTCCAACTTCATCTTCCTGTATGAGAACCGCAACCACCCCCACTATACGAGCATCTACCTCCAACTTAAAAGGTTTGTCAAAGTTGGGGGCGGCAAGCACTGGGGCACTACAAAGTAGCGCTTTAGCGGACTCAAAAGCATAGTTACAGTCCTTGGACCACTTAAATGGTACCTTGGGACGAAGCAGAGATGAAAGAGGAGCTACTATTGTTGAGAAATTCTTACAGAATGTACGATAGTACCCTACCATCCCCAGGAATCTGTGCAACTGGCGGTGAGTCGTGAGAGCAGGGAAAGCAACAATTGCTTCCACTTTGTCAGTTACTGGACGCACTTGACCATGTCCCACTTGTTTCCCTAAGTAAGTCACAGTAGCCTTCCCAAACTCACACTTGGCCAAATTGAGGGTTAAAGAAGCATTCTCCAACCGCTGAAACACACTTTTCAATGTGGAGAGATGATCAGACCAAGTAGACGAATGAATCTCCACATCGTCAAGGTAAGCAGTACAATTTGGCACATCTTCAAACACAATATTAACTAGCCGCTGAAAAGGAGCAGGTGCATTACACATGCCAAAGGGCATCACAGTGTATTGTACAAAGTTATCAGGCGTAACAAAAGCCGAGATGTCCGGAGCGTGAGAGGTCAGAGGCACCTGCCAACAACCTTTTAGCAAATCTAACTTGCTAAGTAAGCACCAGAGCCAATTCTATCAATGCAGTCATCTAAGCGAGGTAGAGGGAAAGAATCAGACTTTGTAACTGCATTTACGCGACGATAGTCCGTACAGAAGCGGGACGTACCGTCAGGCTTAGGAACAAGAATACATGGGGAACTCCAGGAGCTGTTACTGGGTTTTGCCATGTCATTCTGTAATAAATAAGTTACCTCACTTTTCATTACCTCGCTTTTCTTAGCATTAACCCGGTACGGATGCTGACGTATAGGAGCAGCGTTCCACACATCAACGTCATGTTCCAAGATGGACGTGCGACTTGGAACGTCCTGAAACACATTGAGAAAACTGTTTATCAATAGGATAAGATCCTTAGTTTGATCGTTATCCAAATGTTCCGTTTGAGAGGGTAATTACATAGGCGTTCACACTGCTGTAAAGTGTGGCGTAACTCCAACCCGTCCTCCTTATCCTCCTCTAGGTCCCAGCCAGGCTTCAGCACCACCACAGCCACACTGGAGACGGCTGGCTGGACCGGCTTTCCTGAGGAACTGTTGGGAGAATCATGCACATAATATGTTTTCAGCATGTTAACATGACACACACGGGAAGAACACCTTCGATCTGGGGTCTTTATCACATAATTGGTGTCACTGAGTTTCTTTTCCACCAGATATGGTCCAGAAAAATGTGAGGATAGAGATGAGCCAGGGATTGGCAACAAAACTAAAACTTGATCCCCTGGTGCAAAAAAACGGCCAACAGCCTTTTTGTCATAATGCAACTTCATGCGTTTTTGCAAAGAGGAGAGAGACTTTTGGGCTAACGCACATGCGGCGTGCAGTCTCTCCCGCATCTTACTGACATAATCTAACACATTTTTATGGGAGCTACTGGGTGTAGGAGATAAGATATGCTCCTTCAAAACTTTCAGCCGACCCTGTGGAGTGTGTCCAAACACAAGGTCACCAGGGCTGAACCCTAAGGACTCTTGTATCATTTTCCTAATAGCAAATAGGACAAAGGGCACCCCCTCATCCCAATCGGTACTGGTATCCATGCAATACTTGCGTAGCATTGCCTTCAGCGTCTGATGCCAGCGTCCGAGAGCCCCTTGACTCTCCCTTGACCAGGTCAGGTAACCAGTTCTTACTAACAATAATATGTAGTGCTACTCGATACCCAGAGGCTATTCCTCTCCGTACTGTAACGGCTAAGACTGTGGTGAAGGCTCTAGCGAAGTTCTTCTGTACGTTTGGTCTCCCTAAAGTAATCCAGACTGATCAGGGATCCAACTTCATGTCAAAACTGTTCTCAAATGTGTTAAAGACATTGTGTATTTCCCATCAGACCATAAGTCTTTGTGATCCCCAAATGTCCGGACCATGCCTGGTCATGGGCGAGTGACAGCACCTGCTGTCGGAACGGTGTAGAAACAACCACTTGACACACTTCACTCCAGTCATTAACGGTGTAATGAGCTGCCCATTTCCGCATCAAAACTCCTGCTTCCATAAAGTAGACGGTCTCCTTAGTTTTAGCTTCTTCAGTGGAAATTACCGAAGCAAAACATTTGCGAAGACTGGTGTCTCCCTTTTGACAGACAAAAGAATGGCATGTAATTGGGGCGCGATTTCACTTTCCCCTGCTTTAGTTTTTACGGGGGTAAAAACTGTCGGCCTTGCAGAAGGAATACTCGGTGCATTGTCTTCTACATCAACATTCTCAAAAATGGAACTAGCCACTTGCCCTCATTAACACACAAGCAGGAAAAACATGTAGAAATGCTTGAACCAATTTCTCATCTGCAATTCTGATTTCTGGGTTGTCTACTACCTCTAACACAGGAGTGACATTACCACCAGCAATATCATTCCCTAGTAGCAATGTGACTCCTTTTACTGGCAGCGTAGACACCAACACGGAAACGTCCTGATACCAAGTCTGACACTAAGTGGACCCAGTGTAATGGTACAGGTACGGTTTTTGTCTCTATTCCCTGTAATATGACATGAGAGCCACAAGACGTTTCAGGAGACCAGGGTAAAGCATCAGTAACAATAACTGACTGCGCCGCCCTGGTGTCTCGTAAGATTTGGATAGGCTTTTGATCAGCTTGTTCTCCTGTTAAGGAAACACAACCGGCAGAGATAAACGGAGCATAGACAGGATCCGGATTCTCAAATGCTGAATCAATAACTCGATCCAATAGACGAGCCAAAGACTAACTTTTCATTTTTGGGGACGGTGACTTTGGACTGTTTTGGTTTATTTTTCAAAACTGGGCAGTCCGCAATCACGTGACCCTTTTGGTTACAG
This sequence comes from Oncorhynchus masou masou, assembly GCF_036934945.1. Taxonomy (NCBI): domain Eukaryota; kingdom Metazoa; phylum Chordata; class Actinopteri; order Salmoniformes; family Salmonidae; genus Oncorhynchus; species Oncorhynchus masou. The sequence continues at coordinate 4,986,866 of NC_088221.1, read as the reverse complement.
TAAAATCATTCATGGATTTCATGAAAACGCTTAGGCTTGTCAGAGGAAAAGCGACCTGAACGAGGAACTGATGATGTAATCGTCCGGCCTTCAAAACGCGGAGCACCAAAGACAGTCTTGTGTGTCAAAGCGTACTCATTTGCCAACACTGCTGCCTGGGACAATGCCGCCACTTTCTGTTCATTTAAATTAACTAAAATTCTATCAGGGAGGTTGCTTTTAAAATCCTCCAACAGCATCAACTCCCGAAAATCAGCAAAGGTGTTAGCTTTGCTGGCTGAACACCAGAGACTCTTTGTCCCTTGCAAACTCAACAAACGTACGGTGAGATGGTTTCTTGTGGTTCCTGAAGTGCTGTCTATAAGCTTCAGGCACCAACTTATAAGCCCTCAACACGGTAGTTTTAACTGTATCGTAGTGTAAACTGCCTTCCAGGGAGATAATGGGGAACGTAACAGTAACAAAGCCAAGAATTTCTTGAGTAGTCTTCAAGTACAGTACATGGAAGTTTCACTCTTTCTGTTCTGACCATCACTCAAATGTTAGCTTGGTTTTTGATCTGTTTGTGCTACATAGTCCACTTCTATGTAAAGCCAATGACTGTGGTAACATGGAATGACAACTATCATACATTAGGAGTTAGCAAAACATCATGAGCAGATCTGGGACCAGGCTATAGCATTCCTTCCTGCACCACAAACTTGGTGTGTACAGCAGCATCAACCTAAGAGGGTTAGGCGGGGAACCCGTTCAGCTGCTTATCTGCCAGTCAATATTCACCTGTCTGTCCTGTGTGTGTGTGTCTCTGTGTGTGCGTGTGTGCATGTCTGTGTGTGTGTGTGTGTGTGTGTGTTCGTGTGTGTGTGTGTGTGTGTGTGTGTGTGTGTGTGTGTGTGTGTGCGTGAGTCTCATACTCTTTCTCCTAGTCTCCACCAAGTAGCTCCTCATCAAAAGCATCTTCCTCCAAGAATTCCATGACCTCGTGGTCTTCCTCATCCTGCAGACCTTCCTCAGCGGTGACCCTTTAGTATAGGGGTGGGCAACTCCAGTCCTCGAGGGCCTGATTCGTGTCACAGTTTTGCCCCAGCTAACACACATGACTCTAATAATCCCCTAATCATGATCTTCAGTTTAGAATGCAATTCGTTTCATCAGCTGTGTTTGCTGGGGATGGAGAAAAAGCATAAGAAAGGGGATCATGAATGGAAGGGAATTGTATAAAAAGGACCTAAGCCACTAAGTCTACTGCACCTGTCCTGAGTGGTTGGTTAAGGTAGTTATTTACAACTTTATAAACTTGTTGGCAATTAGACAAAGTTACATTTTGTAAGGTTTTCACTCTCAAATTTGAGAAAACTTAACATAATTTCATATCTGATAGTCCCTAACTGAAATGATATGATCATATATGCCTATAGCAAAGTCAAACCAACTAGATCTCCAGCCTGAGCTTTCACAAGTCATTAGATCTATCTTAAGGTTTATACATTCATTCTTGCATTCAACAGCTAGAAGGCTTACATTTTTTTAGGAATCATATCACAGATACACACCTAATGATATATCTAGCTAGCTAATAATAATAATCATATCTACCCTCTCTTTCTTCTGGCTGGCAGGTTGGTAGCTACAAGTTCAATCACAAGCCGGTTCGTTTTTAGCTCTAATGCCTAGTGACACATAATCTTCAAATTGTCAATTTGAGCATTTTATTTTGTACAATCCAAGAAAACACAAACATGAAAAAGACAATATAGATCAGATGAAGTGATTGGATGGAATACAGTGCAAAGGCAGCCCTACTGCACAATCTCTCTTGCTTTTGGGTGGGACAGGAACCAAAACTAGTAGTCTATTATTATAATCAGGTAGTTTATTATAATCAGATCGTCAGGTAATGTTATGCTGCGGGCCACAATGACCTCCCACCCACACAGGCTGAAATTCCAGGCATTTTTTTCAAACAGCTCTTACACAAAAAGTGCATTATCATAATTTTCACAATTTCAGAGTGTTATTTCAACCTGATAGTGTAGAAATATCATTAAGAAAAAACAGGAAAACACATTTTTAACTGCACTGCCCCTTTAATCCTTGAGTCATTGATTTGAAATAGGTGTTTTGGGAGCCAGAGTAACGAAACACACTTTCTGCTGCTTTTGAAGACAAAGATTGGTTGGAATCTTTCCCTTTGTAGCCTTCACTAGGAATGTCATATAATTGTGCTGCCATTCGGGTTCTAACAGTTCCACCCCATTGTCAGCTCATTTTAGACCCAGAGTCTAACACAGAGCAGCGGTGGTAGAGTTGTTAGCAAGCTAGTATAGTCCTTATACCTCTGACTGCAACCCAGTCCAGTCCCTAATGATCTATCTATCACCACCCTGCTCAATGGCCCATCCCGCTTCTGGACTCTTTCATTTACAGACTCGCTTGCTCTGAACTCCTTTGTTCCTGGCCGATTCATGTTTTTTGGACGTGAGCATCGAGTGGCGGAGCTAGTTTGCATGAAACTTTTTCTGCGTGTGTAGCGGAGACCAAGAGACAGAGACAGAGCTCTTCTTCTTTGGTGTGATATATTATGAAGATTTCACTTTCTCTCTTTGATTCCCCACTGACAGTCATCCCTCAGCCCCCCTTTAAAGTCCCACTTTCAAGCTCTAATGGCTGTCATGTCGCGGCACTCTCCGGACTCTTACTCAAAGTGTCATTGGCATAATGGTCGGCAGCCGTTGGTCTCTTTTGATCATGCCATGTGCAAGTGAGAGGGGTACCCGGAGCTGAGACAGCGAGGTGTGTGTGCCTCTAGGCCCCGGCATGGCTACCACTCCCAGGCAAAGCGCCATGACCGGAAATCTAAAATTCACTTTCAAATAGTTTTGTCTGCATTTTTGGCGCCTAATAGCCGCACAGTAGAAATGTGTGTGTGTGTGTCTATGCCTGTGTGTACACTCATTAAAGCCAGGGAGCTAGTTTCTCCTGTATCAGCATCTAAGTCTCTGCCCAACCTGGCACTCCTCATCAGGCATGCAGGCTCCAGCTGAGAGAGAGAGAGAGAGAGAGAGAGAGAGAGAGAGAGAGAGAGAGAGAGAGAGAGAGAGAGAGAGAGAGCAAGAGAAAGTGACAGAGAGAGAGGGGTGGGGCAGCTCAGGCCCTCCTCCAGACTGTGTTGTGTTCAAACACAGGACCACATTCAAACTCATCAAGCCAGGTCAAAACGTGTTCACACTAACCCAGGTCAGGCCAGATTCACAGAGCAGGTCCTGTTTGAAGCTAATGCGTATAGAGAGAGGGTTGGTGAAGCTCCGTTCAAATGCACTAGCACATACTGTAACACATTCGGGCACATACAGGTTGTTTTGCTCTTCCAGCTCAACTGTGCTCTCATTTCCTGCCTTTCTCACCTGTATCTCTGCCTGCTCCCCGAAGGCTTACCAGGCCTTGGTCCAGATGTTAGCAGGGTTGGCTGGAGCCCCAGGGCACTCTCACCATGCTCATTGCCTAGGAAAAGAGGCCCGAGCCTGGGTGTGTGCTTTATGGAAGATGGATCAATGAGTTGACCTACTAACTGATCAACACAGACTAAAAAATAATTCTTAATTCACGGTTCATAAAGTAGGCGAATACTGAATATAGGTTTCTGAAAGTATCGAGTCAGTTATTTGAAGTGTATTTTCTTTATGAAGTAGAAAATATGGAATTGTTGAATAGTTCGGGAAAGATAAATGCTCCTCAACCCCTTAAACGTTTCAACTCTGTATATCCCCGAAGGATGTTTGGTTTATAGAACAGCTATTAAATGATTGTATTGTACATATTGACACCCCTATATCTTCACGTTGGGAGTTTGTATCGTGGTGAGCCCATAAAAGTTAACTTTCCCCAGTTTTCTAAGAAACTTTAGAGCTTGATCTATTTGTCTTTTAGTTTATTTATTACACACACACACACACACACACACACACACACACACACACACACACACACACACACACACACACACACACACACACACACACACACACACACACACACACACACACACACACACACACACAAACACACACACACACACACACACACACACACACACACACACACACACACACACACACACACACACACACAATAGAAAGGGCTGATGAGTCTGCCTGGCCATGAGTGAGTATGTGTGTGATTAAAGGCTGGAGAATAAAATACGTCTCTTCCAATAACATACCTCCTGCATGTATCGAAAGACATGTCAATTTCAGTTACACCCCTTGCCACAGTTGGAAGAGAGTGAATTTCTCCTCTACTAAAAGACATTGCCATCCCAGTCACTCCCCACCTGAGTGACAAATGCATTAAACATGCAGAAAACAATGGGGGGACACCAGGGATGGAGTGTTCAAAGACTGAAAAACAATACATTCAAAAAACAGAAAAGCGTTGTTCACTACTGTGGGAGCAACACAATGCAGATGCCGATAGATGAAAACAATCAGCATACAGTCGGGATTGGAGTGTCTTCAGGAACGCAGAAAGATAACTGCCACACATAAACAGAGAGATGATTGCCCGGATTGGCTTTCTACACACCATTCAGACTTGCTTATGTAAGTGGCTAAAACTTGCTTGTATGCTTACATGTGTGATGCCAATGCACTGTATGTACTTTTAATTTAAGTCTGCAATGATTATTCTAATAAATTGACTAAGGTGATTATGAAAATTGCCATGGTCTTACCACAGGTGCTGCCAATCCTAGGCAACGCTCGTCCCTTAGCCCAGTCGTTCCCAAACCTCTCCTCGGGGACCACCAGACATTTCACAATTTTGTTGAAGCCCAGAATGAGCTCACCTGATTCACCTAGTCAAGGGCTTGATGATTCGTTTACAAGTTGAATTAGGTGTGCTAACTCTGATAGATAGATCAAATAATTGGGGTCCCAGAGGAGAGGTTTGAGATCCACTGCCTTAACCCATCATGCTATCACAGGTTATAGTGAAATAGACACAAATTACTTATTCAACATTTTTTACTTTATTTATTTAATTTAACTTTATTTAACTAGGCATGTAAAGGCCATTGTTGGTGGAAGAAGGTGAGGACCAATGCGCAACGTGGTAAGTGTCCATATTTTTAATAAAGAAAACACAACAAAAACAACAAAGTGAACGAACAAAACCGAAACAGTTCTGTCTGGTGCAGAATACAAACACTCAACAGAAAATAATCCCCCACAACTCAAGGGTGAAAACAGGCTACCTAAGTATGGTTCTCAATCAGGGACAATGATTGACAGCTGCCTCTGATTGAGAACCATACCAGGCCAAACACAGAAATCCCAAATCATAGAAAAAATAATATAGACTGCCCACCCCAACTCAACCCCTGACCATACTAAAACAAAGACAAAACAAAGGAACTAAGGTCAGAACGTGACAGTACCCCCCCCCCCCAAAGGTGCGGACTCTGGCCGCAAAACCTAAACCTATAGGGGAGGGTCTGGGTGGGCGTCTGTCCGCAGTGGCGGCTCTGGCGCGGGACGTGGACCCCACTCCACCATAGTCTTTGTCCGCCACTTAACCCGCCTCCGTGTCCTCTTCAGAGCGGCGACCCTCGCCGCCGACCTCGGCCTGGGGACCCTAGCAATGGGTCCCGAATGGACGGGAGATTCCGGCAGCACCGGAGTGATGGGCGATTCCGGCAGCTCCGGAGTGAAGGGCGATTCCGGCAGCACCAGAGTAACGGACGGCTCTGGCAGCTCCTGACTGATAGGCGGCTCTGGCAGCTCCTGACTGACCGGCATCTCTGGCAGCTCTTGACTGGCGGGCGACTCTGGCAGCTCAGGACAGACGGGCGACTCTGGCAGCTCAGGACAGACGGGCGACTCTGGCAGCTCAGGACAGACGGGCGTCTCTGGCAGCTCAGGACAGACGGGCGACTCTGGCAGCTCTGGACAGATGGGAGACTCTGACAGAGCTGAGCAGGCAGGAGCACCTGTAGGGAGGAGACGGAGAGACAGCCTGGTGCGGGGGGCTGCCACCGGAGGGCTGGTGCGTGGGGGAGGCACTGGATAGACCGGACTGTGGAGGCGCACTGGAGGCCTCGAGCACCGAGCTGCACAACCCTACCTGGCTGGATGCTCCCCGTAGCCAGGCCAGTGCGGCGAGGTGGAATAGACCGCACTTGGCTGTGCTGGCGAACCGGGGACACCATGCGTAGGGCTGGTGTCCCCGGCCCGAGAAGACGCACTGGAGACCAGATGTGCTGAGATACGAGACGCTGCTATGTAAAACAACGGGCTATGCCTGCGCACCGGGGACACCATTCGCCTCACGGCATAACACGCTGCCTGCCCGGTCCACCTCTCTTCACGGTAAGCACGGGGAGTTGGCTCAGGTCTCCTTCCTGACTTAGCCACACTCCCAAAGTGCCCCCCCAAGAAATTTCTGGGGCTGCCTCTCGTCCCAGCCGCTGCCGTACTAGCTCCTCATAATGCCGCCTCTCGGCTTTCGCTGCCTCCAGCTCTGCTTTGGGGCGGCGATATTCTCCTGGCTGTACCCAGGGTCCCTTGCCATCCAAGATCTCCTCCCAAGTCCAGGAGTCTTGAACCCGCTGCTCCTGGGTACCACGCTGCTTGGTCTGGCTGTGGTGGGTGATTCTGTAACGGCCGTTGTTGGTGGAAGAAGGTGAGGACCAATGCTCAGCGTGGTAAGTGTCCATATTTTTAATTAATAAATTGAACACTGAACAAAAACAACAAAGTGATCGAACAAAACCGAAACAGTTCTGTCTGGTGCAGAATACAAACACTCACCCACATCTCAAGTGTGAAAACAGGCTACCTAAGTATGGTTCTCAATCAGGGACAACGATTGACAGCTGCCTCTGATTATTTATTTTACTAGGCAAGTCAGTTAAGAACAAATTCTTATTTTCAATGACAGCCTAGGAACAGTGGGTTAACTGCCTGTTCAGGGGCAGAATGACAGCTTTGTACCTTATCAGCTCAGGGATTTGAACTTGCAACCTTTTGGTTACTAGTCCAATGCTCTAACCACTAGGCTACCCTGCAGCCCCGGGATTGAGAACCATACCAGGCCAAACACAGAAATCCCAAATAATAGAAAAAAGAATATAGACTGCCCACCCCAATTCACGCCCTGACCATACTAAAACAAAGACAAAACAAAGGAACTAAGGTCTGTACGTGACAAGGCAAACAACAAATTCTTATTTACAATGACGGCCTACCAAAAGGCAAAGGTTTTCCTGCGGGGACAGGGGCTGGGATAAAAATAAATAAATATATATATATATAAATATATATACACTGCTCAAAAAAATAAAGGGAACACTTAAACAACACAATGTAACTCCAAGTCAATCACACTTCTGTGAAATCAAACTGTCCACTTAGGAAGCAACACTGATTGACAATAAATTTCACATGCTGTTGTGCAAATTGAATAGACAACAGGTGGAAAATATAGGCAATTAGCAAGACACCCCCAATAAAGGAGTGGTTCTGTAGGTGGTCACTACAGACCACTTCTCAGCTCCTATGCTTCCTGGCTGATGTTTTGGTCACTTTTGAATGCTGGCGGTGCTTTCACTCTATTGGTAGCATGAGATGGAGTCTACAACCCACACAAGTGGCTCAGGTAGTGCAGCTCATCCAGGATGGGACATCAATGCGAGCAGTGGCAAGAATATTTGCTGTGTCTATCAGCATAGTGTCCAGAGCATGGAGGCGCTACCAGGAGACAGGCCAGTACATCAGGAGACATGGAGGAGGCCGTAGGAGGGCAACAACCCAGCAGCAGGACCGCTACCCCCGCCTTTGTGCAAGGAGGAGCAGGAGGAGCACTGCCAGAGCCCTGCAAAATGACCTCCATCAGGCCACAAATGTGCATGTGTCTGCTCAAACGGTCAGAAACAGACTCCATGAGGGTGGTTAGAGGGCCCGATGTCCACAGGTGTGGGTTGTGCTGACAGCCCAACAACGTACAGGACGTTTGGCATTTGCCAGAGAACACCAATATTGGCAAATTCACCACTGGCGTCCTGTGCTCTTCACAGATGAAAGCAGGTTCACACTGAGCATGTGACAGACGTGACAGAGTCTGGAGACGCCGTGGAGAACGTTCTGCTGCCTGCAACATCCTCCAGCATGACCGGTTTTGCGGTGGGTCAGTCATGGTGTGGGGTGGCATTTCTTTGGGGAGCCGCACAGCCCTCCATGTGCTCGCCAGAGGTAGCCTGACTGTCATTCGGTACTGAGATGAGATCCTCAGACCCCTTGTGAGACCATATGCTGGTGCGGTTGGCCCTGGGTTCCTCCTCATGCTAGACCTCATGTGGGCTGGAGTGTGTCAGCAGTTCCTGCAAGAGGAAGGCGTTGATGCTATGGACTGGCCCGCCCGTTCCCCAGACCTGAATCCAATTGAGCACATCTGGGACATCATGTCTCGCTCCATCCACCAACGCCACGTTGCACCACAGACTGTTCAGGAGTTGGCGGATGCTTTAGTCCAGGTCTGGGAGGAGATCCCTCAGGAGACCATCCGCCACCTCATTAGGAGCATGCCCAGGCGTTGTAGGGAGGTCATACAGGCACGTGGAGGCCACACACACTACTGAGCCTCATTTTTACTTGTTTTAAGGACATTACATTAAAGTTGGATCACCCTGTAGTGTGGTTTTCCACTTTAATTTTGAGTGTGACTCCAAATCCAGACCTCCATGGGTTGATAAATTTGATTTCAATTGATCATTTTTGTGTGATTTTGTTGTCAGCACATGTCAGCACATTCAACTAACTATGTAAAGAAAAAAGTATTTAATAAGAATATTTCATTCATTCACATCTAGGATGTGTTATTTTAGTGTTCCCTTTATTTTTTCTATACATATAGGACAAAACAAACATCACGACAAGAGAGACAACACAACACTACATAAAGAGAGACCAAGACAACAACACAGCAAGGCAGCAACACATGACAACACAGCATGGTAGCAACACAACATGACAACAAAATGGTAGCAACATAACATAACAGTAGAACAAAACATGGTACAAACATTATTGAGCACAGACAACAGTACAAATAGCAAGAAGGTAAAGACAACAATACATCAAGCAAAGCAGCCACAACTGTCAGTAAGTGTAACCATGATTGAGTCTTTGAATGAAGTGATTGAGATAAAACTGTCCAGTTTGAGTGTTTGTTGCAGCTCGTTCCAGTCACTAGCTGCAGCGAACTGAAAATACCAGCAACCCAGGGATGTGTGTGTGCTTTGGGGACCTTTAACAGAATGTGACTGGCAGAACAGGTGTTGTATTCATGACAGGCACACGAAAAAGTGTATTACACAATTTTCATCACAACGCATTTCGTGTGTTTAACACAATTTTCATTCTTTCTAACGCTTTTGTGTACATTACACCAATTCCAATTTGTTGTGGCTAACGTTAGCTAGGCTAGCTAGGTTGATAACGTTAGCTAGGCTAGGTGGCTGAAAGGTTAGTTGGTAAGGTTAGGGTTAAGTTTAGGGGTTAGGGGTTAAGGTTAGGGTTAGGTAACATGCTAGCTAAGTAGTTAAAGGGTTAAGGTTAGTGTCACGGCTGACTAGGTGTGTAGATAGGAATCAGGCGCAGAGAGCAGAGAGTTCCAGGGGAAAGATGCACTTTATTCCGGCACCAAAAGTAAATGCCCAAAACACAGGGCGCAAAACACTGACCAACCCAAAACACAGGGTAACACGGTCCAGAGCACAAACAACACCAACGTCATAAACGTGAACACCAAAATAATCCTGCACAACAAACGGGTGAGTTCCATACTCTAAATAGGGAAGAAAATCAAGAACACACAAAATAGGAACAGGTGTAACTAATGAGACAAAACTAATCGAAAGGAAAAAGGGATCGGTGGTGGCTAGTAGGCCGGTGACGACGACCATCGAGCACCACCGAACAGGCGGAGGAGCCAACTTCGGCGGGAGTCGTGACAGTCAGGGTTAAGGTTAGGGTTAAGAGTTAGGTTAAATGGTTAAGGTTAGTGGAGGGGTTAGCTAACTTGCTAAGTAGTTGTAAAGCAGCTAAAAATGTAGCAAGTAGTTGAAAAGTTGCTATGCCCACCCATCCTCCTTGACCAACTTCCCTCCTATTTTTTATATACCTCTATTTAACTAGGCAAGTCAGTTAAGAACAAATTATTATTTTCAATGATGGCCTAGGAATAGTGGGTTAACTCCCTGTTCTGGTTACTAGTCCAACGCTCCAACCACTAGGCTACCCTGCCACCATTATTACTGTCATAAGTGGCATACTATCTTTATCTGTGATTGAAATTCACTGTATACAAAATCGTGTGCCTGTCACAAATTTCCAATAAGCAATGGTGTCCATGGTTCTGGTCAATTTTATAAAAAAGTTATATATACAGCACCACTCAAAAATTTGGGGACTGCTACTCCTTTCAGTGTTTTTTTTATTTTTACGATTTGCTACATTGTAGAATAATAGTAAGGACATCAAATCTATGAAATAACACGTGGAATCATGTAGTTACCAAAAAAGTGTTAAACAAATCATAATAGTGAAGACATCAAAACTGTGTTATAACACATATGGAATCATGTAGTAATCAAAAAAGTGTTAAACAAATCAAAATATATTTTATATGAGATTTTTCAAAGTAGCCACCCTTTGCCTTGATGTCAGCTTTGCACAATCTTGGCATTCTCTCAACCAGCTTCAAGAGGTAGACACCAGGAATGCATTTCAATGAACAAGTGTGTCTTGTTAAAAGTTAATTTGTGGAATTTCTTTCTTCTTAATGCGTTTGAACCAATAAGTTATGTTGTGACAAAGTAGGGGTGGTACACAGAAGATAGCCCTATTTGGTAAAAGACCAAGTCCATATTATGTCAAGGACAGCTCAAATAAGCAAAGAGAAACGACAGTCCATCATTACTTTAAGACATGAAGGTCAGTCAATATTGAACATTTGAAGAACTTTGAAAGTTTCGTCAAGTGTAGTTGCAAAAAACATCAAGCGCTATTATGAAACTGGCTCTCATAGGATAGGAAGACCCAGAGTTACCTCTGCTGCAGAGGATAAGTTCATTCGAGTTACCAGCCTCAGGAATTGCAGCCCAAATAAATGCTTTGCATAGTTCAAGTAACAGACACATCTTAACATCTGTTCAGAGGAGACGGCGTGAATCAGGTCTTTGTTGTCGAATTGCTGCAAAGAAACCACTACTAAATGGCACCAATATTAAGAAGAAACCTGCTTCGGCCCAGAAACACCAGCAATGGGCATTAGACCGGTGGAAATCTGTCCTTTGGTCTGATGAGTCCAAATTTGAGATTTTTGGTTCCAACTGCCATGTCTTTGTGAGCTGCAGAGTAGGTGAACAGATGATCTCCGCATGTGTGGTTCCCACCATGAAGCATGGAGGAGGAGGTGTGATGGTGTGGGGGTGCTTTGCTTATGACACTGTCTGTGATTTATTTAGAGTTCAAGGCACACTTAACCAGCATGGCTACCACAAGTGCCCAAATGTGCCTAATTTGTTTATTAATAACTTTTCCATGTTCAAAATTGTGCACTGTCCTCAAACAATAGCATTATGTTATTTCACTGTAATAGCTACTGTAAATTGGACAGTGCAGTTAGATGAACAAGAATTTAAGCTTTCTGCCGATAAGAGATATGAGACATTTTCTTGTTACTTACAACCTCATGTTTGGATAGACACCTTATCTGCTCATAAATAACAAACCATTCTCTGGCCCTGTAAATAAAATCAATATCTGAAACTGGCATCCTTGACAAGTATGTTGTGCACCCCTGGGGTAGGTGCAACAATATTTATACTACAGTATGTACTTACTGAATGTCCTCAGATAAGAATGCTATCTGTGACATTTATATTCAAGCAGCCAATAATAGTGTATCCAAAAAAGTAAAATCTAGTTGATAAATATATGGTAATGTAGTTGGTAACCGCCAGTAACCATTTCAGTGATAAAACCTCCATTTTGAGTCTACACCATCAGGCTATTGAGAATAAATGCTAATAGTTCCTACAGAGCCCCTGGCTTCTTCCTGGCCATTTACCGCCTCCTATGCCTGTTCGCTAAACACTCCCAATTAGTACGCTTGCAGGGGAGTCTTCGCATTACTCCGAATAAAGTTCTGCCCATTTCTATTTCTCTTTGTCTTTTTCCTCTGTCTTTTTAGAATCTGACCTTGTTACCTATTGGTCTATAATGGCTATGTTTGGGAGGCCCCTGGTTTTACACAGTCTCTATGGAGAGCATCATTACCTCATAGTGGAATGATAATTAACTCCCTGCCTTAATTAGTATTCAGCCCGCACAGTGATAACGAGGAACCAATTACAGAAAAATATATGATCAATTATTTATACACTTTTAATTACAGTGTATTTTACCCAGTGAAAGCAGCAGCAGCTCAATTAGTGTCCTTCAGCTATCTTTATATGAAATTACTGTGGAACGGAGGAGTTTACCCATAGCCCATAGAGAAGCATTGGGTAGACAAACACCAGACAGACAGACAGACAGACAGACAGACAGACAGACAGACAGACAGACAGACAGACAGACAGACAGACAGACAGACAGACAGACAGACACACACACACACACACACACACACACACACACACACACACACACACACACACACACACACACACACACACACACACACACACACACACACACACAAACAGGACTGGCAGTGTCTGTCAGTCAGATGCCCAGAGCTGCCGTGTATTGGGTGTCACCCACACAACCGAGCCGTCTGTCGAGGCCACCTGCCTCATTATGGGAAATGTATGCATCTGGGGCAGCTCTCTGGCTCATACATCGCACGGGCAGAGAAATGGTACATTGGCAACTAATGTCAGCTAGCGATATGCATACTACTGATACAATACAATAGCAGGATAATGGTACATTGGCAACTGTTACTGTATCATGCTATGAACATTGACAGATAAAATATCAGAACATCCAATGGCTTTCACAGATGACTGATGCAATACAACAGCAAGGAGATGGCATATTGGTAACTGTAATGTTTACTAGCTTAGCTATACACATGCATATTATAAGGATTGGGAAATAATGGGAATTTTCAATTGCAATAACAGGTATGAAGTTAAGGCCAAATGACCAGATTAGTTGAAAGGGAGGACTGTGCCCATACACACTGAATCATCAGTGTGTGCCAGACTCTGATGTGTCTCTGAATGGATATCATGTTTATATATCTGACAGAGCTGGCAGAAGGGGGGTGTTGCCATATTCATAAAGAACAACTTGAATGTTGCTGTGTGTATTACCACATCTGTCCCCAAGTAATTTGAATGTCTAGGTTTAAATGTGGGCCTTCGTAATAATGCCCAACTAACGTCGGTGGGAGTTTATCACCCTTGCTCGGCCTCCTTATGTGCTCTTAGCAAATGGTCTGACCTGCTGTTTAACTATGCTAAATACAAATGATTAGTAGTGGGTGATCTTAATCTGGATTGGTTGATGCCAGTATCTGATAGGCTGAAAGATATTTGTACAGAGCTAAATCCAACTCAGCTAATAACTAAACCAACTCGTCTCAACTTTAAACACTCTGAAAAATATACTCTTCTGCCACTAACAAATTTACAGCCTATGGAATATTTGCTAATGACTTCAGTGACCATTGTCCCATTGCCTGCATAAGAGATGTTAAATGACCTTAATCTGACTCATGCAGTATTAGGGCTGTGGCGGCCACTTAATTTACCCTTAATTAACATAAACACATTGAGCACACATAGCCTACTGATGCTGACCTCTGAAACATCTACATTTTAAAAAGTCTAATATATCCATGTAATATAGCCTACACCATCACAATAAATGCATTATGTATTTTAGACAGGTCTGAAAATGCATGATGTGAAGAAAATGTAATACATTTTTTGGGGCTTCTGAGTGGAGCAGTGGTCTAAGGCAATGGTCTAAGTCCCTGGTTTGAATCCAGACTGTGTCACATCCAGTCGTGATTGGGAGTCCCATAGGGTGGCACACAATTGGCCCAGCGTTGTCCATGTCATTGTAAACAATAATTTGTTCTTAACTGACTTGCCAGGTTAAATAAATAAAAATAAATAAAACAATTCAGCAGAATAGCATACTATGAGTGGTCCTTATTTTAGGTCCTGATCTGGCTATGCCAGATGGCTGTGGGCTTCACTAGTTCATTTAGCAGACAAGATTTGCTTAGAATTCCGTGGCATTATTTTATAGTATGAAGAATACAACTGAACAAAGATTAATAAAATAGAATGGATATTTTCTCCCAACGATCTGAGGGAGTTCGCACATGTCGCTGTTCTGTGTTGTTTGGCTATTCCTATATGCTTCATTTAAAGTTAATAATGTAACTTTAGTTGTTCTACAAACATTGGGCTACATGTTTTGACTTGTAATACATTGTAAGGCTGCATGATGTGACTCTAATGATGATTTGAAAAGAGTTGCATGAAAGGCATGAGCTCTGCTTAGTTTTTTGTGTGCAGGCTGTACACACTATATCAGTCACTCATTCACAATTTGACAATCACCTGATAATGCCTAGAATTTCACAGCAGCATTCCCGCTGCATCATGTGATCGATCGGGTCTTTCTCACAGGCTACAAGTGACGAAAGACACAGGACGTGAAACTATGCGCATCCTTATCCAATTCCAAGGTGCATATTGAAGATATTGGAAGAAATGTCCACATTTACTATTCCTTAGCCAACAAGATGAGTAGGCCTAACGAACAGCAAAAGCACTAGCCGATGTCATACTATCCCCCATAGTACAAATGTTGACGTATTTTATTCTGTGCGAGCAATAAATATTCCAAACATAGTCTGGGACAGTTTTGGGATGCGATAGATAGAAAATGAATACAAATACAACTTTTTTACGCAATGTGGCTGACGCAACAGATCAGAGCCTAACAGGTGCATTTTTATGGTAAAAATGATCTTCCCCAAACCTGAAACTCACACCCTGTTCGGCTCTACACACCTTGTAAAGTGGATAAATGATAAATGTTCATTTTAAGAAATGATTTAGCCACTTTAGTTGCGATACAAACCTTATTAAAACATGTAGGCATATGGGCAAGGCCACATGAGGAGGGTGACTATGAGTCGAAAAAGTTGCAAAAAAGGCTTTATTTGTTCACAAGTGATGGCGTTGGAGCGGATGGCTGCTGTTTTATTGACTATTAACCAACCATGCAGTTTTGTTTGCTTTTTCAAATTGATTGTGACGTATTTTGTACATATTGTTGCTGCTACCGTCTCGTATGATCGAAAATAGCTTTTCTTTAATGAGTCTGACTGTCTCGCCCTGGTCATAGAGAGACTTTTATGCTCTAATTTGGTTAGGCCAGGGTGTGACTAGGGTGGGCATTCTAGTTTCTTTATTGCTATGTTTTCTATTTCTTTGTGTTTGGCGTGTGTGGTTCTCAATCAGAGGCAGCTGTCTATCATTGAGAATCATACTTAGGTAGCCTTTTTCCCACCTGGGTTTGTGGGTAGTTGTCTTCTGTATAGTTTAGTTACCTTACAGAACTGTTAGTTTCTCGCTTTGTTAGTTTTGTTCTAGGGTACAGATTTCAATAAATATCATGAACACGTATCAAGGCTGCGCTTTGGTCAACTCCTTCTTCATCAGACGAGCGTGACACTGACAAGAGGAATTTACTCCAGACACCTGAACAGGCCCTCATCCCCGTCATTTGCAAGAGAAAGAGAAGGAAGACGTATCGCAGAATGAGATCTCATGCCTTGTGAGTATCCGCTGATAGTGTCTAATCTGCCTTTGCCATCGGCCCTATTGGCCAATGTACAATCGCTGAGGTAGAGTATCTCATGATAAGCTGTTGAAAACACAATCTACCTGGAGAGTTTTCATCTGTGTTTTTCGTAGCTATCTACATTCCACCACAGACCGATGCTGGCACAAAGACCGCACTCAATGAGGTGTATACCACCATAAGAAAACAGGAAAACGCTCATCCAGACGCGGCGCTCTTAGTGGCCGGAGACTTTAATGCAGGGAAACGTAAATACGTTTTACCTAATTTCTACCAGCATGTTAAATGTGCAACCAGAGAGAAAACGACTCTAGAGCACCTTTACTCCACACACAGAGATGCAAAGCCCTCGCCCGCCATTTGGCAAATCTTACCATAGTTCTATCCTCCCGATTCCTGTTTACAAGCAAAAATTAAAGCAGGAAGCACCAGTGACTCGTCAATAAAAAACAGGCCAGATGAAGCAGGTGCTAACAGGGTTTATATACACAGCGAAGCTAAACTACAGGACTGTTTTGCTAGCACAGATTGGAATATGTTCCTGGATTCATCCGGTGGCATTGAGGGGTTCACCACATCAGTCACTGGCTTCATCGATAAGTGCATCAATGACGATGTCCCCACAGTGGCTGTAAGTACATACCCCAACCAGAAGCCATGGATTACAGGCAACATCCGCACTGAGCTAAAGGGTAGAGCTGCCGCTTTCAGTTTATAAGAAATCCCGCTATGCCCTCTGACGGACCATCAAACAGGCAGAGTCAATACAGGACTAAGATCGAATCACACTACACCGGCTCTAACGCTAGTCGCTTGCAAACTATTACAGACTACAAAGGGAAGCACAGCTCGTGCCTAGTGACACAAGCCTACCAGATGAGCTAAATTACTTCTACGCTCACTTTGAGGCAAGTACACTGAAACATGCATGAGAACATCAGTTGTTCTGGACTACTGTGCGATCACAGTCTCTGCAGCCAATTTGAGTAAGACCTTTTTCCCCCCCTTTTTCATGGTATCCAATTGTTTTAGTAGCTACTATCCTGTCAACCCAACCAAGCTGCCTGTTTCTTAACACAGCACACATCCAACCCAGACCACTGTGACAGAAGAAACACTGTGCACCTGGCAACCTTGGTTGGTGCACATGGTGGCTGGCCCGCCACAGGGGTCGCTGGTGCGCCACGGAGGTCGCTGGTGCGCCACAGAGGTCGCTGGTGCGTGATGAGACAAGGATATCCCTACCAGCCAGACCCTAACCCGGACAATGCTAGGCCAATTGTGCGTCGCCCCACAGACCTCCTGGTTGCGGCCAGTTACGACAGAGCCTGGGCGCGAACCCAGGGTCTCTGGTGGCACAGAGAGTACAGCACTCTTTGCCACTGCGCCACCCGGGAGGCCCTGTGAGTAAGACCTTTAAACTGATCAACATTCAGATGGATTACCAGGACATGTACGCCGAGCACTCGCTGACCAACTGGCAAGTGTCTTTACTGACATTTTCAACCTCTCCCTGTCCGAGTCTGTAATACCAACATGTTTCAAGCAGACCACCATAGTCCCTGTGCCCAAGAACACTAAGGTAACCTGCCTAAATGACTACTGACCAATAGCACTCACATCTGTAGCCATGAAGTGCTTTGAATGGCTGGTCATGGCTCACATCAACACCATTATCACAGAAACCCTAGACCCACTCCAATTTGCATACCGCCCCAACAGATCCACAGATGATGCTATCTCTATTGTACTCCACACTGCCCTTTCACACCTGGACAAAAGGAACACCTATGTGAGAATGCTATTTATTGACTACTGCTCAAACATTCAACCTCATAGTGCCCTCAAAGCTCATCACTAAGCTAAGAACCCTGGGATTTTTACTTAATTACATTTTTATTTCACCTTTACTTAACCAGGTAAGCTAGTTGAGAACAAGTTCTCATTTACAACTGTGACCTGGCCAAGATAAAGCAAAGCAATGCGACACAAACAACAACACAGAGTTACACATGGAATAAACAAGCGTACAGTCAATAACACAATAGAAAAAAAGAAAGTCTATATACAGTGTGAGCAAATGGTGTGAGGAGGTAGGCAATAAATAGGCCATAGTAGCCAAATTAATTACAATTTAGCAGATCAACATGATGATGTGCAAGTAGAGATACTGGTGTGCAAAAGAGGTAGGTAGATTTGGTGGGCTATTTACTGATGGACTACAGTGGGGAGAACAAGTAATTGATACACTGCCAATTTTGCAGGTTTTCCTACTTACAAAGCATGTAGAGGTCTGTAATTGTTTTATCATAGGTACACTTCAACTGTGAGAGACAGAATCGAAAACAAAAATCCAGAAAATCACATTGTGTGATTTTTAAGTAATTAATTTGCATTTTATTGCATGACATACGTATTTGATACATCAGAAAAGCAGAACTTAATATTTGGTACAGAAACCTTTGTTTGCAATTACAGAGATCATACGTTTCCTGTAGTTCTTGACCAGGTTTGCACACACTGCAGCAGGGATTTTGGCCCACTCCTCCATACAGAACTTCTCCAGATCCTTCAGGTTTCAGGGTTGTCGCTGGGCAATACAGACTTTCAGCTCCCTCCAAAGATTTTCTATAGCGTTCAGGTCTGGAGACCGGCTAGGCCACTCCAGGACCTTGAGATGCTTCTTACGGAGCCACTCCTTAATTGCCTTGGCTGTGTGCTTCGAGTCGTTGTCATGCTAGAAGACCCAGCCACGACCCATCTTCAATGCTCTTACTGAGGTAAGGAGGTTGTTGGCCAAGATCTTGTGATACATGGCCCCATCCATCCTCCCCTCAATACGGTGCAGTTGTCCTGTCCCCTTTGCAGAAAAGCATCCCCAAAGAATGACATTTCCACCTCCATGCTTCACGGTTGGGATGGTGTTCTTGGGGTTGTACTCATCCTTCTTATTCCTCCAAACACGGCGAGTGGAGTTTAGACCAAAAGGCTCAATTTTTGTCTCATCAGACCACATGACCTTCTCCCATTCCTCCTCTGTATCATCCAGATGGTCATTGGCAAACTTCAGACAGGCCTGGACATGCGCTGGCTTGAGCAGGGGGATCTTGCGTGCGCTGCATGATTTTAATCCATGACGGCGTAGTGTGTTACTAATGGTTTTCTTTGAGACTGTGGTCCCAACTCTCTTCAGGTCATTGACCAGGTCCTGCCGTGTAGTTCTGGGCTGATCCCTCACCTTCCTCATGATCATTGATGCCCCACGAGGTGAGATCTTGCATGGAGCCCCAGACCGAGGATGATTGACCGTCATCTTGAACTTCTTCCATTTTCTAATAATTGCGCCAACAGTTGTTGCCTTCTCACCAAGCTGCTTGCCTATTGTCCTGTAGCCCATCCCAGCCTTGTGAGGGTCTAGAATTCTATCCCTGATGTCCTCACACAGCTCACTGTGGAAAGGTTGGAGTCTTGTTTGATTGAATGTGTGGACAGGTGTCTTTTATATGAGTTCAAACAGGTGCAGTTAATACAGGTAATGAGTGGAGAACAGGAGGGCTTCTTAAAGAAAAACTAACAGGTCTGTGAGAGCCGGAATTCTTACTGGTTTTTAGGTGATCAAATACTTATGTCATGCAATAAAATGCAAATTAATTTTTAAAAATCATACAATGTGATTTTCTGGATTTTTGTTTTAGATTCCGTCTCTCACAGTTGAAATGTACCTATGATAAAAATTGCAGACCTCTCCATGCTTTGTAAGTAGGAAACACTGACGATTTTGCAATTGGTTAGCTGCTCAGATAGCTGATGTTTAAAGTTAGTGAGGGAAATATAACTCTCCAGCTTCAGTGATTTTTGCAGTTTGTTCCAGTCACTGGCAGCAGAGAACTGGAAGGAAAGGCGGCCATAGGAGGTGTTGGCTTTGGGAATGACCAGTGAGATATACCTGCTGGAGCGCATGCCATGGGTGGGTGTTGTTATCGTGACCAGTGAGCTGAGATAAGGCAGCGCTTTACCTAGCATAGACTTATAGATGACCTGGAGCCAGTGGATCTGGCAACGAATATATAGTGAGGGCCAGCTGACTAGAACATACAGGTCGCTGTGGTGGGTGGTATAAGGGTCTTTGGTAACAAAACGGATGGCACTGTGATAGACTGCATCCAGTTTGCTGAGTAGAGTATTGGAAGCTATTTTGTAGATGACTTCGCCGAAGTCGAGTATTGGTAGGTTAGTCAGTTTTACTAGGGTATGTTTGGCGGCGTGAGTGAAGGAGGCTTTGTTGAGAAATAGAAAGCCGATTCTAGATTTTTTGGGGGATTGGAGATTTAATATGAGTCTGGAAGGAGAGTTTACAGTTGAGCCAGAAAGCTAGGTATTTGTAATTGTCCACATATTCTAGGTCAGAACCGCCCAGGATAGTGATGCTAGTGGGGCGAGCAGGTGCGGGCATTTGGTTTTACTCTCGTTTAAGAGCAGATGGAGGCCACGGAAGGAGTGTTGTATGGCATCGAACCTCGTTTGGATAAAACACCTCCCTCTGCAACTGGATCCTGGACAACCCCCAGGTGGTAAGGGTAGTAACAGCACATCCGTCATGCTAATCCTCAACACAGGGGCCTTTCAGGGGTGCGTGCTCAGTGCACTCCTGTACTCCCCGTTCACTCATGACTGCATGGCCAGGCACAACTCCAACACCATCATTAAGTTTCACCAACAATGATGAGACAGAGACCTGACCGTGTGGTGCAAGGACAACGACCTCCCCCTCAACGTGATCAAGACAATGGAGATGATTGTGCACTACAGGAAATGGAGAACCGAGCACTCCCCCATTCTCATCGACGGGGCTGTGGTGGAGCAGGTTGAGAGCTTGAAGTTCCTTGGCGTCAACAAACTAACATGGTCCAAGTGTAACAGTATAGCTACCGTCCCTCTCCTCATCCCTACTTGGACTTGAACCAGGGATCCACTGCACACCCCAACTGATACCCACAAAGCATCGTTACCCATCGCACCACGGCCCTTGCAGAGCAAGGGGAATGACTTCTTCAGGTCTCAGAGGTAGTGACGTCACACTATTGAAACACTATTAGCACACACCACTGCTAACTAGCTAGCCATTTCACATCAGTTACACTCACCCCCCTTTCAACCTCCTCCTTTTTCCACAGCAACCAGTGATCCGGGTCACAGCACCAATGTAACAGTATTGCGTCCATCCCAAGGGGAACAACTACTTCAGGTCTCAGAGTTAGTGACGTCACCCGATTGAAACGCTTTTGGCGTGCACCACCGCAAACTAGCTAGCAATTTCACATCGGTTACACAAGCGCACAAAGACAGTCGTGAAGCGGTTACGACAAAACCTATTCCCCCTCAGGAGACTGAAAAGATTTGGCATGGGTCCTCAGATCCTCAAAAAGTTCTACAGCTGCACCATCGAGATCATCCTGACGGGTTGAATCACTGCCTGGTATGGCAACTGCTCGGCCTCCGACTACAAGGCAGTACAGAGGGTAGTGCGTACGGCTCAGTACATTACTGGGGCCAAACTTCCTGCCATCCAGGACCTCTATACGAGGCGGTGTCAGAGGAAGGCCCTAAAAATTGTCAAAGACTCCAACAACCTTAGTCATAGACTGTTCTCTCTGCTACCGCACGGCAAGCAATACCGGAGCGCCAAGTCTAGGTCTAATTGGCTTCTAAACAGCTTCTATCCCCAAGCCATAAACTCCTGAACATCTAAACAAATTGCTACCCAGAAATGTTGCATTGCCCCCCTCCCTCTTTTACACCTCTGATACTTTCTGATGTTATTATCTGTGGATTGTCACTTTAATGACTCTAACTACATGTACATATTACCTCAACTAACCAGTGCCCACGCACAAGTTTAGGTATTTTTCTTAAAACTGCATTGTTAGTTAAGGGCTTGTAAGTAAGCATTGCACTGTAATGTCTGTTGTATTCGGCGCATGTGAAAAATTGAATTGAATTTGATCAATATATGATTCACATGTGATACCCTAATATTGCCACCCATCAGACTAATCCTGATTTAATCTTGTCTTAATTAACATGTACTAAATAATATATGTGTGACATTTATTTTGATTGAGAATGGACCATTATCATGCAACTGTATCGAAACATGGGCAGCGGGAATAAATACATGTCCTTAAATAGCGATTGGAGGACACTTTCCCATGTGGTATATCAAATGTATTTATATAGCCCTTCTTACATCAGCTGATATATCAAAGTGCTGTACAGAAACCCAGCCTAAAACCCCAAACAGCAAGCAATGAAGGTGTAGAAGCACGGTGGCTAGGATAAACTACCTAGAAAGGCCAAAACCTAGGAAGAAACCTAGAGAGGAACCAGGCTATGAGGGGTGGCCAGTCTTCTGGCTGTGCCGGGTGGAGATTATAATAGAACATGGCCAAGATGTTCAAATGTTCATAAATGACTAGCATGGTCAAATAATAGTAATCACAGTGAAAAGGTCAGGGTTCCATAGCTGCAGGCAGAACAGTTGAAAATGGACAACAGCACGACCAGGTGGACTTGGGACAACAAGGAGTTATCATGCCAGGTAGTCCTAAGACATGGTCCTAGGGCTCAGGTCCTATGAGAGAGAGAAAGAGAGATTTAGAGAGAGCATACTTAAATTCACTAAGGACACTGGATAAGACAGGAGAAATACTCCAGATATAACAGACTGACCCTAGCCCCCGGACACATAAACTACTGCAGCATAAATATCGGAGGCTGAGACAGGAGGGGTCAGGACACACTGTAGCCTCATCCGATGATACCCCCAGACAGGCCCAAACAGGCAGGATTTAACCCCACCCACTTTGCCAAAGCACAGCCCCCACACCACTAGAGGGATATCTTCAACCACCAACTTACCATCCTGAGACAAGGCCGAGTATAGCCCACAAAGATCTCCGCCACGGCACAACCCAAGTGGGGGCGCCAACCCAGACTGTAAGATCACGTCAGTGACTCAACCCGCTCAAGTGATGCACCCCTCCTAGGGACGGCATGGAAGATCACCAGAAAGCCAGTTACTCAGCCCCTGTAATAGGGTTAGAGGCTGAGAATCCCAGTGGAGAGAGGGGAACAGGCCAGGCAGAGACAGCAGGGGCGGTTCGTTGCTCCAATGCCTTTCCGTTCACATTCACCCTCCTGGGCCAGACTACACCCAATAATAGGACCTACTGAAGAGATGAGTCTTCAATAAAGACTTAAAGGTTGAGACCTAGTCTGCGTCTCTCACATGGGTAGGCAGAACATTCCATAAAAATTGAGCTCTATAGGAGAAAACCCTGCCTCCAACTGCTTGCTTAGAAATTCTAGGGACAATTAGGAGGCCTTCGTCTTGTGACCGTAGCATACATGTAGGTATGTACGGCAGGACCAAATCGGGAAAGATAGGTAGGAACAAGCCCATGTAATGCTTTGTAGGTTAGCAGTAAAACCTTGAAATCAGCCCTTGCCTTAAGAGGAAGCCAGTGTAGGGAGGCTAGCACTGGAGTAATATGATCTAGTCAGGATTCTAGCAGCCGTATTTAGCACTAACTGAAGTTTATTTAGTGCTTCATCCGGGTAGCCGGAAAGAAGCGCATTGCAGTAGTCTAACCTAGAAGTAACAAAAGCATGGATACAATTTTCTGCATCATTTTTGGACAGAACATTTCTGATTTTTGCAATGTTACGTAAATGGAAAAATTGCTGAAACAGTCTTGATATGTTCGTCAAAAGAGAGATCAGGTCCCAGAGTATGCCGAGGTCTTTCAGTTTTATTTGAGGCAACTGTACAACCGTCAAGATTAATTGTCAGATTCAACAGAAGATCTCATTGTTTCTTTGGACCTAGAACAAGCATATCTGTTTTGTCCGAGTTTAAAAGTAGAACGTTTGCAGCCATCCACTTCCTTATGTCTGAAACACAGGCTTCCAGCGAGTGCAATTTTGTGGCTTCACCATGTTTCATCGAAATGTACAGCTGGGTCATCCGCATAGCAGTGAAAGTTAACATTATGTTTTCGAATGACATCCCCAAGAGGTAAAATATATAGTGAAAACAATAGTGGTCCTAAAACGGAACCTTGAGGACCACCGGAATTTTCAGTTGATTTGTCAGAGGACAAACCATTCACAGAGACAAACTGATATCTTTCCAAAAGATAAGATTTAAACCAGGCCAGAACTTGTCCGTGTAGACCAATTTGGGTTTCCAATCTCTATAAAAGAATGTGGTGATCGAGGGTATCAAAAGTAGCACTAAGGTCTAGGAGCACGAGGACAGATGCAGAGCCTTGGTCTGATGCTATTAAAAGGTCATTTACCACCTTCACAAGTGCAGTCTCAGTGTTATTATGGGGTCTATAACCAGACTGAAGCATTTCGTATACATTGTTTGTCTTCAGGAAGGAAGTGAGTTGCTGCGCAACAACTTTTTCAAAAACCTTTGAGAGGAATGGGAGATTCGATATAGGCCAATAGTTTTTTATATTTTCTGGGTCAAGGTTTGGCTTTTTCAAGAGAGGCTTTATTACTGCCACTTTTAGTGAGTTTGGTACACATCCGGTGGATAGAGAGCCATTTATTATGTTCAACATAGGAGGGCCAAGCACAGGAAGCAGCTCTTTCAGTAGTTTAGTTGGAATAGGTTCCAGTTTGCAGCTTGAAGGTTTAGAGGCCACGATTATTTTCATAATTGTGTCAAGACATATTGTACTAAAACACTTGAGTGTCTCTCTTAATCCTAGGTCCTGGCAGAGTTGTGCAGACTCGGGACAACTGAGCTTTGGAGGAATACGCAGATTTAAAGAGGAGTCCGTAATTTGCTTTCTAACGATCATAATCTTTTCCTCAAAGGAGTTCATGAATTTATTACTGCTGAAGTGAAAGCCATCCTCTCTTGGGGAATGCTGCTTTTTCGTTAGTTTTGCAACAGAATCAAAAATAAATGTTGGATTTTTCTTATTTTCCTCAATTAAATTGGAAAAATAGGATGATCGAGCAGCAGTGAGGGCTCTTCGATACCGCACGGTACTGTCTTTCCAAGCTAGTCGGGAGATTTCCAGTTTGGTGTGACGACATTTCCGTTCCAATTTTCTGGAAGCTTGCTTCAGAGCTCAGGTATTTTCTGTATACCAGGGAGCTAGTTTCTTATGACAAATGTTTTTAGATTTTAGGGGTGCAACTGCATCTAGGGTATTGCGCAAGGTTAAATTGAGTTCCTCAGTTAGGTGGTTAACTTGTTTTTGTCCTCTGACATATTTGGGTAGACAGAGGGTGTCTGGAAGGGCATCAAGGAATTTTTGGGTTGTCTGAGAATTTATAGCACGACTTTTGATGCTCCTTGGTTGAGGCCTGTGCAGATTATTTGTTACGATTGCAAACGTAATAAAATGGTGGTCCAATAGTCCAGGATTACATTAAGATCCACAGCATTTATTCCATGGGACAAAACTAGGTCCAGAGTATGACTGTGACAGTGAGTAGGTCCAGAGACATGTTGGACAAAACCCACTGAGTCGATGATGGCTCCGAAAGCCTTTTGGAGTGGGTCTGTGGACTTTTCCATGTGAATATTAAAATCCCAAAAAATGTGAATATTATCTGCCATGACTACAAGGTCCGATAGGAATTCAGGGAACTCAGTGAGGAATGCTGTATATGGCCCAGGAGGCCTGTAAACAGTAGCTATAAAAAGTGAGTAGGCTGCATAAATTTCATGACTAGAAGCTCAATTTATTTTTTTTGTAAATTGAAATTTGCTATCGTAAATGTTAGCAACACCTCCGCCTTTGCGGGATGCACGGGGGATATGGTCACTAGTGTAACCAGGAGGTGAGTCCTCATTTAAAACAGTAAATTCATCATGCTTAAGCCTTGTTTCAGTCGGGCCAATCACATCAAGATTATGATCAGTGATTAGTTCATTGACTATAACTGCCTTTGAAGTGAGGGATCTAACATTAAGTAGCCCTATTTTGAGATGTGAGGTATCACGATCTCTTTCAATAATGGCAGGAATGGAGGAGGTCTTTATCCTAGTGAGATTGCTAAGGCGAACACCGCCATGTTTAGTTTTGCCCAACTTAGGTCTAGCCACAGACACGGTCTCAATGGGGATAGCTGATAAACTCACTTCTCGGACAATCACTGGTACGGCTGCTTAGCTGTCCTAAGTTAAGTATCTAGAAAAACGAATTGAATTGGGCCATTCTACAACTCTGCTCAAAACATCGTATTACGCTACTTTCAACCACCCACTGTGAACAATCGACAAGGCTGGCTAGCCCATCTTCAAAGAGGCATCTTCAGGAGTGAATGGAAGGAAAATCAACTCTGTAGTTCTGTTCAGGACTACACAACAAGTCACCGGATACCGGACAACTACAGAGGAGAACAACAGTAGGAGATGGGTGGGGACCACTTTTGGACAATCAGAGCCTTAGAAGTGTGCCGTGAAAAGGCCAAACCCCCTTTCCAAGGCCCTGTCCACCGAGAGGGATCCGAAATGTCACGTAATTACATTCATGATTTCTCACTCAGAGGTCAGCGGTTCGTGTGCAAAGTATATGAATACTGTAAGTGAGAGTAGTTTCTGAAAGTACTAAGATTAAGTGTCTCTGTCCCTCTCTGCCCCTCCCTCTCTTTTGTAACAAGCAGCCATATTGTTGTCATTCCGCTACAGACCTGTTTTTAACGTATTAAGTGTGCATGTTTATTCTGTGTTACCAGTTTATTAGCTATTAAATAATTAATTAATTTGTATAGTACTGAATCATAGGTAAGGCTCGGGTTTTTGCAGATGCAGGGAGGATACGACTGTTCAGAATGATATAATACGAGGTTATTAATTAGTTGACTATTTATGGATGTGATAGGTAAAGACCTTTAGAGTTTAAGTCGGGAGATGGAAACTCTTTAAAGAACCGCTCTCGTGGTGCCCCAGATCCTGATGAGTTAATTGTTACATGATTCATTTAATCGGGTAATAATTCAAATCAAATCAAATTATTTGTCACATGCACATGGTTAGCAGATGTTAATGCGAGTGTAGCGAAATGCTTGTGCTTCTAGTTCCGACAATGCAGTAATAACCAACGAGTAATCTAACCTAACAATTCCACAACTACTACCTTATACACACAAGTGTAAAGGGATAAAGAATATGTACATAAAGATATATGAATGGGTGATGGTACAGAACAGAATAGGCAAGATGCAGTAGATGGTATAGAGTACAGTATATACATATGAGATGAGTAATGTAGGGTATATAAACATAAAGTGGCATAGTTTAAAGTGGCTAGTGATACATGTATTACATAAAGATGGCAAGATGCAGTAGATGATATACAGTACAGTATATACATATCAGTAGCGTGCCGTGGGCCTGGGGCCTGGGCCTTCAGTGAAGTCCTACACAGTCCCACCCGAATTAATCCACCTCTTATTACCATCATTATGATGCCATGGCTCTAGACACTATACATTTAGACAGAAACGCAGTATAACCAGGCGTTGCGTCACCTTGAAATTGACATTGACATTTTATTCCGAGAATTGCAGGGGAAGAGTACAATACAGTACAGTTCAACTAATAGGCAAGAACATAGTCGAGTGCAACAGAGTTATCCACTTACTGGAACATCATGATGACCATGACGGGGATACTGTGATTATGGCTGATTGATTTAATTGCACGTTTGGATGATTTTGAGTTTTGTTTTTTGCTTGAAACATTCAATGGGATTTTTAATTATTCGGATGTGCTTTTTGGAATTCTACAGAAACAAACTTTGGATGTACAATTCTGCCTGACACGGGTGAACGAGTTTTGTGACACAATTGAGCGAGAGAGGCGCAGGTTCAGTCAAATCTACGATGACACAGCCCGCATCTCAAGTTCACCCAGCGCACGCAGAGGCCCAGCACAAGGAGACCCTCGCAGATACTACCAACAACTCCACAGCAATATTCTGGACAACATTCTTTGCCAGATACGAAACAGGTTTCAAGACCACGAAAAATGTATGTTTCTCTCCCTCCTGGACCCCCAGCACTTTCAGACCTACAGGAAAAAATTCCCGCAAACAGCCTTCTCCAGCTAAACAGAGAGTCATGGAACACTGTTCAACATATCCTAGCTAAAAACAGAACTGACTGTAATGTATGCTATGACTGATTTTGAAGGGAAAAGTCCCTCTGATCTCCTTGATTTCCTTAAGCAGAAAAATCTGAATGAGGACATGGGGCAACTTTACACATTGGCATGTGTGACAGTGACCATCCCTGTGTCCACGGCTTTGGTCGAGCGGTCATTCTCGGCCTTAAAGCGAATCAAAACGTATTCCAGAAATGCTACTGGACAGACTCGGCTTTCAGCATTAGCCTCCATGTCAATAGAAAAGGACTTATTGGTGGAACTAAAACGCACAGATAGACTGTACAACAGAGTCATTGAAGTCTTCTTGAGGAAAGATAGGAGGAAGGATTTTGTGTTCAAATAATCAGCCTTTGGTGAGTAGGCATACAATGCATTTTATTTTTTATTAAATGTGTATGTATGTTTCGCATTTTATTTTGTTAATATTAAATAGAGTTTAACAAAATAAAATGGCAAATAGCCTATGTTGCAAATTATTTGTTTTCTTTCTTTCATTTTCAGTGTACAGTTATGTCTTTATCATCACGGTGAAACTGCTTTGGGTGCGACAATGCGCTGTTTAGTGAACACATTGTATTTTTTTGTTGGGGGGGGGGGACTTAAAGCTCAAAGTTTGTGGACCAGAAATGGATAGGAGAAGAATATTAATTTAAGCTTTGAGGCTCCTTGAGTCAATACTAAATTTAGTCGATGTGCATAACAGTGAATGAATAAGGCCATCGGGGCCCTCTCCTTAACTTTAGCCTGCACCCCATTGAGTCCAGATGCCATGACTGCCGCGCCATCAAAACACTGTGCCACAACTTTATCCAGACTACATTCATTTTCCTGCAAGAAACGGAAAATAAGAGCGGCAATGTCATCAGCTCGCTTGCCGCTTGTCACATCTTCAAATCGGATAAATCGCTCCTTGACTCCTGTGTCCGTCACATAACGCAGGACGAGTGAGAGCGGTGCTGCATTTTCCACATCTGTTGTCTCGTCCACCATAACAGCAACAAAGGGAGCTTTTTTAATCTCCATTTTGATCTCTTCTCCCATCACTTCAGCAATAGCATAAATTAGGTCATTTTGTATTTTGCCTGACGTCCCAATGAACACTTTGTTAGTGGACAGATGGTATTGTAAATCTGTGTGGCTTTCAGAAAGAAAAGAAAGAAGCTCCACGTAGTTCCCTTTGTTTGTGAAGTCAGCACTTTCATCGTGTCCCCTAAATGAAAGTTCCTGTTTACCCAAAAACATGACACAATCAATGAGTCTTTTCAATATTTCCCTATTTTTCTTCACCTTTTCATTGTGCAGCTCCGTTGCCCTGCGCGCTTGTTCATTGAGCTGTAGATCCACGCGGATGTCCCCAAAAGTTTTCAAAAGCACCATTGCTTGTATGTGCCCAGCCGTACTTTGGTGTCTCGTTGCTGCCTTGCTTAGACAACTCAAGTTTGCAAAGCCAGTGTGGCTCCAAACACCAAATCAATCACTTGCAAATAATAGGCATTCCCAGCAGTACAGTTTGCAGTGCTTCTCGGAGCCTGTGAGCCATTGATAGCGCTCGTAGTTGGAATTTTGAAAGTGGCGGACTAACCCCTTTTCCACCTGTGACAGGCTTTGTAGCGTCGGCGTCAGGCGACCTCTCCTTACAATGTCTAACTTTTCTTGAAAAGTTTGTCTTGAGAATGGCGTTATAATTATATCCTCGACCAAATCGATATCTTCTCCTTCCGCCAATGTGGGTTGAAAAAACAGCTTAGTAGTACGCATATTAATTTGTTTATCTAATTCAGTTTCCTAGTTCTAAGGTTCTGCATATACCTGCCTATAGGACCTGCCTCTCAATATTGGTAATCCAATCAAAAGACGAGCACGCACTACGCCTGCTAGCTGGCTCCTGTGTAACACTGGAGCCAGCCAGCAGACGTACAGTAGCCAACTCTAAAGCTGATTGGTTGACACTAAAGTTTAATTTCCATTCACTTTAAGCTACAAGCGCCCGCACTGTTGATTCTGAAGGCCTGAGGGCAGATTTTAGACCCCTGGCAACACAAGATGGCTGAATATGATTGGATAAAAGATCTAAAATAAAGACCAGCCATCCAAATCTCAACCTGGGGCTGGAAGCAATGCAACCAAGAGGAAAGCTGTCATGTCTTGTTATGTCTGTTCCTGTCCTTTCTCTTCACTCTGTCTCTCTCTGCTGGTCTTTTTAGGTTACCTTCTCTGTCTCTCATTCTTCAGCTGTTCTACATCTCCTCTAACTAGCTCATTCACTCTTTCACACCTGTTCTCTCTTCCCCCTCTGATTAGGTCTCTATTTCTTTCTCTGTTCCTGCTACTTTCAGTGTCTGATTCTTGTTTGTGTTTTTTGATGCCAGAAGCAAGCTGTCGTCTCGTTTGCTTCCACCTTGTCCTATCCTGTCGAAGTCTGCCTGGCAGGTGCATCCTGCACTATACTAACGTTCTTTTTGTTCCGCTGACAACGTTGGAAGAGGATTTATGCCATTCCTGTTTTTCATTAAAGAACTCTGTTTTCTGTTAAAACCGCTTTTGGGTCTTCACTCAAGTTCATAACAGAAGAATCAGACCAAGAATGGACCCAGCGGCTCCGGACCCTTTTCACTCCGCCGTCGAGATCCAGGGAGCGATGCTAGGCAGACACGTGGAGGAATTGTCTGCTGCTCGACATGCCGTTGAGACCCTGGCCGTCCAAGTCTCCGACCTCACAAGACAGGTTCACCAACTCCACCTCGATCCACCGCCCACTTCCAGGGTTTCCGAGTCTCCGGAGCCCAGGATCAACAACCCGCCGTGTTACTCTGGGGAGCCCACTGAGTGCCGCTCATTCCTCACTCAGTGTGATGTGGTGTTCTCTCTCCAGCCCAACACTTACTCCAGGAGCGCAGCCCGCATCGCCTACGTCATTTCTCTCCTTACCGGACGGGCGCGTGAGTGGGGCACGGCAGTCTGGGAGGCGAGGGCTGAGTGTATTAACCAGTATCAAGACTTTAAGGAGGAGATGATACGGGTTTTTGACCGTTCTGTTTTTGGGGAGGAGGCTTCCAGGGCCCTGTCTTCCCTATGTCAGGGGAATCGATCCATAACGGATTATTCTATTGAGTTTCGCACTCTCGCTGCCTCAAGTGTCTGGAACGAGCCGGCTTTGCTCGCTCGTTTTCTGGAGGGTCTCCTCGTCGAGGTTAAGGATGAGATCCTCTCCCGGGAGGTTCCTTCCAGTCTGGACTCCTTAATAGCTCTCGCTATTCGCATAGAGCGACGGTTTGATCTTCATCGCCGAGCTCGTGGAAAGGAGCTCGCGTTCTCCGCTGCTCCCCTCTCCACATCACTGCCACCTGCCGCATCACTGCCACCCTCCTCCGCCGGCTCGGATGCTGAGCCTATGCAGCTGGGGGTATCCGCATCTCGGCCAAGGAGAAGGAACGGAGAATCACCAATCGCCTCTGTCTCTACTGCGGCTCCGCTGGTCATTTTGTCACCTCATGTCCAGTAAAAGCCAGAGCTCATCAGTAAGAGGAGGGCTACTGGTGAGCGCAACTACTCAGGCCTCTCCTTCTGGATCACGCACTACTTTTCCGGTCCATCTCCGCTGGCCCGGTTCATCTGCTTCCTGCAGTGCCTTGATAGACTCTGGGGCGGAGGGCTGTTTTATGGACGAGACCTGGGCTCGGGAACATGACATTCCTCTCAGACAGTTAGGGGAGCCCACGGCCTTGTTCGCTTTAGATGGTAGTTCTCTCCCCAAGATTCAGCGTGAGACGCTGCCTTTAACCCTCACTGTCTCTGGTAATCATAGCGAAACCATTTCTTTTTTAATTTTTCGTTCACCTTTTACACCTGTTGTTTTGGGTCATCCCTGGCTAGTGCGCCATAACCCTTCTATTAATTGGTCTAGTAATACTATCCTATCCTGGAATGTTTCTTGTCATGTAACCTGTTTAATGTCTGCTATCCCTCCTGTTTCCTCTGTCTCTACTTCACAGGAGGAGCCTGGCGATTTGACAGGGGTGCCGGAGGAGTATCACGATCTGCGCACGGTGTTCAGTCGTTCCAAGGCCACTTCTCTCCCTCCACACCGGTCGTATGACTGTAGTATTGATCTCCTTCCGGGAACTACTCCCCCGGGGTAGATTATACTCTCTGTCGGCTCCCGAACGTAAGGCTCTCGAGGATTATTTGTCGGTTTCGCTCAACGCCGGTACCATTGTCTCCTCCTCCTCTCCCGCCGGAGCGGGGTTTTTTTTTGTTCAGAAGAAGGACGGGTCCCTGCGCCCATGCGTGGATTATCGAGGGCTGAATGACATAACAGTTAAGAATCGTTATCCGCTTCCTCTTATGTCTTCAGCCTTCGAGATCCTGCAGGGAGCCAGGTTTTTCACCAAATTGGACCTTCGTAACGCCTACCATCTCATGCGCATCAGGGAGGGGGACGAGTGGAAGACGGCGTTTAACACTCCGTTAGGGCACTTTGAATACCGGGTTCTTCCTTTCGGCCTCGTTAACGCTCCAGCTGTCTTTCAGGCACTAGTTAACGACGTCCTGAGAGACATGCTGAACATTTTTGTTTTCGTTTACATGGACGATATCCTGATTTTTTCTCCGTCTCTCTCGATTCATGTTCAGCACGTGCGACGCGTCCTCCAGCGCCTTTTGGAGAACTGTCTTTATGTGAAGGCTGAGAAGTGCATTTTTTCATGCCGCCTCTGTCCCTTTTCTCGGTTCCGTTATTTCCGCTGAGGGCATTAAGATGGATCCCGCTAAGGTCCAGGCTGTCATTGATTGGCCCGTTCCTAAGTCACGCGTCGAGCTGCAGCGCTTTCTGGGCTTCGCTAATTTCTATCGTCGTTTCATCCGTAATTTCGGTCAGGTGGCAGCTCCTCTCACAGCCCTTACTTCTGTTAAGACGTGCTTTAAGTGGTCCGTTTCCGCCCAGGGAGCTTTTGATCTTCTTAAGAATCGTTTTACATCCGCTCCTATTCTTGTTACACCTGACATCTCTAGCCAGTTTGTTGTTGAGGTTGACGCGTCAGAGGTGGGCGTGGGAGCCATTCTTTCTCAGCGCTCTCTCTCTGACGGCAAGGTCCATCCTTGCGCGTTTTTCTCTCATCGCTTATCGCCGTCAGAACGTAACTATGATGTTGGTAATCGCGAACTGCTCGCCATCCGCTTAGCCCTAGGCGAATGGCGACAGTGGTTGGAGGGGGCGACCGTTCCTTTTGTCGTTTGGACTGACCATAGGAACCTTGAGTACATCCGTTCAGCCAAACGACTTAATGCGCGTCAGGCTCGTTGGGCTCTGTTTTTCGCTCGTTTCGAGTTTGTTATTTCTTATCGTCCGGGCTCAAAAAACACCAAGCCCGATGCTTTATCTCGTCTCTTCAGTTCTTCTGAGGTCTCCACCGACCCCGAGGGGATTCTCCCTGACGGGCGTGTTGTCGGGTTGACTGTCTGGGGAATTGAGAGGCAGGTAAAGCAAGCACTCGCTCACACTCCGTCGCCGCGAGCTTGTCCTAGGAACCTTCTGTTCGTTCCCGTTCCTACTCGTCCGGCCGTTCTTCAGTGGGCCCACTCTGCCAAGTTAGCCGGCCACCCCGGCGTTCGGGGTACGCTCGCTTCCATTCGCCAGCGTTTCTGGTGGCCCACTCGGGAACGTGACGCGCGTCGATTTGTCGCCGCTTGTTCGGTCTGCGCGCAGACTAAATCTGGGAACTCTCCTCCTGCCGGCCGTCTCAGACCGCTTCCCATTCCCTCTCGACCGTGGTCTCACATCGCTTTAGATTTTATCACCGGACTGCCTTCATCAGCGGGGAGAACAGTTATTCTTACGGTTGTCGATAGATTCTCTAAGGCGGCTCATTTCATTCCTCTCGATAAGCTCCCTTCTGCTAAGGAGACGGCTCAGATCATTATCGAGAATGTTTTCCGAATTCATGGCCTTCCGTCTGACGTCGTTTCCGACAGAGGCCCGCAGTTCACGTCTCAATTTTGGAGGGAGTTTTGCCGTTTGATTGGGGCTTCCGTCAGTCTCTCGTCCGGCTTTCATCCCCAGTCTAACGGTCAAGCCGAACGGGCCAATCAGACTGTTGGTCGCATTTTACGCAGTCTTTCTTTTCGTAACCCTGCGTCTTGGTCAGAACAGCTCCCCTGGGCAGAGTACGCCCACAACTCGCTTCCCTCGTCTGCTACCGGTCTATCCCCTTTTCAGTGTAGCCTCGGGTACCAGCCTCCGCTGTTCTCATCTCAGCTCGCCGAGTCCTGCGTCCCCTCCGCTCAGGCTTTTGTCCAGCGTTGCGAGCGCACCTGGAAGGGGGTCAGGTCGGCACTTTGCCGTAATAGGGCGCAGACTGTGAGGGCCGCTAATAAGCGTAGGACCAAGAGTCCTAGATATTGTTGCGGTCAGAGAGTATGGCTCTCCACTCAGAACCTTCCCCTTAAGACAGCTTCTCGCAAGTTGGCCCCGCGGTTCATTGGTCCGTTCCGTATTTCCCAGGTCATTAATCCTGTCGCAGTGCGACTTCTTCTCCCGCGCTATCTTCGTCGCGTTCACCCGGTCTTCCATGTCTCCTGTGTTAAGCCCGTTCTTCGCGCCCCCGCTCGTCCCTCCCCCCATCCTTGTCGAGGGCGCACCCATCTACAGGGTTCGTAAGATTTTGGACATGCGCCCTCGGGGCCGTGGTCATCAGTACCTAGTGGATTGGGAGGGGTACGGTCCTGAGGAGAGGAGTTGGGTTCCCTCTCGGGACGTGCTGGACCGTTCGCTGATCGATGATTTCCTCCGTTGCCGCCAGGTTTCCTCCTCGAGTGCGCCAGGAGGCGCTCGGTGAGTGGGGGGGGGTACTGTCATGTCTTGTTATGTCTGTTCCTGTCCTTTCTCTTCACTCTGTCTCTCTCTGCTGGTCTTTTTAGGTTACCTTCTCTGTCTCTCTTTCTTCAGCTGTTCTACATCTCCTCTAACTAGCTCATTCACTCTTTCACACCTGTTCTCTCTTCCCCCTCTGATTAGGTCTCTATTTCTTTCTCTGTTCCTGCTACTTTCAGTGTCTGATTCTTGTTTGTGTTTTTTGATGCCAGAAGCAAGCTGTCGTCTCGTTTGCTTCCACCTTGTCCTGTCCTGTCGAAGTCTGCCTGGCAGGTGCATCCTGCACTATACTAACGTTCTTTTTGTTCCGCTGACAACGTTGGAAGAGGATTTATGCCATTCCTGTTTTTCATTAAAGAACTCTGTTTTCTGTTAAAACCGCTTTTGGGTCTTCACTCAAGTTCATAACAAAAGCTATGAAATGAAGAGTATAACTCTTACTCTGGGGAATAATTTAATACATATTTGTGGGAAAATATATTTAAAAAATATATATATTCTGATGATGTTTAGGCCAGCAGAGAAGGCCTTGCTGGCCCTGACGGCCCACCACTGATACATATACATATGAGATGAGTAATGTTGGGTATGTAAACATTATACTGTATTAAGTGGCATTGTTTAAAGTGGCTAGTGATAGATTTTTACATCAATTTCCATTATTAAAGTGGTTGGAGTTGAGCCAGTATGTTGGCAGCAGCCACTCAATGTTAGTGGTGGCTGTTCAACAGTCTGATGGCCTTGAGATAGAAGCTGTTTTTCAGTCTCTCGGTCCCTGCTTTGATGCACCTGCTTTGATGCACCTGCACCTTGGAGGTGTGCATGGCCACACAGTCGTGGGTGAACAGGGAGTACAGGAAAGGGCTCAGAACGCACCCTTGTAGGGCCCCAGTGTTGAGGATCAGCGGGGTGGAGATGTTGTTACCTACCCTCCCCACCTTGGGACTGCCCATCAGGAAGTCCAGTACCCAGTTGCACAGGGCGGGGTCGAGACCCAGGGTCTCGAGCTTGATGACGAGTTTGGAGGGTACTATGGTGTTAAATGCTGAGCTGTATTCGATGAACAGCATTCTCACATAGGTATTCCTCTTGTCCAGATGGGTTAGGGCAGTGGGCAGTGTGCAGTGTGGTTGCGATTGCGTCATCTGTGGACCTATTGGGGCGGTAAGCAAATTGGAGTGGGTCTAGGGTGTCAGGTAGGGTGGAGGTGATATGGTCCTTGACTAGTCTCTCAAAGCACTTCATGATGACGGAAGTGAGTGCTACGGGGCGGTAGTCATACAGCTCAGTTACCTTAGCTTTCCTTGGAACAGGAACAATGGTGGCCCTCTTGAAGCATATGGGAACAGCAGACTGGGATAGGGATTGATTGAATATGTCTGTAAACACACAAGCCAGCTGGTCTGCGCATGCTCAGAGGACATGGCTAGGGATGCTGTCTGGGCCTGCAGCCTTGCAAGGGTTAACACGTTTAAATGTTTTACTCGTGTCGGCTGCAGTGAAGGAGAGTCCGCAGGTTTTGGTAGCGGGCCGTGTCAGTGGCACTGTATTGTCCTCAGAGCGGGCAAAAAAGTTATTTAGTCTGTCTGGGAGCAAGACATCCTGGTCTGCAACGGGGCTGGTTTTCTTTTTGTAATCCTTGATTGACTTTAGACCCTGCTACATTCCTCTTGTGTCTGAGCCGTTGAATTGCGACTCTACTTTGTCTCTATACTGACGCTTAGCTTGTTTGATTGCCTTGTGGAGGGAATAGTTACAATGTTTGTATTCTGTCATGTTTCCGGTCACCTTGCCCTGGTTAAAAGCAGTGGTTCGTGCATTCAGTGTCGTGCGAATGCTGCCATCAATCCACAGTTTCTGGTTTGGGAATGTTTTAATCGTTGCTGTGGGTATAACATCGTCAACGCACTTTCTAATGAACTCGCTCGCCGAATCAGCGTATTCGTCAATGTTTTTGTTGGATGCAATGCGGAACATATCCCAATCCACTCAATCGAAGCAGTCTTGAAGCGTGGAATCAGATTGGTCGGACCAGCGTTGAACAGACCTGAGCGCGGGAGCTTCTTGTTTTAGTCTCTGTCTGTAGGCTGGAATTAACAAAATGGTGTCGTGGTCAGCTTTTCCGAAAGGACTGCGGGAGAGGGCCTTATATGCATCGCGGAGGTTAGAATAACAATGATCCAGGGTTTTAGCAGCCCTGGTTGCGCAATCGATATGCTAATAGAATTTAGGGAGTCTTGTTTTCAGATTAGCCTTGTTAAAATCCCCAGCTCAAATGAATGAAGACTCAGGATATGTTTGGCCCAGCGTCGTCCAGGTTAGGTAGGGGTTGGCCGGTAGGGATATCCTTGACTCATCGCGCACCAGCGACTCTTGTGGAGGGCCGGGCGCAGTGCACGCTAACCAAGGTTGCCAGGTGCACGGTGTTTCCTCTGACACATTGGTGCGGCTGGCTTCCGGGTTGGATGAGCGCTGTGTTAACTCTTGATACTCCCCATCCCGGATCCGAGATCGTGAATAAAGCCTCAGGCTCATTAGCATAACGCAACGTTAACGATTTCTGAAAATCGCAAATAAAATGAAAATAATGCGCCTGCTCTCAAGCTTAGCCTTTTCTTAACAACACTGTCATCTCAGATTTTCAAAATATGCTTTTGAACCATAGCAAATCACTAATTTGTGTAAGAGTATGCTAAGCTAGCTTAGCATTTTGAGTAGCATTTAGCACGCAACATTTTCACAAAAACCAGATAACCAAATAAATAAAATAATTTACCTTTGAAGAGCTTCGGATGTTTTCAATGAGGAGACTCTCAGTTACATAGCAAATGTTCAGTTTTTCCTGAAAGAATCTTTGTGTAGGAGAAATCGCTCCGTTTTGTACATCACATTTGGCTACCGAAACGAACCAAAAATTCAGTCACCAAAACGTCAAACTTTTTCCGAATTAACTCCATAACATCGACCGAAACATGGCAAACGTTGTTTAGAATCAATCCTCAAGGTGTTTTTTCACATATCTCTTCATTGATATGCAATTCGTGGAAGCCTGCTTTCCCCTCAGAATCGCATGGAAAAATACCAGCAGCTGAAAAAGACGCACCAATTTCGACGGCGGACACCTGGAAAATGTAGTCTCTTATGGTCAATCTTCCAATGATATGCCTACAAATACGTCACAATGCTGCAGACACCTTGGGGAAACGACAGAAAGGGCAGGCTCATTCCTCTCGCATTCACAGCCATATAAGGAGACAATGGAAAATGGAGCCTCAAAAATCCTGCTGGTTTCCTGGTTGCCGTTTCATCTTGGTTTTGCCTGTAGCTCCCGTTCTAGGGCACCCACAGACAATATCTTTGCAGTTCTGGAAAATTCAGAGTGTTTTCTTTCCAAAGCTATCAATTATATGCATAGTCGAGCATCTTTTTGTGACAAAATATCTTGTTTAAAACGGTAACGTTTTTCATCAAAAAATGAAATTGCGCCCCTAGAGTTTCAAGAGGTTTTAAGAAGCAGTGCGGCTTGTGTATCGGAGGACTCATGACTTTCAACCTTCGTCTCTCCCGAGCCCGTACGGGAGTTGTAGCGATGAGACAAGATAGTAGCTACTAAACAATTGGATACCACGAAATAGGGGAGAAAAAGGGATTTAAAAAATGAGATACCAAACTTGTTTGCAGGGTTGGTTAAACTCTGTTCAATTAGTTTACTGAAGTATGCAATTGTTTAAATGTACTATTATAACTTGTTGTAATAACCTGATGTAATTGCGTTATTTGTCTTGTAGTTTTTATATTTTTGTTGTAGTGTTGATGGAATTTTTGTCCTCAGGGCACCATTGCAAACGAGACACTAGTCTCAATTGGCCTCCCCTTAAATTGGCCTCCCCTTAAAGTATTTATTAAACAAATTAAATTCAACCAATGTCCTGCTACTCTAGCAAGCGCTTCCTCACATTAGTTGTACATGTCGAAGGAATTCAAACAAGTGTTGCCAGAAAGCAGTAGTTGAATCATAGAACTGACATTGGACCTATGGAACAGACCTGGGTTCAGATGGTATTTGTTTTATTTCAAACACTTTCGAATACTTGTTTGAGCTTACCTGGCATAGTGGAACGAATGGAGTAGAAACAAAAATGGAAGCTCCGATCATAGCTCTCCAGGCAGAGTCAATCCAACGTACAAAGTATTTGAAAGACTCCAAGTACTATTTTAACCCAGGTCTGCTATGGAGCAGGTTTGTGATACTGTATATGAGTACTGGTCATTCTTCATTATTTTTTTGTGTTGAGGAGCTCCAGTGTAGTTTCACACTGTTGGCCAGTCATTCTCAATGTCACTCAATGTCAGGGGAAAGCGGGAGAAGGAAGGAGGGAGAGAGGGTGATGGAGAAAGAAAGAGAGCAAGGGTGGGTGGGAGACAGATAAACAGACAAAGAGGGAGATTGAGAAGAAGAGAGAGGGATAGAATTCAGTCCAAAAGTCAGTCTGTCAGCCGATGTGTGGACAGGTGAAGACAGCTGACTGACCTTTTCAGTACCTCGTCCACTCTGGCTACCCTGTCCAGCCCACACCAATACACTAAACCAACGAGCATCAACTGATCACCTGAAAACAAACTTTCTCTCCTTCCCGTCCATTCCCCCCATCTCTCCACCTCGGCCTGAATTCCATTAGACATAATAGACCAGGAAGCGGTGGTGCTGGGGTGAGATGACCGAATCAAAATGCCGTTGTGTCAACGACACCGACATGTATCTTGGTGCTCATTATACTCCTTGAACAGCACCAATCTACATCTGATGCCGTGACTAATTCGGCTCCCGTGTTGTCAAGAGACATAGGAAGTGGCCCCGGCCAGATGACAGCAAGCCTGTCAGTTGCCCAGGCATGGAGGATTCCTCCGGGCGATGATTTAATGCCCATGTCAAGCCCTGCTGTCAGCCTCTCTCACTTCTCCCCTCTCTCTCTGCTCTCTCCATTCCGCTATTAGGATGCTGATAGCAGAAAGATGGAGAGATGGTCCGGGCGATCTACCTGCTTAGGATTCACACTCTTGGCGAAAGAAACGCACGCCCTGCTTCACAAGTGATTACCCTTTCCTTGTAAATTATAATTAAGG
This sequence comes from Oncorhynchus masou masou, assembly GCF_036934945.1. Taxonomy (NCBI): domain Eukaryota; kingdom Metazoa; phylum Chordata; class Actinopteri; order Salmoniformes; family Salmonidae; genus Oncorhynchus; species Oncorhynchus masou. Next base: position 4,946,779 of record NC_088221.1, on the reverse strand, counting down.
CTGAAAACGAAGGGACGAACGAAGGAGAGAGAGTAACATAAGAGTATGACCTAGTGAAGCGCAGACAGACCTTGAGCTTTTTCATCTTGTGGCTCTCTGGCTGTTTGTATAATTTCTCACTTCTAACTTCTAACTTTCTCCTATTGTTTTACTGTGTGTTTTGTGGTGTGTTTGGCGATAACATCAGCTGACAACTCTTTTTTTCCTTGTCCTCCACTTGATTAGCACATCTCAAGCTGTCTCTCAATGATCTTTCTCTCACGATGCGATTATCTCTATTTCTCTATTTTCCTCCGCTATTTCAGAACCATTCCAACTTAAACATTTAAACATCATTAAATCAACAAGGCTATATAATACACTGAAAACACCCTTAAAGATACCAAAAACAATTTACTCCAATCAATGTTGCAAAATATCACGTGGCTGTCCATGGTATTGATTTCTGTCTCTCTATGTATGTGTGCGTGCACATGCAAGTGCAAACCTTTTCGGGCGACTCACCCTACTTGTAGACTACTTGAAAGCAAATGTCATCCTCCTCTCTTTCATTTTAGCAAATGGTCTATGGCTCTGTCATACAGTGCACTTTTAGTTTTTGTTGTCATAGGCAACCTACATATTGAGCTTCAATTGTCTCAGGACAGTAGCACAATATATGAATTTATGGTTAGATCAGAATCGCGGTAATAATCATTGGCCTGTACAGAGAATGAAGTCAAAACCACAAGTCCAAATCACCATCTCCATACATGGCTTAGGAAAGGGCCAATTTAGCAAGCTAGCTACTGCATGACATCAGCACAGACCAGAAACAATGATGTTTTGCTTAGGATGCGATTTGATTGGTGTGAAGCCAAATCCAAACTAGCCTCCCTTGTGTTTTTTTTTTTTGCTGCATCAGGACAACCCACAGTTGAGCTTAACTCAACGCTGATTGGCAAACTATTTCATCAATTTTTTTATCAAGGGAGGCCAAATGCTTGCCGGTATCAATCATTCAAATACCACTGCGGCAACATGTCATACTTTTTTTGACAGAATCAGATACATGGGCTAGACATATCAATACAGAGGGGAACTTTTTCCACTGCTCGGATGATTTCTCTGGTGAGATTCAGCCACTTGTGAAATGATGGAAAATTATGAAATATTATTTTATAATTTAAATGTTTTTATTGGTCACATATTTGTGGAGGCCTGGCTTCCTTTGGCATCCATGAATACACACCACTGCAGAAAATAGAATTCAGTAATTTATTATACATGATAATAAAAAGTGAGTTACATGAAGGCGTCCCCTGAATGAAAGCTATACTTTTCTACAGTTGTCAAAGGTCCTCCAAGACAACACGTAGCTTCCTCAATAAAAGGTGGGGCCCCAAGGAAGGAGATGTAATATGCATAAAAAAAACTAGCTATAAACTGTTATGTATACAGCTGTTTACATTTTGAAATAACATGAATTAGTACAGCATATATTGATAAGAACATTTTAAAAATATAAAAACAAATGTTTTTTCTTTGCTGTCGGGCAGTTCAAACACTTGTCTCCAACCATTCCTCTTGTTCGTGTTCACACTGAGCTGTTCACTCTCCTCTTTGTCGCTTACAGCTGGAAAACAGGGAGGATGTATAAATCTGAAGTATCTATTTAGAACTTCTTCTCTCCACCAAATATGGTGAGGAGAGGAAGGTCCAGTGGCAGGAAGTGGGAGAAGATGGGGCTATAGTGCCTTCAGAAAGTATTCATACCCCTTCACTTATTCCACATTTTGTTGTGTTACAGACTGAATTAAACATGTATTAAATATATACAGTACCAGTCAAAAGTTTGGACACACCTACTAATTCCAGGGTTATTCTTTATTTGAAACATTTTCTACATTTTCGAATAATATTGAAGATATCAAAACGTTGAAATAACACATATGGAATCATGTAGTAATCACAAAAGTGTTAAACAAATGAAAATACGTTTTATATTTGAGATTCTTCAAATATAAATATAAATTAATTACTTAAAAATCATACAATGTGATTTTCTGGATTTTTGTTTTAGATTCCGTCTCTCACAGTTGAAGTGTACCTATGATAAAAATGACAGGCCTCTACATGCTTTGTAAGTAGGAAAACCTGCAAAATCGTCAGTGTATCAAATATTTGTTCTCCCCACTGTATATATATATTTATGTTTTTCTCCCCAATTTCGTGATTACGATCTTGTCTCAATGCTGCAACTCCACATATGGCTCGGGAGAGGCAAGGTTGAGACATGCGTCCTCCAAAACATGACTAGCCAAACCGCGCTTCTTAAAACCTACCCACTTATGCCTGTTGGAGGAACCACCGTTCAACTGAAGTCAAACGCCCGGCCCGCCACAAGGAGTTGCTAGAGCGTGTTGAACCAAGTAAAGCCCCCTTGCCAAACCCTCCCCTAACCCCATGATGCTACTCAAATTGTACACAGCCCTGTGGTACTCCCAGTCACGGCTGGTTCTGACACAGCCTGGGTTCCTATCTATCTATACACAAATTAAAACATGTTTTTAGAAATGTATTGAAAATTAAGTACAGAGATATGTAATTTATTTAAATATATTATTTAAATCAACTCAAAATGAAAAGCAGAAATATCTTGAGTCAATAAGTATTCAACACCTTTGTTATGGCAAGCATAAACAAGAATAACAAGAATAAAAATGTGCTTACAAGTCACACAATAAGTGGACTCACTCTGTGTTCAGTAATAGTGTTTAACATGATTTTTGAATGACTACCTCATCTCTGTCCCCCACACATACAATTAGCTGTATGGTCCCTCAGTTGAGCAGTGAATGTCAAACACACAACAACCACAAAGACCAGGGAGGTTTTTCAATGCCTCACAAAAAAAGGAACCTATTGGTAGATGGGTAAATATAACAAAAGCAGACATTGAATATCCTTTTGAGCAATGGTGAAGTTATTAATGATCCTGTTGATGGTGCATCAACACACCCAGTCACTACAAAGATACAGGTATCCTTCCTAACTCAGTTGCTGAAGAGGAAGGGAACCGCACAGGAATTTCACCATTAGTCGAATGGTAACTTTAAAAAAGTTACAGAGTTTAATGGTTGTGATAGGAGAAAACTTAGGATGAAGCAACAACATTGTTGTCACGCCCTGGTCGAAATATATTATGTTTATCTTCATTTATTTGGTCAGGCCAGGGTGTGACATGGGTTATTGTGGTGTGTCTTTGTCTTGGGGTTTTGTGGGGTGTCTAGCATAGTCTATGGCTGCCTGAGGCGGTTCTCAATCAGAGTCAGGTGATTATCATTGTCTCTGATTGGGGACCATATTTAGGCAGCCATAGTCTTTGAGTGTTTCGTGGGTGATTGTTCCTGTCTCTGTGTTTATGTTCACCAGATAGGCTGTATAGTTTTTCACGTTCCGTCTGTTGTTTTGTACATTCAGTTATTTCATGTCTAGTCGTATTTTCATTAATAAACATGAGTAACCACCACGCTGCATTTTGGTCCGCTCCTCCTTCAACAGAAGAACGTCGTTACAATTGTAGTTACTCCACAATAATAACCAAATGACAGAGTGAAAATAAGGAACCTTGTACAGAATGAAAATATTAAGAAACATGCATCCTGTTTGCAATAAGGCACTAAAGTAAACCTGCAAAAAGTTCATGTTATGGGTATGCTTGTCATTGGCAAGAACTAGGGAGTTTTCTTTTTATAAAAATAAACAGAATACAGCTAAGCAAAGGCAAAATCCTAGAGGAAAACCTGGTACAGTCTGCTTTCCAGCAGACACTAGAAGACAAATTCCCCTTTCAACAGAACAATAACCTAAAACGCAAGACGAAATATTGTCGTACCAAAAGTTTTGAGAATGACACAAATATTAATTTCTACAAAGTTTGCTGCTTCAGTGTCTTTAGATATTTTTGTCAGATGTTACTATGGAACACTGAAGTATATTTACAAGCATCAAAGGCTTTTATTGACAATTACATTAATTGATTGATTGATGCAAAGAGTCAATATTTGCAGTGCTTACCCTTCTTTTTCAAGACCTCTGCAATCCTCCTTGGTATGCTGTCAATTAACTTCTGGGCCACATCCTGACTGATGGCAGCCCATTCTTGCATAATCAATGCTTGGAGTTTAATTAGTCAGAATTTGTGGGGTTTTGTTTGTCCCACCCGTCTCTTGAGGGTTAACCTCGAGTTCTCAATGGGATTAAGGTCTGGGGAGTTTCCTGACCATAGACCCAAATATCAAAGTGTTGTTCTCCGAGCCACTTAGTTATCACTTTTGCCTTATGGCAAGGTGCTCCATCATGCTGGAAAAGGCATTGTTCGTCACCAAACTGTTCCTGGATGGTTGGGAGAAGTTGCTCTCAGGTGATATGTTGGTACCATTCTTTATTCATGGCTGTGTTCTTAGGCAAAATTGTGAGTGAGCCCACTCCCTTGGCTGAGAAGCAACCCCACACATGAATGGTCTCATGTTGCTTTACTGTTGGCATGACACAGAACTGATGGTAGCACTCACCTTGTCTTCTCCAGACAAGCTTTTTTCCGGATGCCCCAAACAATCGGAAAGGGGATTCATCAGAGAAAATGACAGACCTCAGCAGTCCAATCCCTGTACCTTTTGCAGAATATCAGTCTGTCCCTGATGTTTTTCCTGGAGAGAACACCAGGCCATCCTCCAAAAGTCTTTGCCTCACTGTGCGTGCAGATGCACTCACACATGCCTGCTGCCATTCCTGAGCAAGCTTTGTAACGGTGGTGCCCCGATTCCGCAGCTGAATCAACTTTGGGAGACGGTCCTGGCACTTGCTGGACTTTCGTGGGTGCCCTGAAGCCTTCTTCACAACAATTGAACTGCTCTCCTTGAAGTTCTTGATGATCCGATAAATGGTTGATTTAGGTGCAATCTTACTGGCAGCAATATCCTTGCCTGTGAAGCCCTTTTTGTTCAAAGCAATGATGATGGCACGTGTTTCCTTGCAGGTAACCATGGTTGACAGAGGAAAAACAATGATTCCAAGCACAACCCTCCTTTTGAAGCTTCCAGTCTGTTATTCGAACTCAATCAGCATGACAGAGTGATCTCCAGCCTTGTCCTCGTCAACACTCACACCTGTGTTAACGAGAGAATCACTGACATGATGTCAGCTGGTCCTTTTGTGGCAGGGCTGAAATGCAGTGGAAATGTTTTTTGGGAATTCAGTTCATTTTCATGGCAAAGGGGGACTTTGCAATTAATTGCAATTCATCTGATCACTCTTCATAACATTCTGGAGTATATGCAAATTGCCATCATACAAACTGAGGCAGCAGACTTTGTGAAAGTTAATATTTGTGTCATTCTCAAAACTTTTAGCCACAACTGTACACTGGAGTTGCTTAAAAGATGGCATTGAATGTTTCTGAGTTGCCTAGTTACAGTTTTGGCTGTCGAGCAATGATCAACAACCAACTTGACAGAGCTTGAAGAATTTTAAAATTAATATTTTGCAAATACTTTACAATCCAGGTGTGCAAAGCTCTTAAAGACCCACCTAGAAAGACACAAAGCTGTAATCACTGGCAAATGAGATTCTAACATGTATTGACTCAGGGGTGTGAATACTTATGCAAATGAGATATTACTGTATTTCATTTTCAATTAATTAGCAAATAAACATTTCTATATAATTTCCGTTTGTCATTATATATATTGTGTGTAGATGGGTTAAAAAAAACGATTAAACCCATTTTGAAATCAAGCTTTAATACAACAAAATGTAGAATAAGTCAAGGGGTATGAATACTAGCTGAAGGCACTTTACATGATGACATCATCTGCGTAAATGATTTGGCAACTGTAATTGATTTGAAAAAAAAAATGTTTCTATCATCATGTCACAATAAAGTTAGACAAACAAAAAATCCACCCAAGTTGAACAGATAACAATAGAAAATGTATCCCATATCTGCCCTTTCCATTACACGTCGTCATAATGTTTTTTTGTGACATTGCTTTTGTTGTAAACCTGGGTCAATGGAAAACTCCTAATGACTGTCAACGCAGTTACATGCAGTTAGACACTGAAGGAGAGGACACATCCGTTTTCAGAAAATATGTTTTTTTAAGGTAGAAAGAATATAACAAGTTACAATGTGATTTTCTGGATTTTTGTTTTAGATTCCATCTCTCACAGTTGAAGTGTACCTATGATAAAAAATGACAGACCTCTACATGCTTTGTATGTAGGAAAACCTGCAAAATCAGCAGTGTATCAAATACTTGTTCTCCCCACTGTATCATAGTTAATCATAATTAGTGTTATTTAGAACAAAGGCATCAACACCCGAAGAGGCTGCATACTGAATTACCTCATGTGGGTGAAGACAGGGACCACCTTCTCAAAAATATCTGGTAAGGGTAGATAGAGTATTTAGTATCCATATTGTATTCCCCTTTGTCCTGTATGATTGATTACTATCAGTCAAGGAACTGTGTAGATAGCTTAATCCCGATGGAATAACAGTGTTCCGTTTATGTTGATGAGAGCGTCTTTTCAAATTTGGATACAAGCACTGTAAAACATAAAAAAAGTAGCTACACATATTCAGATCCAAAAATACATGCTGGTGGTGTGTAGCTCTCATCGCTGATAGCTCTGCTTGCGTAGACAATTCATTGACTTTCAGTGACTAGTGGTTCCAATGAAAACAGGATTTTTCAAGTTCAGAATAACTGAGTTTCTATTTTCAGGAGGCTCGGCACAATTCAGCATGGCTTGGAGCAGTTGACCATGGCATCATTTGAAATTTGGAAGGAAAGGGATGGTTCTCCATCTGCCACATGACAATGGCATAATCATTGGGGTGGATTTACTGAATCGGGCTGACTTCGTCACAGCTAATGAATATTCAAAGTCCTCATGGGATATGTTGATTTTACTTACATACAGTGCCTAGTCTACACACCCTGTGCACAGTCTTTACATTTTACTGCCTCTAAAAAGGCATGAATTTAGATTGTTTTCCTACCAATCTACAAAACTACTCCACATTTTCAAAGTGAAAAAAAGTTATAGAACATTTTCCAAATGAATGCAAAATTCAGACTTAATACTTGGTGGAATCACCTTTGTCAGCAATTACAGCTGTGAATAATTTGGAATAAGTTTCTACCAACTTTGCACAACTCAAACGGCAACATACTCTGGATGTACAAAAAAAAATGCCCTCAGAACATCCTCAATTCTTTGGGGTATGGACTCTACAAGGTGTTGAAAGCATCCCACTGAGATGCTGGTACATGTTAACTCCAATGCTTCCCAGAGTTGTGTCAAGCTGGCTGGATGTCCTTTGGGTGGTGGACCATTCTTAATACGTGTGGGAAACTGTTGAACATGAAAAACCCAGCAGCATTGCAGTTCATAACACACTCAAACCAGGGCGCCTGGCATCTACTACTATACCCCTTTCAAAGGCACTTAAATCTTGTCTTGCCATTCACCATCTGAATGTCAATAACACTAAATCCATGTATCAATTGTCTCAAGGCTGATTGAAGTGGATTTAACAAGTGACATCAAAAGTTATAGCCTTCACCTGGATTCACCTGGTCAGTCTGTCATGGAATGGGCAGGTGTTCCTAATGTTTTGTACACTCTATTGTTTTTGTCATAATTGCTAAAGCTCAGTAATTTTGGCTGGGAATCAATTATGGACAGCAACATTCAAAACTTGTCTCTGATTATCAAGTCAGGACTGAGACTAGACCACTCGGGAACACTCAACGCCTATTGGAAAGCCATTCTGGTGTGGCTTTGGCATCAACATTTACAGATGAAGTCGGACGTTTCCATACATCTTAGCCAATTGCATTTAAACTCAGTTTTTCACAATTCCTGACATTTAATCCTGGTACAAATTCCCTGTTTTAGGGCAGTTAGGATCACCACTTTATTTTAAGAATGTGAAATGTCAGAATAATAGTAGAGTGATTTATTTCAGCTTTTATTTATTTCATCACATTCCCCATGGGTCAGAAGTTTACATACACTTTACATACACTGTTAGTATTTGATAGCATTGCCTTTAAATTGTTTAACTTGAGGCAAATGTTTCGGGTAGCCTTCCACAGGCTTAAGTTGGGTGAATTTTGGTCCATTCCTCCTGATAGAGCAGGTGTAACTGAGTCAGGTTTGTAGGCCTCCCTGCACATGCTTTTTCAGTTCTGCCCACAAATTTTCTATGGGATTGAGGTCAGGGATTTGTGATGGCCACTCCAATAACTTGACTTTGTTGTCCTTAAGCCATTTTGCCACAACTTTGGAAGTATGTTTGGGGTCATTGTCCATTTGGAAGACCCAAGCTTTAACTTCCGGACTAATGTCTTGAGATGTTGCTTTAATATATCTACAGAATTTTCTCGCCTCATGGTGCCATCTATTTTGTGAAAAGCAAAGCACCCCCACAACATGATGCTGCCACCCCCGTGCGTCATGGTTGGGATGGTGTTCTTTGGCTTGCAAGCCTCCCACTTTTTCCTCCGAACATAACGATGGTTATTATGGCCAAACAGTTATATTTTTGTTTCATCAGATCAGAGGACATTTATATTTTTGTTTCATCAGATCAGAGGACATTTCTCCAAAAAATACAATATTTGACCCCATGTGCAGTTGCAAACTGTAGTCTGGCTTTTTTATGGCGGTTTTGGAGCAGTGGCTTCTTCCTTACTGAGCGGCCTTTCAGGTTATGTCGATATAGGACTCGTTTTACTGTGGATATAGATACTTTTGTACCTGTTTCCTCCAGCATCTTCACAAGGTCCTTTGTTGTTGTTCTGGGATTGATTTTCACTTTTCGCACCAAAGTACTTTCATCTCTAGGAGACAGAACGTGTCTTCTTCCTGAGCTGTATGACAGCTGCATGGTCCCATGGTGTTTATACTTGCGTACAATTGTTCATACACATGAACGTGGTACCTTCAGGCATTTGGAAATTGCTCCCAAGGATGAACCAGACTTGTGGAGGTCTACAGTTTTTTTTCTGATGTCTTGGCTCATTTCTTTTGATTTTCCCATCATGTCAAGCAAAGAGGCAGTGAGTTGGAAGGTAGGCCTTGAAATACAGGTACACAGGTACACCTCCAATTATGTCAATTAGCCTATCAGAAGCTTCTAAAGCTATGACATCATTTTCTGGATTTTTCCAAACTGCTTAAAGGAACAGTCAACTTCTTGTGTCATGCACAAATTAGATGTCCTAATCGACTTCCCAAAAGTATAGCTTGTTAACAAGAAATTAGTGGAGTGATTGAAAAAGTGTATGTAAACTTCCGACTTCAACTATACCTATTGTCTTAAGAGGTGAGTGATGAGTGATGTCAGCTGCAACCTTCTGGAATGGTCACTCAGTACTGATGGACTGCAACAGTGGGAGTTGGAGAGCTGGGGTCTGACATTGGAGACAATTTGCACAATGTTAGTGAATGTCACGATAGATGTAGGGCCAATAACATAGTTTACGAGCTCTCAGCAAAGTACGCTCAGCACCTAAATGTCCACTGAATACATTTCCATGCAGGAAAGTCAGAGCTTTTCAGGTGACTGCTTCTGAAAGCACTACCTGGTAGGTGACTGTTTTCTGAACGAGAGCTTTCACTTTCCTACATAAGCCACCACTCTGTATTGTTAAGCAGGGAAAATCATGCCAGAGTTTCCTCAGAGCTGCAGGGGAATGTTTGAGGTACCCCAGTGATGGTCTATGTCCCTCTGCGTCCTTCCATGACATGTCTCCGAAATAGGAGCAGGGTGTGCAGCGTTGTAAAGGGACTCAGATGGAGGAGGGGGGGTGGTGAGTAGGCAGAGGAGGAGGCTCAGACCCAGGGCTGAGGTAGGTGATTAAACACTGTACCGCTTTGCTGATTTGTGTGCTTGTTCAGGTCTCTATGACATGGTGTCTGCGTTTGCATGCTGTTTTCCTTCCCTGTGTACCATGATATAGTCATACACATCCAATTCCAAGATCCAATGTAATCTCCTATCCACTGGACATTTCTTTAGGCTGAGTAAAGGATTGTGGTCTTTTATAACTGTGAATGAACTGCCGGGCAGGAAATGCTTAACATTTCTGCAGAGCTAACAACAGCCCATAACTCATGGTTATAGGTGGCCCACTTTTGCAAGCACTGACCCAACGGCAGCCTGTGATGCATCAGTGTAGACTAGGTACGGCTCTGTAAACTCTGGGTGTGCCACAATGGGTGGGTTAGTGAGAGCATTTTTAAGTATGTGAAATGCTTCCTCACACTCAGAGCTCCAGTGGAATCGAATCCCTTTCCTTGTCACAACATTCAATGGAGCCTCAAGAGTAGCAAAGTTCTTAAGAAACCTTTTGTTGTAGGAGCACAAACCTATAAAGGCTCGCACTTTAGTAGGTGTCCTGGGTGTGGGCCAGTCTCTGACCTTGTCCAGGTTCTTCGAGTCAGGCTGCAGGCCATACTTGGATATGACATGTCCAGTGGCGACCCGTCATTCAGGGCAGGTGGGGCAGAGCTCCAGCTCTTAGCAAATGTTATTTTGGCATTAATATGTGTCACATATCAGTTTGCAAACAATGTACAAATAGTATACAAACATGGTCTCTTTTTTGTTTTCTTGAGTAAGGCAGCTCCAAAATGTAGGTGTTTCAGCCTAGCTCAGTGCTTTCTGTGGTAGTGGGGCAGCCAGCAGAAAATATGGAGTGTTGCACGTTAAGAACGGCCCATGTTCTGAATTCTGTCGCTTTACATTTCAAAAGTGCTAAACAAATAGTGATATTGACTAATGTTACGTCCATCCTAGCTCGCTCATTGTCTTAATCGAAATAACGGATTGCCTCTTATCCGCTTGTCGTGCCCTTATATCATAGTTTGTACATCTCAATTGTCATGAGAAACCACATTTGCTTAAGCAAGTCAGCCATATCAGCTATGTTTTTTTAAAAGGCAGTAAATGAGGCTGAATGAACTGTTTTGATGCCAGACAAGGTTCCGCTGAAAGCCAGGTGTAGCAGTTGTAAGGTGGTGAGACAGCTTTATGTCGGCCCTAACAGTTTGTGGGCACTGTTTGTCACCGCTATATTGCAATTAATGTATCGTTTAGTGTTGTCTTGTGTAGTGCCTTTGTTGGCATGCATTCCACTTTGTATTTTTTCTGCCCCACCAAGATTTACATGCTAAAATTGCCACTGGCAATGTCCAAGGAACGTGACTTGGGTGCAAGGAAGATGGCAATTGCTTGGCTTGGAAGCGGATGAACACTTCTTCGTGAGTCTCTAGGTGTCCCAAAAGGTCCTGTTGAAAACCAACACATCATCAAGGTAGATGAGACACACTTTCCAGTGTAGGCCACAGAGTAGAATCTCCATTAATCTCTGAAAAGTGGGAGGAGAATTTGTTAGGTCCATCGCGTCAAAGAGGAAAATAATTCTGTAATACAATAATTCAGAATTATGTATAACAGAACTCACAGGGCAGGCAATCTTCCAAACTAGTTTTGGAATCCTGAAAGTTGGGGCAACTTTGACGTCATCGCCCCCTCCCTTCCCAACAAGTTATGGATCTGGAAACACTTCCTATGTCTTCCACTAGATGTCCTCATTCAGTAGAAAGTGTAATCGAGCATTTGCTGTGAACTTTGACCTAATGGGGAGGAATTTGCTAAAGTGTCGCAAAAGATTCACGTGCTTGAGGGCGCATATGCGTTCGAGGGCTTTGTCTGTTCCAGTCAGCCCCAGATGAACGAGGATTGTCCGGTTGGAATGCCATTCATTTTTTACGTTTATAACATCCTGAAGATTGATTCTGCACTTAGTTTGACCAGTTTCGTCGACCTGTAATATGTAATTTGGAAGTTTTGATGCAAAATTATCCTGGACCAGAAGTCATTTTTTGGGCATTTGAGCTGAAAGTGGTAGCATATGCCGCTTCATGGACACTAGAATTGAACATTATGAAACAAAGCGATTTTTTGTTGAAGTAGGACTCCTTGCAGTACATTCTGATCGAAGACCATCAAAGGTAAGGGAATATTTCTGTTGTAATTTTGTATTTCTGTTGACTCCAACATAGTGGAGAAATATTGTTACGTCTGAGTGCCGTCTCAGATTATTGCATGGTAAGCTTTTTCCGTAACGTTACGTTAACAAAGCGGTTGCAAACCTGTTAGAGATCGGGCTACTTTTTTCAACATTCTGTTAAAAATAGCGCAACATTTCAACGTCCTGCTACTCATGCCAGGAATATAGTATATGCATATGATTAGTATGTGTGCATTGAAAACACTCTGCAGTTTCTGGTTCAATGATGTCTGTGACTATAACAGAACGTGTTCCGTGGTCAAAATCGCAAGGAAACCTGATCACAAAATTGACGAAGAAAAAATCAATCCGCCAGTCTCTGTATTGTCTATTGCAAGGCATAATAGTTAAGGATGGGATTACAGTTCCTACAGCTTCCACACGATGTCGCCAGTGTTATGATTTCGATGCAACTAAATCCTTGGTCAGATGAGTAATAGGCACATCCGGTCTTCGGGTACACAGCTGGAAAAAATGGAAGGGGAAAAGTGGACTACGTTTTCCAAACTTGTTGCTATTGAATACAGATCGCTCCGTGATCAATTTGATCGTTTATTAACGTTTACTAATACCTAAAGTTGGATTACAGAAGTAGTTTGAAGTGTTTTGTCAAAGTTTATAGGCAACTTTTTTAATTTAAAAAAATAACGTTGCGTTTAAAAATTGTGTTTTTCCTGGATCTGACGGTCTTCATAAATGGACATGTTGGGTATACAAGGACCGATTTAATCGAAAAAAAGACCCAATTGTGATGTTTATGGGACATATAGGAGTGCCAACAAAGAAGCTCGTCAAAGGTAATGAATGTTTTACATTTTATTTCTGCGTTTTGTGTAGCGCCGGCTACGCTAATTCTTTTGTTTACGTCCCTTCCACTATTTCGGGGTGTTGCATGTTATCAGATAATAGCTTATCATGCTTTTGGCTAGATTCACAACGAGTGTAGCTTGAATTGAGTACCCTGCATGTGAGTTTTAATGAACGTTTGAGTTTTAACGAGTGCTATTAGCATTTGGCGTAGCGCATGTGCATTTATTGTTGGCAAGGTGGGACGCTTGTGTGTCAGGTTGCCCAGAGAGGTTAAGAACCAGTGTATCTTTTTAATTATATGTAGAACATATATCTTTAGTCAAAGTTTATGATGAGTATTTCTGTTATCTGGCATAGCTTTTTATAATTCCTCCGGACATTTTTGAGAATTTTCTGAACATGGCGTCAATGTAAACAAAGATTTAATAAGGTTATAAAATGCATATTATCGAACAAAACATAAATGTACTGTGTAACATGTCATATGACTGTCATCTGATTAAGATTTTCAAGAGGTTAGTGAATGATTTTCCCTGAGGGGAACGCCTCGCCGCAACAGGTTTTAAGGAAAGTTAAAGTAAAAGTCACCCAATAAAATACTTGAGTAAAAGTCGAAAAGTATTTGGTCCTAAATATACTTAGGAATCAAAAGTAAATGTAATTGGTCAAATATATTTAACCTCTAGCGTCGAGCAATCCCGTATCCGGGAGCGTAATCATAGCCTCAAGCTCATTAGCATAACGCAACGTTAACTATTCATGAAAATCGCAAATGAAATTAAATAAATATATTGGCTCACAAGCTTAGCCTTTTGTTAACAACACTGTCATCTCAGATTTTCAAAATATGCTTTTCAACCATAACTACACAAGCATTTGTGTAAGAGTATTGATAGCTAGCTTAGCATTAAGCCTAGCATTCAGCAGGCAACATTTTCACAAAAACAAGAAAAGCATTCAAATAAAATCATTTACCTTTGAAGAACTTCGGATGTTTTCAATGAGGAGACTCTCAGTTAGATAGCAAATGTTCAGTTTTTCCCAAAAGATTATTTGTGTAGGAGAAATCGCTCCGTTTTGTTCATCACGTTTGGCTAAAGAAAAAACCCGAAAATTCAGTCATTACAGCGCCAAACTTTTTTCCAAATTAACTCCATAATATCAACAGAAACATGGCAAACGTTGTTTAGAATCAATCCTCAAGGTGTTTTTCACATATCTATTCGATGATAAATCATTCGTGGCAGTTGCCTTTCTCCTCTGAACCTAATGGAAAAGTGGACGCAGTTGGAGATTGCGCAATAATTTAGACGGAGGACACCAAGCGGACACCTGGTAAATGTAGTCTCTTATGGTCAATCTTCCAATGATATGCCTACAAATACGTCACAATGCTGAAGACACCTTGGGGAAAACGACAGAAAGTGTAGGCTCATTCCTGGTGCATTCACAGCCATATAAGGAGACATTGGAACACAGCACATTCAAAATCTGGGGCATTTCCTGTATGAAATTTCATCTTGGTTTCGCCTGTAGCATTAGTTCTGGGGCACTCACAGACAATATCTTTGCAGTTTTTTGAAATATCAGTGTTTTCTTTCCAAAGCCGTCAATTATATGCATAGTCGAGCATCTTTTCGTGACAAAATATCTTGTTTAAAACGGGAACGTTTTTTTATCCAAAAATTAAAAGAGCGCCCCCTATATCGAAGAAGTTAAGTATCAAAAGTCAAAGTAAAAGTATAAATCATTGCAAATTCCTTCTATTAAGCAAAGCAGGCGGCACCATTTTCTTGTTTTTAACATTTATGGATAGCCAGGGGCACACTCCAATGCTCAGACATCGTTTACAAAAGATGCATGTGTTTAGTGAGTTTGTCAAATCAGAGGCAAAAGGGATGACCATGTGTTGTCTTGATAAGTGTGTGAATTGGACCATTTTCCTGTCCTGCTAAGCATTCAACATTTAGGCTGTTTTTTTGGGTGTCAAGTAAAATGTATGGAGTAAAAGTAGATTATTTTCTTTAGGAATTTAGTGAAGTAAAAGGAAAAGTTGTCAAAAATATAAATAGTAAGGTACAGATACCCCCAAAAAGTAGTAATTTAAAGTATTTTTACTTAAGTACTTTACACCACTGTGCCTTGGTCGGTGGAATAGATGAGACTGAAATACTGTATTAGAAGACCGACATACCTATCAAACACCGTAATTTCCCATACTTTGTCTGTTTTGCATCGCATGCTACAAATTGTTCGTCACTTGACTGACTGACATTTTGACTGACATTTTCCTGTATCAGATGATGATGCTGGAAAATGTTCTGATGAATCAACACAGCTGGAGACCAAATGCACATTCAACAAACATGGGGAATTGTTGAGATATTGTTAAGGAACCACGTTAATTACAATGAATGCAAGTATATTGTGTAATTTAACTGTTAAATCAATTACTGTAAAAGCATAGTTCAAGATTTTCTGCTCCCCTTAGACGTCCAGTCATTGCTTTAACGCTAGTTAGTAATCGCTCCAAAAACTACCTTCAACTTCCTTCAAACTGCACACAGAGACATACAAATGGTAACCATAAATTCATCTGACTCTGGAAAGTAGAAAAATGGGCTAAGTTGTCATCTTAAACTATCCATTAATAGCATTGGGGCGGCAGGTAGCCTTATGGCTAGAGCGTTGGGCCAGTAACCAAAAGGTTGCTGCATCAAATCCTCGAGCTGACAATCTGTCACTCTACCCCTGAACAAGGCAGTTAACCCACTGTTCCTCAGTAGGCTGTCATTGTTAATAAGAATTTGTTCTTACCTGACTTGCCAGGTTAAATAAATAATTTAAAAATGAACAAGTTCTCCATTATAGGACATCCCTACCGGCACCCTAATTTATGGAGGGCCCTTTTATACAGTATATCAATATGCCTCACACATGCAATTTACAATATAAGGCACACAGTCTTATCTGTCCCACATGAAAACAATACTATGGAATAAATACTAATACTGTAGTTTTTTTTGTGTACTTTACTGTAGTATTCACTGTAATGTTAGTAAAAGATAAACTAGAGGAGCTTTCATTTACCTGTTTGTGAGCCACTTCCTCTGCATAGCTAACTGTTCGTGGATCAAACAATCCGTTCAATGTTTTCATTCAGGATGTTTTATTTCTTTATCTAAGGAATTAAAAATATACATTTTTTCAATCTAAAACCATGAACATGGAGAGCATTAACTGCTTATAGTGAACCAATTGTCCTGCATATATCTGATCAGTATAAGTGGAGTCCAATGCACTGGTAAAAACACAACATCACCGTGCTGACAATTCTTTTCTTTTTTAAAAATACATTAGACATAACATCAATACATAACCATAAATAACTAGCCTATGAAGAAAGCCATCTTCTGGAAACAATTGGATGTTATATTAACCATGCATTTCAATAACTGTTCATCTACACCTCTTGGTTATGAAGCATGTGACAAATATAATCTGATTATATTAGACATAACATGAATGCATAATCGTAAATAACTAGCATGGAAACCACATTTAACAACTGATCCGGTTGGCAAGGTGTTTGAAAAGTCAGCTAAACCCCTAGGTGTATACTTTTAAACTGGCTTAGTGCAAAATTAATCAACCACGTAACAGGATTTTCAGTTACCAAACTGGGTGACAAGGAGACTCATTCAACAAGCATCAGGACAGTATTACTTTGAACATTTTTGCATAAAAACATTACAGAATGTACTTATTGTGTGCGTGTGTTTCTGGCTGTGTGAGTCCATGTGTACATAAGTATTTTCTTTGCTAGAGGTAGAGGTGTTGACTTGGTTTTCCCCTGTTCCTGTCTTGTTTTCTAGGAGAAATAGGGTTGTGGCAGCAATGCCAAGCCTTCAGCAGACAGTTCCAATACTTGACCAGGCTCCTTTAAAGCTTTGATTTTTTTCTGTCAGGCGTTGTAGCTCAGGGGCATCTATGCAGAGGAAGGACATACTCTTCAACACCTCTAACTCTTCATGCAGCTGTTTTCTGCTCATGATGACTCACTGGAAGGTCTCTGAAAGAAACAAGTAATCAAGCATTTTATAGAATTGCATAAACTCACTCTGCCTCCAGCCAAATGTCACCCCAAAAGATGATTAACGATAATACTGTTAGCCCAACATTGTATTCATTATTAATAAATGTTTTATACCAAACCGTTTACAAACGCCCTCGAGGTTCAGCTAATGAAAATGCATGCACAGGTTTGTTAACTGTTTATTCTTTATAGTTGCAAAACAAGTACTCTAACCTGTGGTCTTGGTATGGTGTTCTCATAGTTGTTGTTGCAGTCAACAGGATGTCAATGTCAATGGCAGTCTCATCGTCGCTTACCTCTCTGTTGATGATGCTGTTGATGGCTTGGTTATCCAAAGACAGATAAAGGTCATTGAGGTAGCACAGTGGAAATCGGCCCTATCCACACTTGGGGTGGTGCAGGAAAACTGCAAAGAAATGATAGCAAGGAATCCTAGTTCTTGAGAAGGAGTAACAACTGCATGAGGGTCATGTTGTCTTGTCTCCAAAGGTAAGATGGTATGTGTTATCGCCAATTCCTTTTACTTGAAAGATACCAATCTCAACGTCAGTTGGATGGACATCACTCTCTTCAAACCTGACTCACCCAAATTATGTCAATTAGCCTATCAGAAGCTTCTAAAGCCATGAAATAATTTTCTGGAATTTTCCAAGCTATTTATAGGCACAGTCAACTTAGTGTATGTAAACTTCTGACCCAATGGAATTGTGATACAGTGAATTATAAGTGAAATAATCTGTCTGTAAACAAGTGTTGTAAAAATGACTTGTGTCATGCACAAAGTAGATGACCTAACCGACTTGCCAAAACTATAGTTTGTTAATTAACAAGACATTTGTGGAGTGGTTGAAAAACGAGTTTTGACTCCAACCTAAGTGTATGTAAAGTTCCAACTATAGATAAATCTGTGCAGTATGAAAAGCACTCTGTGCAGCATGAAAAGAGTGTTGCACTCCCCATCACTGTTGTCACACATCCAGAATGGAGGTTCCCATGTGGGGTTCATGCTCTTCAGGATGTGTAAGGCTTCCTCAATGTACTGTGCTTTCTCCGACTGGATGATAACAGATGCAACAGAAGTGTACCCACAGTTGGTTTGGAAATATATCAACAAGGGAGCAAGGTCATATTTTGTGGTCGTATATGTGGTATTAATAAGACAGATGGTGTTGATGTATCTCTCCCTCTCTTCTTCACTGTCACTTTTCCTTGTGGACAAAGAGGAGGGTGTCATCATATATGCACATATGCTCGTTGTCTGATTTGGATATCCTCTGCCTGCCTGACCAGTATATGTGATGTCTGATGTCAGAAACACAGGGGATAGTAAGCCCTGTCCATCGGGAACAGCGTTGGACATCCTGGTCTTGATGTAGAGCCTGTGTGGCTTGAATTGCTACAGCATCTAACATTCTCGCTCTCACCAGTTTGTCAATCCACTGTATTATTTGTGGGTGTGCGGTCTAAGCCATCCCTGAAAGGCTTCCAACTGCGTGCATGGTATGTTCTCTGGCCACAGGCAGGGTGATGTTAAACCTGTTCCACTCCCACTTCTTTGCCCTGTGCTGTCGTTTAGCAGACTTCAGCCTGACTTTAGCCAAGTCAATGCATTTGGTTGTTGTCACTGCATAATCAGGGAACCTAGAGTGCCTTCAGGGAGTATTCACCTTGACATTTTCCACATTTTTGAAATGTTACAGCCTGAATTTAAAATGTATTAAATAGAGATTTTGTGTCACTGATCTACACACAATACACCATAATGTTGAAGTGGATTTGCTTTTATAAGTGTTTAATTCTTGATGCACCAATCCCGTTAGTGGGATCATTTTCGTAAACCACCGCCGAATTGCAGAGCGCCAAATTCAAATTAAATTACTAAAAATATTTAATTTTCATGAAATCACAAGTGCAATATAGCAAAATACAGCTTAGCTTTTTGTTAATCCACCTGGCATGTCAGATTTCAATAAAGCTTTTCGGCGAAAGCATAACAAGCGTTTATGTAAGCACATCTCTATCAGTAGACAAAATATTACGAACAGCTAGCAGCCAAGTAGATTGGACACGAAAGTCAGAAAAACAATAACTTAAATCGCTTACCTTTGATGATCTTCGGATGTTTGCACTAACGAGACTCCCAGTTACACAATAAATGTTCCTTGTTCCATAAAGATTATTTTTATATCCAAAATAACTCCATTTGGTTGGCGAGTTATGTTCAGAAATCCACAGGCTCGAGCAGTCACGACATCGCAGACGAAAATTCCAAATAGTATCCGTAATGCTCGTAGAAACATTTCAAACATGTTTTATAATCAATCCTCAGGTTGTTTTTACAATATACAATCGATAATATATCACCCGGGAATGTAGCTTATTCAATAGTAGAGAGAGAGAAAATGGCTGCACCAAGCTGTGGCGCATGCAAAATGCTGCTGGCACCCAGCCATACAATGACGCGATGTGAATTTTCTCACTCACTCATTTTTCAAAATAAAATCCTGAAACTATGTCTAAAGACTGTTCACACTACGGGGAAGCCATAGGAAAAGGAATCTGGTTGATATCCCTTTAAATGGAGCGAAGGCAGGCTATGGAACATGGAGCTTTCAAAATAAAGGCCACTTCCTGGTTTTCGCCTGCAATATCAGTTCTGTTATACTCACAGAGAATATTTTGACAGTATTGAAAACTTTAGAGTGTTTTCTATCATAATCTGACAATTATATGCATATTCTAGATTCCGGGCCTGAGAAATAGGCAGTTTAATATGGGTACGTTTTTCATCCAAATATCAAAATACTGCCCCCTACACTCAAGAGGTTAAAAATGCATAAAAAATGGAAAGATTAAATATCTTGAGTCAATACATATTAAACCCTTTTGTTATGGCAAGCCTAAATAAATTGAGTAGTAAAAATGTGCTTAACATAATAACAAGTTTTATGGACTCACCCCATGTGAAATAATAATGTTTAACATGATTTGTTGAATTATTGCCCCATCTCTGTACCCCACATATACAATTATATGTAAGGTCCCTCAGTTGAGCAGTGAATTTGAAGCACAGATTCAACCACTAAGACGAGGGAGGTTTTCCAATGGTTCGCAAAGAAGGGCACTTGTCGGTAGATTAAAAAAAATATATATATATATTGAATATCTCTTTGAGCATGGTGTAGTTATTAATTATACCCAGTCACTACAAAGATACAGGCACCTTTCTTAAATTAGCCGGAAAGGAAGGAAACCACACAGGGATTACAACTTAAGGTTACAGAGTTGAATAGCTGTGATAGGAGATACTGTAGCTGAGGATGGATCAACAACACTGTAGTTACTTCACAATACTAACATAAATTACAGTGGAAAGAAGAAAGCCTGTACAGAATATAAATATTCCAAAACATGCATCATGTTTACATGAAGCCACTAAAGTAATAGTGGGGATAATGAGAAAGATGGGCGACACCTGGAGGGGTGTGGAGACAAGCACAAAGACAGGATAAACAGTTCAGGGTGTGACACCTAGTTCAAGTTTTTACTTAAATCGGCTTAAAAATCTATGGTAAGACTTGAAAATGGCTGTTTAGCAATAATCAACAACCAACTTGATAGAGCTTGACAATCTTTTAAAGATAATGGTCAAATATTGTGCAATCCAGGTGTGCAAAGCTCTTAGACACTTACCCAGAATGACTCCCAGCTTTAATTGCTGCCAGAGGTGATTCTAACATGCACTGACTCAGGGGGTCTAATTACGATGCAATCACAATAGGACTACACACTACCCTTTCCCATCTGGAAAAATGGAACACCTATGTGAGAATACTGTTCATTGACTACAGCTCAGCGTTCAACACCATAGTCCCCACAAAGTTTATCACTAAGCTCAGGACCCCGGGACTAAACACATCCATCTGAAACTGGATCCTGGACTTCCTGACGGGCCGCTCCCAGGTGGTAAGGTTAGGCAACAACACATCTGCCACGTTGATCCTCCCTGTCCAGCCACGACTGCGTGGCCAAACACGACTCCAACACCGTCATTAAGTTTGCTGATGACACAACAGTGGTAAGCCTGATCTGCGACAACGATGAGACAGCCTATAAGGAGAAGGTCAGAGACCTGGTAGTGTGGTGCCAGGACAACAACCTCTCCCTCAATGTGATCAAGACAAAGGAGCTTATCGTGGACTACAGGAAAAGGCAGGCCGAACAGGCCTAATTAACATCAATGGGGCTGTGGTGGAGAGGGTTGAGAGTTTCAAGTTCCTTGGTGTCCACATCACCAACGAACTATCATGGTCCAAACACACCAAGACAGTCATGAAGAGGGCATGACAACACCTTTTACCCCTCAGGAGACTGAAAAGATTTAGCATGGGTCCCCAGATCCTCAAAAAGTTCTATAGCTGGACCAGCGAGAGCATCCTGACCGGTTGCATCACTGCCTGGTGTGGCAACTGCTCGGCCTCTGACCGTAAGGCGCCACAGAGGGTAGTGCGTACTGCCCAGTACATCACTGGGGCCAAGCTTCCTGCCATCCAGGACCTATATACGAGGCGGTGTCAGAGGACGGCCCATAAAATTGTCGAAGACTGCAGTCACCCAAGCCATAGGCTGTTCTCTCTGCTACCGCACGGCAAGCGGTTCCAGAGCTCCAAGTCTAGGACCAAAAGGCTCCTTAATAACAGCTTCTACCCCCAAGCCATAAGACTGCTGAACAATTAATCAAATGGCCACCCAGACTACTTACATTGACAACCCTCCCCTCCATTTGTTTTTTCATTGATGCTATGCGGTCTAATATCTATACATAGTCACTTTTCTCAAAGCTACATTTACAAATGATCTTGACTAACCTGTATCCCCGCACATTGACTTGGTACCGGTACCCCCTGTATATAGCCTCGTTATTGTTATCTTTTACTTTAGTTTATTTAGTAAATATTTTCTTACATTTTTCTTGAACTGCGTTATTGGTTAAGGGCTTGTAAGTAAGCTAATGAGGCATGATTTTGCCTGGCATAGAAAATGTGCTCACTCGTCAAGACACTGTTGTTCAGAGGAGCTAGCCAACAACACAGATACTGAAATACAAACACTTCAAACTGAAGCTGTAAAGACTGTAAATTAGCTGTGTTTCTTTTGACCCGATTCATTTGACCCAATTCAGGAAACTAGGTGTATGTCGCAAGTCACAACTTCACAGTAGAGCTGTTTAAACGTAAATACATTTTTTTCAAAATGTGTTTTTGGGCAGAACTCCCTTCTCAAACATGTGAACTTCCATGTGCCTTATTATATCCAACTTGTATGTCGTCTGTAAATACGAATACAATTGTTAAATTACCAGCCTAGTTGGTTTAGCCACAGAAAAAGTGAGCAACCTTCCCACTAGCCATGATTGGCTGAGATAATGAGTAGGCTGGACATGCCAAGAGTTGAGTTTGGATTGGTCTACCATATAGCACGCGTCTGTCTATTGGAACTCGTCAGTATGTTTAGGTAATCATGTCGAACATGGATTTAAAAAAATGTATAGCATAGTAAAACGGCATAATCCTAATGTTAAAGTTAAAGTGTACTGTGAGCTAGCTAACTAGCTAACGTTATGTGTATGCTCTCCACTTTCTGGAGGACCGAGTTTTGAAATCAGTGAAATTTGAGTATGATTGCTAAGGAGATGGAGAAAACACCTGTCTAGATTACATCTTCAAACTAAGGACAACCATGCATGGCATCAGACAGGAGACGTGTCAAACCATGATGTTTACGGGAAAGACAGTCCAGCTAGCTACATTTTCAGATATTACACATTTCTAATTTTGACAGAAAATGGTTTCATTTCAAGTGTACTGTTAACTAACTAACGTTAGCTGGCTAGGTCGCTAGCTAATGTTATATGTATGATCTTATTCTTTGTATCTCAGACACATTTAATTGACTAGTTATAGACATAGAACCTGGTTGGTTAGCTACCTACAGATTCATGCTGGGTAGTAATGTCATGAGTTGTGATTATGGTCCAGTGTTTAGTTAGCTAGTTAAATGTCACTGCAACTGTTGATAGTCCCTCTAGCTGGTAAATTTGCTCTGGCTATCTACTCTGATTTTAGACCAAGGGTAAGATAGTTTAGCTAGGTACATTTTCAGATATTAAATGTTTCTATTTTAACAAAGTATTTTCATTTAAAGTAAGTGTATTGTTAGCTAGCTAGCTACATTAGCTGGCTGGCTTGCTAACGAACGTTACGTTACGTCATACGTTGGGATTCATTGTTTACCTAGCTAGCTATCTAGCTACATTTCTTTCAAAATACTCTCGTCGTAGTGTGCCAGAGCGCAGAATGACTGATTTATTTTTGAACTCTCAACACCCGTTGAATATGTCCAGTGTCAGTAAACATCGGCAACAAAGCATAATTCAATTGTTGCCAGCAGCAAAGTTACAGTTACCAACACTCTGGATAACATGAAAACAGCCTAACCAGCTCTGCTAGGGTGAGTAACATGGTCAGAGTGGGGTGTTCTCTCATTATGTGTCTGGAAGTAACTAGCCAATGTTAGCCAGTTAGCTTGGGTGCTTTACTGTAGTTGTGAGGTCACAGCTTTCGGAACAACCCTACTTATTGGCCAGAGCGTCCAGTGTGCGCTCTGAACGCGAAACCACAGTGAGCTGTTCTCTCTCGGCTCAACCCTTAAAGAGATGCGTGGGGCTAAGGCTTAAGAGGGTGTGAACAATGCTGAATGGGTGTAGACAAAGAAGGGTTCTCCAATAGTAGAACCAAAACATTGAAAGACGGTTCTCAAAAGTGAGTTTACAAGTTGATCAACTTTCAATGCAGAATTACTTTCCCATTGTTTCCTCAAATGCAGTGTATGATATACCATTTTGTAGCTCTGAGTAAATAGGCATTTTAATATCATAGATTCAGCCGGTAACTTGTGGAATAGACACCGGCTAGAATGTGGTTTTAACCAATCAGGATTAGACACACCCGTTGTATAATACTTACCTAATCAATGTATATTAGTGTTTTATTTTCCTTTAAAAAATGCAAAAAACACTTTGACAGAGTATTTTGTGTATATCGATGACAAAAAACTACAATGGAATCCATTTTAATCCCACTTTGTAACACAAACAAATGTGGAAAAGGTCAAGGGGTGTGAATACTTTCTGAAGGCACTGTACATACAGTATCTGTTAGACTGATATGGTTTATTCACAGCCCTTGTTCTTTGAATCTTGTAGCTTTTCTTTTTTTCCCCTTGTCTACTGAGCAAGGTGTGTGCTCAAGGATTTTCCGTAATCTTCTGACCCCCAAGCATGTATGGAACAACATAGTTGATCTTGGGATTGTCGCTTTTGGAGAACTGGATATTTATTTTGAAGAGAGTTGTCTTGTCTATGTGGTTAGGGTTGAAAATGAAAAATGACGAGGTCAGTGTATTAAAAGTTGAAGTTTTCCTTTTGTACAGTTCCAACACACTGTGCACACTTTCCTCACTCGCAACATGGCTGTTGATGTACAGATCACCTTTAGTGTGTCCCTCCAGCAAAGACTCAAACTTATTGAGATTGTCCATTCTGAAAGGTAAACAAAAGAGAGCTTTATTAGGGAAATTCTCATATAAAAACATTTCATACATTTTATTCTGAATAATTGGTAACCATTTCATAAAAGCAATAGCAGTGTTCTATCTCATATACCATGACCTCTCAGGCCTTATTGCTGACTACTTCAATCGATAGAAAGGTCAATAAAAATGGTATAGAGCAGCTTCTAAACATAAAACCATGTGTGAAATCATGTGGTAGTTTGATGTGCTACAGAAGATGCTGGCTCACTCTGACAACTGCAAACTCTCCTTTTCCTCCAAGATTCCACTGCTGGTTAAATCCAACTTGCAAATACAAGACAAAGACAGAGAAAAGTGATGATTAATTCAATGCATAAATATCAGTAAATCACAATACTTAATGTAGCTCCTGTGAATCACAATAATACAGAAATATTGTTTAATTCATCAATCATTCTTGATAAGCAGGTATGATTGTAAAGCCAAGAGGACTGCACTAGTAATAAATTGCACTGAGGTGTAAATTCTGGAGCCTAATGAATCATCATAGAAATGTATATTTTGGATTACTTCCATGGCACTGCTATACGGTATAGATTGACCCACAGTAGGCCTACTGTTAAGGCAATGTGCAAACAGAAACTGTAAGAATGAGGTAAAACCCAGTTCTCTTGTTGTAATTCCACTTGACAGCACAAGGTGGCATTAGATGCACATCAAGATGTATAAATGCAGGATGATTTGAGAAAATTAATTGTGCCATTCATTAGGCCTTGTTTTAGCCAACAGTGTTGTTCTAGTGATAATGCTAGCTACCTTGCTACAGGCTTTACTATTAACTACAATTATATCAAATGATTCAGACCAGCTTTACCTGGCACATAGTTTATAGGTTTGTATTTCTACTGCCGCGTCAGTGAGTGTTCTCTCAATGTCAAGATTCTCATGTTGCAATCAACAGGTACTCCTTGAATATCTGTCCTACAAACATACATTTGGTATTGTTTGAAAGATACAAGTCTCCCCTTTACAGTCTGCTGTGCTTCCTACAGTAGAAGATATAGCCATAATACATCAGGTGCATCATCTGACATGCATGACTACAATTCAGATGAACATCAATCTTTTATCGTTTTGTGCTTACCATATTGATCTCCTCCTTACATGCTTGTTCCAAGTATTGGCATATTGCTTGTTTCTTCCTGTGGATGCAGGAGTGTGGACAAAATAAGTGACTGATGATAGACCATTTCTTATGATACAATTTAGGCTGTCACTTGGACTTTCATTGCTTTGAGATGCTAATTATAATAAATAGCTATGTGGCTCTGAGCTAGCTAGATCATTTTGAGGTAGCTAGCGATTCAACCTCAGCTACAGCTAGCTATTTGTGTAAAACAAATATTTAGACTGATAACTTGCCAACTAGTTTTGGTGGCAAGGGGTAGCTTCCAATATTCCAGTGTTAATGTTAGCTGACTTAGCTAGCTAGCTAAGCAGGCTAGATAGCTAACACTACTGTTACTACTAGCTAAGTTGGTTGGCTAGTAATCGGATTTACAGCAGCTAGCTAAACTCATCCCATTCCGTACAAATGTGCGCAACCGCAACATTCAAACGATTCTACAAAGAAAACTAATGGGACTGTAGCGACTGTGTTGAAGCCAAAATCTGGGGTTTGAACTACGTTTCTATTCAAGCATTGATCGACATGGTAATGGCTCTATAGTATTGGAGAAAAGTTTTTTTTAAACTGACCCTCCGTTACGTGTCATGTCGTAACGTACAGCACGCATAAAATCAACTATTTCTGTCTTACAATCTCTCTCCACCAGGTGTAGCACTTCTCTCATCCTTTAAAAACAAGACATGGACAGTGACAGGGGTAAGGGGGGATAACTAAACTAGGCATTTTTTGCATCGTCACTGCAAGCGATCATCATTCTCAAAGCCGCTGTTTACTTCTAAAGATCAGTTAAGCACCGCCCTAAAAACCCGATTCAAATTCAACACAAACCTTCAAATAGGTATGTAATCACACATTATATAAAATCTTTATAGTGTTTTATTTACATTTTAGAGGCAATAAGGTGATAAGTTGGACAGATCGAGTGAAAAAAAGCAATTCTCCCACACAACATCTCTCCTTCTCACTATCACGCATTAGTTTTGCTTCCCCATCTGCCATTTTAAAAAAAGACCCAACGGGGCTCATTTCCTTCTTGAATCATGCAGAGACGGGCAGCGTGAGGGACATGTAATTGATTTTGTTGGAAA
Organism: Oncorhynchus masou masou; assembly: GCF_036934945.1. Taxonomy (NCBI): domain Eukaryota; kingdom Metazoa; phylum Chordata; class Actinopteri; order Salmoniformes; family Salmonidae; genus Oncorhynchus; species Oncorhynchus masou. Next base: position 4,919,869 of record NC_088221.1, on the reverse strand, counting down.
GGGGAGAAATTGTGCTTTACAATGGTATTGACATTACAGTTGATCTGGAAGTATTATGTTTTCGGGGCGCTAAAATAAGGTAAATTGAACAGACCAAGGCGATGTCCAAAAGTGAGTGAGTTTACTCTTATTTTGTAGCTAACGTATGTCAAATGTATGGTATAGTGTAGCTAGCTAATACTTTTCTCAAACATTTTGTTAGCTAGCTACTTACCATAGAAAACTCACACTGGCAAGCAAGCTGAGACAACAATTTTCCCCAGTGTGGCTATTCTACAGCTCGTCCAAGCGTCCTCAGTTTCAGCTGTCTTTCGACTGTCTTCATCATTTTGGGGCAGGTCATGTGATCAGACCGACAGATCACATGGTCAGGCCAGCTGTGTGAACTTAGCTCTACCCATGTAGGAGCACTCCATGCATTAAAACATACCAGAATCCTATCTGCACAACAGGACATGATCATCATCAGTATCATGACAAGGGCTCCAATGTACTATTGAAGACTGCTGGCTGAAGAGTGGATCAGACTTTTATAACTTCTATTAGCAAACACAAATAACAACCACTTTTCTCACAAATGAAAATCTTGCAACTATTCTCTGATCAGTGTTATGTACCCACATTTTTACAGTTAAAGTAGTTTCTGCTTGTGTGTGTATTTGTTTGTGTGTGTTGTGTGTATCCGTGCATGCGTGCTTGGTTTTCCGAAAGACTACCCACACATGATAAGAATTACCTTTGTTAGTTGAGCCCTGTGAATGGTCAAGTGTAAAAAGGAACACCGGATCAGAGAGGACAGACAGGACAGAGGAACAGACATGTTGGACTCTTGCAGTGGCAGTGTGTGGGTAAAATCACTGAGGAAGCCAAGCTAGGAAAAAAGCCATGTTACAAATTTTGAAATAATTGCCTTGTTTGCTCTATAACCCATTCGTTCATATGCCACCGTGATATACAATAAGGCAGAGACAAGTAAAAGACAGTCACAGTGGTGGAATAAATTCCTTGTTTTTGAAAGAAAAAATATATTTTTGTCTATTAAAAGAACATCAAAATGATCAGCAATACAGTGTAGACATTGTTAATGTTGTAAATGACTATTATGGCTGGAAACGGCTCATATTTTATGGAAAATCTACATAGACGTACAGAGGCCCATTATCAGCAACCATCGCTCCTGTCCTTCTTTAGACTAGTTGAGTATCTGGAGTATCAGCATTTGTGGGTTTGATTACAGTCTCTTGTTCTGAGAAATGAAGGCTATTCCTGTGTGAGAAATTGCCAAGAAACTGACGATCTCGTACAACGCTGTGTACAACTCTCTTCACAGAACGGCGCAAACGAGCTCTAACCAGAATAGAAAGAGTGGTGCACAACTGAGCAAGAGGACAAGTACAGTAGAGTGTCTAGTTTGAGAAAAAGACGTCTCACAAGTCCTCAACTGGTAGCGTCATTAAATAGTACCCGCAAAACACCAGTCTCAAGGTCAACAGTGAAGAGGCGACTCCGGGATCCTGGCCTTCTAGGCAGAATTGCAAAGAAAAGCCATATCTCAGACTGGCCAATAAAAATAAAATATTAACATGGGCAAAAGAACAGACACTGGACAGAGGAACTCTGCCTAGAAGGCCAGCATGTCCGGAGTCGCCTCTTCACTGTTGACGTTGAGACTGGTGTCACTACAGCCAGAATGGTGGTCAAACCATCAGAAAAGGGAAGAGCAGTAACAAAGTCGATGGATAGATGGGACGAAGGTCGCTGAGGCATGGGAAGCGGCAGGTGCTTTCCTGCTGGAGCATTCCGGGGGACTTGACTTGAGCACACACAGAACAGGAGTTGACATACCGCGTAACATCCTGCACTAAGGTGGGCCACCAGTATTTCTCAGTGATGGAATGAATGGTGAGAGAAATACCAGGATGTCCAGTGATGACAGCTGTGTGTGCCCAGGTCAGCAGCCAATCCCTTATCCCCATGGGAACGTAGATGTGTGTGTCCAGGTCAGCAGCCGATCCCTTTTCCCTGTCGGAACGTAGATGTGTGTGCCCAGGTCAGCAGCCGATCCCTTTTTCCTGTGGGAACGTAGATGTGTGTGCCCAGGTCAGCAGCCAATCCCTTTTCCCTGTGGGAACGTAGATGCGGGCGGACCCACAACTCGGGAGGACGGGATTATGGGTACTGTCTGGACAGGAGCCTCTCCTGAATTGTAGATACAGGACAGGGCATTGGCCTTGATGTTCTTAGAACCTGGTCATAGTGAAGTCAAACCTGGTGAAGAAGAGGGCCCACCTGGTTAGGCGTGGATTCAGTCTCCTCGCTGTCCGTATGTACTCAAGGTTCTGATGGTCGGTGAGGATGATGAATGGTTCCTTGGCACCCTCCAACCAGTGTCTCCACTCCCCTAATGTTAACTTCACTGCCAAGAGCTCCCAATAGCCGACATCGTAATTCCTCTCTGTGGGGGACAGTTTCTTGAAAAAGCACAATAATACAATTTTAGTGGGTCCGCCTACAAAATTGCCTCCACACCCACCTCCGATGCGTCTACCTCAACCACCAAAGGTAGTGGGGAAGGACTGCCCGTTCCATGATCTCGCCATCACGGTTGACAACTCCATTGTGTCCTCCTCCCAGAGCGCTAAGAACCTTGGCGTGATCCTGGACAACACCCTGTCGTTCTCAACCAACATCATGGTGGTGGCCCGTTCCTGTAGGTTCATGCTCTACAACATCCGCAGAGTACGACCCTGCCTCACACAGGAAGCGGCGCAGGTCCTAATCCAGGCACTTGTCATCTCCCGTCTGGATTACTGCAACTCGCTGTTGGCTGGGCTCCCTGCCTGTGCCATTAAACCCCTACAACTCATCCAGAACGCCGCAGCCCGTCTGGTGTTCAACCTTCCCAAGTTCTCTCACGTCACCCCGCTCCTCCGCTCTCTCCACTGGCTTCCAGTTGAAGCTCGCATCCGCTACAAGACCATGGTGCTTGCCTACGGAGCTGTGAGGGGAACGGCACCGCAGTACCTCCAGGCTCTGATCAGGCCCTACACCCAAGCAAGGGCACTGCGTTCATCCACCTCTGGCCTGCTCGCCTCCCTACCATTGAGGAAGTACAGTTCCCGCTCAGCCCAGTCAAAACTGTTCGCTGCTCTGGCCCCCCAATGGTGGAACAAACTCCCTCACGACGCCAGGACAGCGGAGTCAATCACCACCTTCCGGAGACACCTGAAACCCCACCTCTTCAAGGAATACCTAGGATAAGATAAGTAATCCTTCTCACCACCCCCCTTAATGATTTAAATACACTATTGTAAAGTGGCTGTTCCACTGGATGTCAGAAGGTGAATTCACCAATTTGTAAGTCGCTCTGGATAAGAGCGTCTGCTAAATGACTTAAATGTAAAAAATGTTAAATGTAGTGTGGGATCTGGGTGTTTTAGCAAGGGGGTGGAGGTGAAACACTCCTTGAGGAGACAAAAGGCCTCGTCAGCTGCTGGAGACCAAACCAACCTATGAGGCCCAACCTTGAGGAGGGAGGTGAGAGGGGTGATGATGGCGCTGAAGTTCCAGATGAAGTGGTGGTAAAAGTTGGCAAGCCCCGAAAACCATTGTAACCTCTTGATGGTGGTTAGGACGGGCCATGACCTTACCGCATCTACCTTCTTGTCCTCCATCCTCACTCCCTGCAGGCTGATATGGTAGCCCAAGAACGAGACAGCTCTTTGGTGGATTTGGCACTTCTCCGCCTTGACGAACAAGAGGTGTTCCAGGACTACTCAAACGTAAGTGATGTGATTTTCCAGGTTGGTCGATGTAATGATCACCTGATGTCCGAGCATGTCCCTGAACACCTCGTTGACAAATGCCTGGAACTGATGGAGCATTAGCTACGCCAAAGGGCATAAGCAAGTACTCATAGTGACGAGACATTGTGCTGAACGCCTACTTCCACTCATCCACCATCCTGGATGTGAATGAGATTGTAGACACTCCACAGATCCAGTTTGGTGAAGAACCAGCCCCCAATGAGCTGCTTGATGGCTGACGGCACCAGCAGGAGAGGGTGCCGATACTTTGTGGTGATGTCATTGAGTCCACGGTAATCGATACAAGGGCGTAATCCTCACTCCTTCTTGGTCACCAAGAAGAAATCAGCCAACGCAGGGGACGTAGACATGCAGATGAAACCCTGTCGCAGCGCATCTTGAATGTAGTCCTCCATGGCTTGGGTCTCAGACACCAACAGAGGGTAGATGCATCTGCGCGGAGGTGTAGCACCGGAAAACAGGTCAATGTTACAGTCCCAGGGGTGATGAGGAGGGAGACAGGTAGCGCGGGTCTTGGAGAATACCTCCCTTAGATCCACATATTCCTCCAGGATGTTGGGCTGGAGGGTAACCACTGCACTCTCAACTGTGAAACCACAGGGGACAGGAAAGCAGGTCTTCCGGCATTCAGGTGACCAGTCGGTGATTCTCATCCTCGACCATGAGATGGTAGGGTTATGGTGCTGAAGCCAAGGTAGGCCGAGGATGATCTTGTGAATTGGTGCACTGGTGATGAAGGTGATGTTTTCCTGGTGATTGGGGTCCACGGTGAGGGTGAGTGGTTTGGTGATGTGTGTGATGGTTCCGGATCCTAAAGGCCGACAGTCAAAACCTTGAACCTGAAAAGGAGAGGGGAGGGGGTAGATATTGAGAGAGGCGGCAAGGGTCTGATCAATGAAGTTCCCTGTGGCGCCGGAATCCACGAAAGCTGTAGACACAGGGCATGAGGGACAGTCAGCCAGAGTGACAGTACTAAAAAGAGTCTAACAGGAAGAGCAGTGGATGGAATACTCACTCCTGGAATACTCACATCCAGGGGATGTAACATCACGTGACCGTCCCTCTGCTCTAGTGGATCCCGGATTCTGAAGTAACGGACACCGCTGGCGCTTGTGCCCTCCTTGGCCACAGTACAGACAAAGCCCCAGCTGTACACCTACCTCCATGGGTTCAGGCTCTGATCCCGAACACTTACCGAAGGAAGGAGAGAAGCGATGGAGATGCCGACACTCCCGGGGGAGGTTATCCAGACGGATGTCCATCGCAATGAGTGTGTCCAGGGTGAGGTTGTCATCTTTGCAGGCCAGTTCCGTCTTGACCTCCTCGCGCAGACCTCGTATAAATAACGTGCTGAGCTCCTGCTCATTCCATCCACTAGAAGCAGCTACTATCCGGAAGGTAAGCGCATACTCAGCAGCCATCTGGTTCCCCTGCTGGAGCTGAAGCAGACTCACCTCCCGCTCTGCCCCTTGAGGGATGATCGAAAATAAATTTAAACAGAGCCTTGAACCCCTCATAAGACTCAAGCTCCTCCTCTCCTCTCTCCCAGACGGCAGTAGCTCATTCCAATGCCTTCCAAGTCAGCAGAGAAATAACCGTGGCAACCTTAGACCTCTCGGTTGTGGGAGCTCCCATCTGATGTGCGAAATAGAGGGAGCACTGAAGGAGGAAGTCACGTGTCCCGCCATATTTCTCTGGGAGGGATAGATGGACATCGCTGATCTGAGCGGGTTGCTGAATGGGCTGGTGTGCTGACTCGTTCGGTCTAGAATATCCTCCGCTGTTGAGATGTTGTAGACTGCGGAGAACATCTTCCATTGCCGTCCCCTGTTGAGCCAGCTGATCATGGTGTTGATGAAGAAGGTCACATTGTTCATTGATTATCTGGGAGATGTCCGGTTGTCCTGCTGCTTCCAAATTTTGAGTTGGTATTCTGTAATGATGGGGTGGTGAGTCGGAAGTAGATGAAACATTTTAATAAAAGAACAAAACCAAGAACAGGACAATAACATAAGGCAGTACGCCAATACACAAGAACAATACCAACTGGTGAGTGAACATGGGAGAGTGACATTTAAAGGGGCTGGAACTATGAAGGTAATGGAGTCCAGGTGTGAATCATAATGATTCACAGGTGCACGTAATGATGAGTGCCAGGTGTGCGTAATGATGAGTCCCAGGACTGGTGGTTAGTACTTTGGTGACATTGCATGCGGGAAGGGAGGAGCAGGAGCAGACGTGACACATTAACAATGTACACACTGTATTTCTGATCAATTTGATGTTATTTATTGGACAAATTATTATTATTTTAAAAATTAAGGACATTTCTAAATGGCCCCAAACTTTTGAATGGTAGTGTATGTTTGTTTCATCACAAAAGTAAAGATGTCCACAAAGCAAATATGTGACCCAATCAAATCAGTCATATGTAGCAAAATATGACATTTTGTTTTTTACATTGGATAAAAGTAGAGACTCATAGCTACAAAATGGTGTATCATACACTACAGTTTTGGTACTACTATTGGAAAGCTCTGCTTTGTCTACACTCATTCAGCATTGTTTACACCCTTAAGCTTTAGCCCCACCCATCTCTTTAAGGTTTGATCTGAGAGTTCTGTACTAACTTCAGCAGTCAAGCACCCAAGCTAACTTGTTAGCTACTTCTAGACGCAAATGACAGAACAGCTCACTGAACACACTCACCCTAGCAGAGCTGGTTAGACTCTAATGTTATCCAGAGCATTGGTGACTGCAACTGTGCTGTCAGCTTGTCCGTTCGTAAATTTGAAATTTTTTAGCTCTTGGAGCGTTCAGGGCTCTGGCCGACGGGTAGGATTGATCCGAATGTTTTGACCTCACAACAGCAGTCATGCACCCAAGATAACTGGCTAACATTGGCTAGCATGCTAGCTACCTCCACACACATAATGAGAGAACACCCCACTCTGACCATTTAACTTGCCCTGGCAGAGCTGGTTAGGCTGTTTTCATGCTATCCAGAGTGTTGGTGACTGTAACTGTGCTGCTGTAAACAATTTAATGATGTTTTTTTGCCAACTTTTAATGACACTGGCCATATTCAACGGGTGTGCTCTTCAATTCATCAGTTATTCTGCACTTTGTCACACTCAGACGAGAGTAGATAGCCAGACTGAATTTACAAACGCAACCAAAATGGTTACTTGCATAGTGGAGTCTTTTGTTAGGTAAACAATGAACCATAATCCCAACTCATAGCGTTACTACCCTGTATGAATCTGCAGATAGATAACCAACCAGGTTCAATGTTAGCTAGCTATTGTAACCGACACCGTACCGGTACCTTTCTGCTTTGTGTTCTGGTGAGGTGTAGGAGGAAGACAAGCCTCTGGACACAATTCTGCATTGTTGTCTCGCTTTTAATGACTGTATGGAATGGATGGAAATACAAGGCAAAGGTTAATACTGCCGTCTGGACTCCCATACACAAGTATATTTGCCTCTCCTCATCACGCTCTGGGCAAACTCACATCTACAAAAAATGCCTTGTACAAAATGTACATGTTCATATTTTCAAAAGACTCACATTTCATTTTATAAATATTGTACACCAATAATTTCCTAATGAGTGCTACCTGAGGTATACTAATGAGGCAGCAATGCCATTTTTGACATGACCGGACAGGTAACATAATGAATGACGGCTAACTGGTGCAAATTAAACAATACAAAATTGTCACAATTCACAACATACCTGCATGGAATGGACACAAATACAAGGCAAAGGTTGATGCTGCCATCTGGACTCCCATACACAAGTATACTTGCCTGATAAAAGACAAAAGAGTGCGGAATGCCCATGAGAAAATCGTTAGAAAACTCACGTTATCTGCACCTGAGAGACCCTCTTCCGCAACAAAGGTAACTGTAGCTGGGCTAGCCTTGCAAAGTTGCAATCAAAGTTGCACTCGAACGTTATCCCTATTCACACTAATAATATTCCCACAAACAGTAGTGCAACACTAAATCAATGACGATGTCATTTATTTAAAAAAAAATTTTTGTAGTTGTGAATATTTGCGAACATGTGCATTCAAAAGACCGGAGCATACATAAACATATACTTCTCCTCATCACACTTTGAGCAAACTGAGGAGTAAAAGCATGGCTCCTGTTGATGACATCACAGCATTAAAACAATTTAGAAAATAAATACAATAAAATAGTTCGCTCTTGAAAGTAGTGTAATACATCTCAAGATAACCTTACAGTAATAAATGAGGGATTTTTGGTGAAATACATGAAGTATGTGTTACACCTGTTACACTAACATAAGGCTATAGCTAGCTAAGCAAATGGCTCTGAGATACGAATAATAAGGTCATACACGCACATTAGCTAGCGAGCCAGCCAGCCAGCTAACGCTAGCTAGCTAGGTAAACAATCACAACTCATGATGTTATTACCATGCACAAATCTTTAGGGAGCTAACCAACCAGGTGCAATGTTAGCTAGCTGACATTAGGCTATAGCTAGCCAAGCAAATGGCTCTGTCAAAATTAGAAATGTGTAATATCTTAAAGGTAGCTAGCTAGACTATCTTACCCGTATTCATCATTCATGGATTGACGCGTCTCCTGTCGGATGCCATGGTTGCCCTTAGTTTGTAGATGTAATCCGGAAACAGCTGTTTTCTCCATCTCCTTAGCTATCATACTCAAATTCCACTGATTTCAAAACTCTGTCCCCCAGAAAGTGGAGAGCAACACTTATGCCGTTTCAATACACAAAAGAATATAGAAAAAAATGTAAAGTCGCGATAGACAGGATTACTTAGACATACTGACCAGGTCAAATGGACAGAAGCATGCTATATGGCAGACCAATCCAAACTCATATCTTGGTATGTCCAGCACACTCATTAAGGTTGCACCCTTTTTCTATGGCTTAACCAACAATGCTCGTAATTTAACAATGTTATTTGTATTTACAGATGGCATATGAGTTTGTTATTTTGGCACATGAAAGATCACAAGTTCGAGAAGGCATTTTGATTTTTTTTAAATGTTTACGTTAAAACTAGCTCTCCTGTGAAGTAGTATCCAGCGACATATGCCTAGTTTCCTGAAACGGGTGACATATTGCATGTAACATGGTCAGGCAAGTTAATGTTTTCAATGGTTTAATAAACTAAGACTTGTTCAGAACAACGGAGAATCAACGTTGCTAAATATCACGTGGCTGTCAATGGTACCGATTTCTGTCTGTGTGTGTGTTTGTGCGAGCATGTGCGTGTGCAAGTTTTAAAAAACATGTTATTGACTCACCCTACTTATTACTTGAACGCCAATGCCATCCTCCTCTCTTTCATGTTGGAAAAACGTACTATGACTGTCATAAAGTAGTAGACTACACACTTTTAGTTTGTTTTGTCCTAGACGAGGCTTCCTGGCTAGAATGCTTGCTAGCCTATCTTCCTCCCATAGGCAACAATGAACCAGCTATGTTAGCTAGTTAGTTTTACCTCTAGGTTTACATATTGAACTTCAATCGTCTCAGGCCAGTGGCACAATGTATGAATTCATGTTTAAATCAGAATCACCGTTATCATAATTGGCCTGTATGGATAATTAAGTAAAAACCACAAGTCTAAATCCCCATCTCAATCCATTGCTTAGGAAAGGGCTGATTTAGCCAGCGAGCTACTGCAGGACAACAACGTCACCAGCAGACCATTACGTTTTGCTTTTTCTTTTAATGTGATTTGATTGGTGTAATGCCAAATCCAAACTTGCCTGTCACATTTTGCTGCACCAAGACCACCCAGAGTTGACCTCATTCCAATGCTGATTGGCTAATTATTTTATTTATAAAACTATCAATGCCAAATGCTTACCTGCATCAAAAAAATAAAATGCTACCGCTGCAACATGTTATACTCTTTTTAGCCAGACAACATCAGATACATGGGCTGCACATACCTAGACAGAGGGGTGCTGTTTCCCTCGCTCAGATGATTTCTCCTGTGAGATAGATTCAGCCACTTGCGAAAAGGAAAATTAAGAAAACACAGAGAGATGAAAGATGAATCGTTTTTTTTTTTTTTGGGGGGGGGGCTCTTGTAGTAAATGCAGTTGTTTTCTGTATGTTGTGATCTGTAACCAATGTGTACTGTACCTTGTGTCTCTCTCTCAAATTATCTCCTTCATTCTTCCCTTTCTCCCTCCTTTTTTCCCTCTCTCTTTCCCATCTCCCGCCGTCTCCCTCTCTTGGCCTCATTCCCCCCTCTTTCTCTAACTAGGCTGTGATTGATGAGTGGTGGTCAGGCTGCCTAATGACTGTGTGTAGAACATATGGTTTGGTCTGGTGCTCTCTCATGTGTGTTCTCACTGACACCAGAACACCAGGCCTCTCTTAGTGTCAAACACCACTTAGTGTCACCAAAGCCAATGCCAGTTTCATGGCCATGCAAGCCACCACAGTGGGAATTGGCTGTAGTTCCCTACACTCAACCTCTCATATATTTCCTTTGTATTTAATATAGGTTATACCCTTAAAAGTTTTCCCGCTGTTTCTCTAAGGCTGTGTTAGGGTCAAATGAATCTAAAAGTTACGTTACTGAAGACCTCAACATTTTCATCACAAATAGAATATGTTTTGACTGGAGTATTCGTATCAGTTTATTATTTCTTTATTTGGATCCCCAAAAGCATCATTCCAGTGCTATTATGTGATTATGAAAAGAAGACAGCTACTATTATTACTTGACAGGCTGGAAAAGGAAATATCAGTGCAAAATAAAACATTTTCAGAGCTTTTTTTCACAGTCCCATGCTACGTGTATCAGCTGTGGCTGCTGCTGTCGTGATAGTGGAGTCCATAACTTTGTGAAGACAGAAGTCTGGTCTGGCTTTAAACCTCAACCAGGCTTTGCCTGACTTAACAGGACCCAGGAATGCTTCAGCACAAGGCAACCTTGCCCTTCTCCCTCCTTCAACTTTTAATGAACATTAATAGTGTGTGGAATGCCATGTGCATGTTTTGGCTGGGCCTCATATTCTCTCTGGCCACATTAGGCTGGGCCCTGGGCCACTGATTGCAGCATTTGCAACGCTTCAGCTGCAGGAGAAAGGACACATTAAATTTAGTACGCAGGAACCGGAAACCAATTAGAAATGGAGGGTGGAGGATGTGTGTGTGTGTGTGTGTAGGATGATAGATGGTAGTTTTTATAAACAGTTTAACTAGGCCTCAGTGAGCTCCAGGCTTCATTCACAGCCGTGGTTGATGGGGGAGCCCATCAGACTCAGAGGCATGCTTGACTGGACTGGTTACAGAAATGGCAGTAAGCCTTTCTATGCACCACCTGTGTGTAATGCATAATGGATCAAACCTGGGTTCAAGTGTATATAAATATTTTTCAAATACTTCAGCTGTGTTTGATTGAACTTGCCTGGCATAATGAAACCAAGGGAATAGACACAAAAGTGCAAACCCCGCCCATCTGGCATTTGAGACAGACTTAATCAAACATGCAACGTTTGAAGAAAACAAATAGTATTTGAATGTAGGTCTGTTATAGATGCATTAAATTATCTTCTGTCACCCCGCCAATAGAGATGTTATAAGGCTATAGCTGTAACCATTCCCAACTCCTGGACCCTTACCACATCTCAACCACACTACCAGAGGGTTACCTTGAACAGCCAATCACAGGCAGGCTAGTCTTGGCTGGGCTGCTGCCTGCTCTGCTCTGTTCTGCTCAGGAGCAAATGGCAAGACATTACTTTGAGTTTGTGGCTCACTTTCTGTGGTTCATTTACTGTCCAAATCTTTGATATTGATGGATACAGAGAGTGTTCTGGGCCTTCTCAGAGGAAAATATTGATCGATGCTGGCTTTGTTTTAATTTTTCATTTGTTCCATTTGTTGATCAGTCGATGGAGGTCAAGACTACATTGATGATAAAAAAAATAATTTTGGCCTTTAAAAGGTCTGAATCACAAAAATAAAAGCACAGGATCAACTGGTACACTTTCTTAACAACTGGTACACTTTCTTATTGGTACACTTTCGTATTAAGTTGCACCCCCTTTTGCCCCCAGAACAGCCTCAATTTGTCAGGGCATGGAGTCTACAAGGTGTCAAAAGCATTCCACAGGGTCCATGTTGACTCCAAAGCTTCCTACAGTTGTGTCAAATTGGCTGGATGTCCTTCGGGTGTTAGACCATTCTTGACAGACACAGGAAACTGCTGAGCGTAAAAAACCCTGCAGCATTGCAGTTCTTGATACACTCAAAGCGGTGCGCCTGGCACCTATTACCATAACCCGTTCAAAGGCACTTAAATCATTTGTCTTGCCCATTCACCCTTTGAATGGCACACATACACAACCCATGTCTCAATTGTCTCAAGGCTTCAAAATCCTTATTTAACCTTTCTCTTCCCCTTCATCTACACTGATTGAAGTGGATTTAACAAGTGACCTCAATAAGGGATCATAGCTTTCACCTGGATTCACCTGTTCAGTCTATGTCATAGAAAGAGCAGTTCCTAATGTTTAGTACACTTAGTGTATATTGCTGGATAAGGGTAGTTTTAGTTGGAGCTGTTAGATGGAGATGATGCGTAGGGCTTGGAATTCAATTGAATTCTACGATGAGCATAATTGTAGCTACACATTTGGATAATCATGTTTCGTTTAAAAAAAGTGACGTTTCTGCTCCTCGTTCATTTGTTAAATTGTATTTAGTGTTGTTTTTATCGCAGGGCTTTTTTCTTTATCCGAACCAGAGCTTCGAAAAGACGAGATCATTAGCCCGGGACTCTTCTGCGATGTACAGATGAAGAACGCCATCAAAGTTGTCACCGAAAATGTCCTTGTTCTCTAATTTATAAACAAAAAAAACAAAGAATTTCCCTTTCATGTCTCTTCTTGGAGATAATTATGACAAGATGAAAGCGGTTAAATTCCTCCCTCTGTTCTTCGCTCTTCAGATATTTCCCCCATTGTCAAAAATGTAGATGAGATTTCTCGTGGCTGTCATTGCCTGCATGTCCATGTATCTCTGTCTTTCAATTTTATGTCTCTCCATTCTTTGTCTCCTCCCTCTTTCTGTCCCTCCTCTCCCTGTCTTCACACTCTCTTGTTTCTATCTCATCGCTCTGTCTCTCTCTCGCTCTCTCTCTCTTTGTTCTCTTTCTGTCTCTGTTCTCTCTATAGCTCTGTCTATCTATCTCTCACTCTCTTGCTCTCTCTCCTTCCATCTATCAATCCATCAGTCCATCTATCCATCAATACTATATCACATTATTTTATCTACTGTCTTCTGTAAAACCACCATTTTCAGGTTTAATCATCCGTAATTCATCTGCAACAGAAATAGAAATAATACATTTTCAGACGGGTTCACTTACACACACACTTATACTCGATGGGGTGTCTGTATGGCACAGCTCACACATGTAAGGGGCACACATACAAACACACACACACAGACATGCATGGATCCACGTACACTGCGAGGCAACGCGGCCTGTGTGCTGAGTGTGTGTCGTGTCATGCTGTGTGTGGAGCCTGCTCATGGAGCCCTCCTGGGAGGTAATTATAAGAATAAATACAGTGGAGGCCGCGGCTGCTAATTTATGTCTGATTGTTGACAGTCAGAGTATTGTTTAACATGCAGATAGAGGGCCCTTGGTGTTGTGTTGCAGGATCCTCTGTGTGTGTGCGTGCTTGTGTGTGTGCGTTCTTGTATGTGTGCATGCTTGTGTATGTATGTGCATGCTAGCATGTGTGTGTGTGTGTGTGTGTGTGTGTGTGTGTGTGTGTGTGTGTGTGTGTGTGTGCGTGTGCGTGTGCGTGTGTGTGCGTGTGTGTGTGCATGTGTGTGTGCGTGTGTGTGTGTCCCAGCCTGATCAGAGGACTTTACCAATACCCTCATATTAATGGATATAGTCTTTGGACTCTCCTCACACACACACACACACACATTCATTTCACTGTCTCTCTGAAACCCTGAAATAGTATACACACGTGCACATCTCACTCTCTGAAACCCTGAATTAGTATACACACGTGCACATCTCACTCTCTGAAACCCTGAATTAGCATACACACGTGCACATCTCACTCTCTGAAACCCTGAATTAGTATACACACGTGCACATCTCACTCTCTGAAACTCTGAAGTTTGTGGACAGACTGTAAGACTTTTCTGTCATTTTAACGGCAAAACACTGTAGATGGGTAAAATGCAGGAAAATACTGTTATTAACTGTAATTGGAAGCCTCCTGTAAAAGGTACTCTAACATATGTATTTATTTACAGCAATATCTTAATCCTACTGTAGATTCAAATGATCCGTTTCAGGTTCCGAACTTATGCTGTTGGGTGAGACACATGAAGCTCAGACTGTTTAAATAAATATATCTTCTTGAAACTGTGGTGAAGTGGAAGAATATTTTCAGCAGCTGCTAGGTACCCTGCTGGGTAGGTACGCTGTACCCTCTGTATTGCTAGCCAAAACTGATTTTCTGCATTTGTTTCTGTATGCTGTAATACATTTTACAGTAAGGAAAATAGTACTCTAAAATATATTACAGCATCTCTGCTGTAAAGCAAAATTACAGTATTATGCTGGTGCCAGTAAAATGCTGTAAATTTACAGGGAAAGGTGTTACAGTTCACACCACTATGTTGGGACTTACGCAGACACACACACACACAGTGATCTGGTTCTCAGTGATCTATTGGCCTTGCTCGCTGTATCCCTCTCGTTAGATAGTACACTCAGTTATGGGCACTGTCTCTCTCTCAATCTCTCTCTTTCTCTCTCCCTCTCTGACCCTGGCAGTTAACGAAGAAGGCAGCTCTTTCACTCTTGTTTTTCTCTTCCCTGCGTGGTTCTCTCAAGGCCCTCTATATTTGTCTGGTCATCTCTCTTTCACCTGTCTGACCTGTCCTATGTCTTCACAATGTCTATGTTGACAAGCATTACCTGCATCCACAGAATGACAGGAAGAGTGTTCACTGTCAACACAATATCGAACGCTCCTTAAAAATAAAAAATAAATAACTTTCATGAGGTGAAGCCAGGGACATCCCTTTGTTTATTTCTCTGGTGGTTATCAGGGGACTGTGAATCTGACAAAGTGAATGTGAGGATTTTGTCAATCTCTCCCCAGGTTTCCAGCTGCTAGTGTGGATGCAGAACAATCTCTCTCTCTCTCCTAGTTATTGACTGTATCCCTAAAGACATGCTCCGGAATATTGGCGTCTACTAAGTATTTTTTAAACCTCCTTCATTGAGCTGGATGTGTCAATGTGTAGTTCATATATGCATAATCTATGAGCAGAATTACTGTTTTACCTCAATTAGACACAAAGTCTCTAGTTTGAAAGCGATTGTTTTCCTGGAAGCTATGCTCTGCCTTATTTTACACCACGTGGGCCAGCCCCCTAACAATACTGGTTCCAGTCAATAAGCTTAAGCCCCTCACCCTTTGAGTGACAGCTAGTAAGATGCACACACAGCAGAGTGAGAGAGAGAGAGAGAGAGAGAGAGAGAGCAATGACGTGAGGTACGTCTGCACATATAAGACACCATTTTTTGCCCCGTGAGAGCTACTTTCAGAATTACTGGCTAAAAAGTATACAAAAGGACCAAACAATCTCTTTATTGAACCACAGTTGTTGTTATCAGATAACTGTGGTTAAGGTGGTTGAAACACTTAGGCCTGGATTCAATCCACTGCACAGACGACCCTTGTTATAGTGCGATTGAAATGTAAAGGTAATTTCCGATTGAGCCGACATGCTGTATGCTGCGTTTACCGTGAATGCCGTCTCCGCAATCGTGGAAGCATTGCTTTTAAGTTGAAATTGATCTTCAGCACTACGGATTGAAACTACCCCTTAGAGATCAGGCCATACAGAGTTTCATCAGTGGAAACACCATGAAGCACTGGCAGCAGGAGCTTCAACACACCCTCTTAACTCTATCACTTTCATACTTCAGGTCTGTGCTAGGATTGACTCAAGAGACAACGAGCTCACTGTCAAATTAATGTACTGTACATGGGGCTCAAAACTTTGAACGCTGACCTAGACTCATTCATAATGGATATGAATGAGTTTTGAAGCTGGTTTCGGACATGTAAAGTTCCCTAAGTATATTGGAGACGTGTAAGGTGGAACTATGACTGGCTGGCCTGGTACAGGCAAACAGTCGGAGTCTTTGTATTATGTCTGATTGAGAGAGCCAATGTCGTGTCTCCACTCTCCGGCTTCGTTACGGAAGAGAGAGACCACATACTGTACTGGGCTGCCGAGTCCATTGATGAATTTGTTTAATTGAACGTAAATAATGAATTCCCAAGGAAGAGATTTGGCCCAGTTGGTAATTGCTGAAGATCAGAGTGCACAATTCCAAACTTCAAACCGGCGTAAGAGCGAGGCGGCCGTTAAAGCCGTAACTACGACTTCTAAGAAAAAGAGGGGAGGAAAATAGGGGACAAAAGGGAGGAGAGAGACACAGAGACACAGAGAAAAGGGGTAACAGAGACAGAGAGATGGGGGAAAAAACCATGAACTAATGAGCAACAAAGAGCTAACGAGTTTGGCGAAGGAAAATGAAGTGTTTCCAAAGTCATCTTTTAAACTTGGCAAGATGAAACGATGGAGCGCCAGTTGTTTTTGACAGCTCGGGACGAGGCGAGGCACAGCTCAGAGAGAAGGGGTAATTCCCTATTCCTTTATATTACCCGCACACGTTCTCTGCTGGGAGCCCCCTCATCCCTTGCTCCGCCGCTCCCCAACATTGATTCTTGAATTAGACTGTTTTATTGAATAATTAATAGGCCCTTTCCCCGTGATTGATGATTTGCATGGCTTGAATATTAGCTTTTCAATCAAACGCTGCTTGTTCTAATGTAATCATATTGAAAACATGTCAAACTGTGTTTACCCACTTTGTGTGTGATGTCGTCTTAAGTAGCGGCTGCCGCGGCTTCACAATGCGCAGCGGTGGGGAATAGCCTTGTTGAGCATTCACTCACTGGTGATTACAAGACTCTTGAGTTCTGACATGCATACTGTACACAGACGCACTCACATGCACACGTGCACATACATGCACAAACACATACATGCACACACACATGCACGCACACATGCAGGCAAGCACACAGACACACACCCTCTCACACAAACACACACATACAAAGCCCTCATAGACTCTTCTCCATTGAAAGCCATCAGTTCCCCTAAAGAGCTTTTCTAATAGATCCAGTGGAAACAAGGCTCAGTTTGAGTGACAGCTAGGCTAGACTGGGAATACAGAGAGATTGTCAGACATATTGCCTCCACCATTTCACAGTCCTATCAGATAGAGAGAACAAGAACACATCAATGATATTGTAGGGATTGAAGCCGAGGGCTAAATTACGCTGTCATTCCCACCCGATTGTTTTTTGTTTGTTTTGTTTATTTATTAATCTGATCGATTTACTTATTCATTCATTCCAAGAGTCCGTTTCCCCATTTCTGCCACTGTGCCAGTGCGTCGCTCGGCACATGAAAGTGCTTTGCCTGGCGTGGAGTCTGTTGTGTTTAGACGACTCCTTACATGTGCACGGTTAAATAATTAATATGGTAACACACTAATGACAGCCAGCGATCATGTCGGTGATGTGTGTGTGTGTGTGTGTGTGTGTGTGTGTGTGTGTGTGTGTGTGTGTGTGTGTGTGTGTGTGTGTGTGTGTGTGTGTGTGTGTGTGTGTGTGTGTGTGTGTGTGTGTGTGTGTGTGTGTGTGTGTGTGTGTGTGTGTGTGTGTGTGTGTGTGTGTGTGTGTGTGTAGAAGTCCTCACAAGGATAGTAAAACAAGGAAAATTCTGACAAGTGGATACATTTCATCAGTCCCCACAATGAAACAGACTATTTTAGGCTTAGGGGTTATGTTTAGGGTTACAATTAGGGTTACAATTAAGGTTTAGGGGTTAGCTTTACGGTTAGGGTATGGAGTTAGGGTTAGGGGTTTGGAGTTAAGGATTGGGTTAGGTTAACGATTAGGGGTAGGGTTTAGGGAAAATTGGATTTTGAATGAGAATCAATTGTTTGTTCCCCACAAGGATAGTAAAAAGAAATGTGTGTGGATGTGGGTGTGTGCATGTGCCTTAATACTGCTTGAGGATTTGGCTTCATATTACACAGATTACACTTCACCCAGCTCAGATAGAACGTATGAGCATCTTTCAAGACATTTCCATGAAATTGAATTTGAGTTACCTGTATGACTTTGTTTGATTGTGGGTGAAAGCAGTAGCTTGCATTTTACTCCCCACCTATAGAACACATCTCTCAAGACATTTCTGTCAAATAAAGATGAATTCTGTTTTTGCACGTTATGTGACTGCTGAAGGTTTGTTTACAAGTCCTAGAGAGCTTGGGACTATAAGGTATCTGCAACAAGATGATTCTGAGATAATTGGCAATAAAGTTCCCAAACCCTCATTGGTTGGAATGTTGTCAGCTATTTTTTTTCCTTAACAACATGAATTGTGGTGTTTAGATTACTGTATAGAATGATGGCATTTTAATATTTACAGTATATCACTGTCTGTATGTGGTAGTGAGGGGCTGGGGGAGGTGGGTGGTTTTTGTGTTTGGAGGATGTACGTATGTGATTGTGCAGGAGCAGGGGGCTGGGGGTACTTTCTCCCCATTCTCTAAACTCCCCCACAAAACAACAACAAACAGAAAACAATAACAATCTCCCAAACCTCAGCTCTATTCACTATAAAGGCACCTTGAAGGGAAGGCCTGTTCCCGAGGGCTTACTATGTATCTGATATATTATGCAAAAATTCATTAGGCTAAATTAAAAAGCTGTTTGAGGGTAACAAGATCTTTTAATGAGGTCAGCGAAGCAGGGAGCGACATTAAAACAGAACCCTAGAACAGAAAAACGAGACATGGGGAGCAAGAGGCCATCGATTATCAATCAGATAGGTCATTATGTCTCTCTTTCTCTATGTGTAGTGTCTCCCTCTCCATCTTCTGTCCCAGAGAGGAGAGAGAGAGAGAGAGAGAGAGAGAGAGAGAGAGAGAGAGAGAGAGAGAGAGAGAGAGAGAGCAGGGGGGCACCTCTCCTCATCTCTTATTCAGCCCTTTGATTTTGCCCATGTTCTACAGTACTCGTCTGTCAGATGCACATGGGGCGCAGTGGAGGGGCATGGTAATCTGGTGGTCCCATACTGCCTGACCCTCCTGTTCTTAGTGGTCTTAAATAATATAACTACAACAACAATATTAATGAGAACGACAATACATTAAAGCAATGGTAGTAGACCATTGTCAACATGACTGAGAAGACACATGATGTGGTATGAAATACAAAATAAACAAGATGGGAAATATTATCGATTACTTTGCATTTTTCACTGGCTGTCCCTCAGGTTGTGGCAGGAGGACAGATATTTGGCTGCCAAAACTGCACATTTAGGCTTTTCACCCAATAAATATTTGATTTTTTCTTCATATTTTGTAGTTTCAAATTCTTTGTATTGAATTATAATTTTGGGAAAGAAATGTTCTCTTAGGTCTGTTACAGTGTAATAGGAAATGCAGCTCTATCGCTACCTCTCCCCTGGAGCAGAGTGAGCACAGCCTGTCCTCTCTGGGCAGCCAGGTTTGTCTGTGACGACCGGTCTCTATAGCCAGACTGTGCTCACTAATATATCTATCTATCAATAAAGAATTGTGTTCATATACTGTAGATTGTATGTCTATATTGCTATAGGTCACAAATCTAAACGTTCCACCCTGACTCTGGCATATAATGACCACTGATATTACTGAAAATGAGAAGTAGAAGAAATAGACATTTATAGACAGATGTACTTCTCTTCTCAGTGTGCGTGTGTGTGTCTGTCTGACAGTTTGCGTATGGAGTTGTTGTGAAAACAGACACCAGTTTATTTGTCATTGAGAGCAGTAGTCCTGTCTGTTTAGTTACCGTGAGGAATTTCAAGCGGCCAGTAGATCTAAAAATACAACCAGTCCGATGTTAAAGAGACAAGATGCAGTAAAGGATGACACTTGTGTTAATCCTCTTCAATTCTAACAAAGCTATCCAGACGTAAGATATGCACGCCCCTGCCTCTCAAGTCGAAGTATTGCTTGTTTGTGTCTGTGTTTCAAGGCATTCTGTATGAATTAAATTAACTATAAACAACACGTACGGCACAGATTACATTTCAATATCATAACCATAAACAAACACATGATCTCTTTTTTAATTGTGTGACAGTTTTGGCTTTGCCACCTGAATACGTTCAACCTCCATAGCTTCTAACAGAGAGCTCAATGACAGAGGCTAACACATCTAGCCTTACAATATTTCTTCACACGGCGTGTGTGTGGTAGGGGAGGTTGATTAAAACCTAAAATAACCTGCTGGTGATTTATCCAATCAATCACTATCACCTTGTACACCCCATCTGCCCCCCAATCCTTCCTCCCCCTGCCACCTCCTTAGAGTGACTGTCCACGCTGATTTCTCACGTCACATGATCTCCCAGTCACCTGGCCATGCTCAATGGAGTATGTGTGTTTTTGTGTGTGTGTGTGTCTGTGCGCGTGCGTGTGTGTGAGTGTGTGTGTGTTCGCGTGTGTACAGCCTGATCACTAGAAATAGACTCGGGACTTTGAAAAGATCCTGAGAACGTCGATATATGCCTTCCTCAGCAAAAAAAATGAAAATAAAGACAAACTCATGATGCTTTAAGAACAAGCTCACTGCTCACACCACTGTGCTACAGCAGTTCACAATGCTCTAGAAAGCCGCGAGAATACTTGAGGATACTTGATGCTATGAGGTCGGTTGGTTCGCAGAGCCTTTCCCAAACCACAGGCCTAACCTTAACCACTCGGAACGAATGCCTGTTAACCTTCGAGTTGTTTCTGTTTTAACTCTGTAATCTCGCAGAATGAATGTGTCAAAAATAGACCTTCATCCATTATACATCGAATTTTGAAGCGAACGTATGAGATGTTGTTGGTCTATATGTGTATGTGAAAGCCTGAACTTTGACCCGTGTGGCTGAGTGAAAGGTCGTCTGTCTGTGGTGATATCAAACGGGACAGTTGGCACAGCTCAATCAGATGCAATTACAACGGCTGGTTTTACCCCCTGTCACTGTCAGTGCGGCACCAACAGACCAGAGGAGAGTGTTTTGAATAATAGACGAGTCAGTTCTCTCGCAGGAGAGCCGGCTTCAAACGAACGTCTAAGTTTAAAGTGCCGACCCTGATCCTGCTGCATCAGTGGGGGAGAGAGAGAACCAAAATGACTGAGTTTTTTGTCAGTTATTATACCATTAGAGACACTGTGCCACCAGTGATCGTCTAACTGTAGAAGTTGTATTGTTAAGGAGGGGATGATTGGTGAAATACACCAAAAGACACAGGGCTTTTATTTCACAGGGCATGAAAAGCAACAGTTGTCATCTGATCTGAGGACAATTACTGGAACACCTGCTCAATGCTTTGGGTAATGTGTCTCCCTCACTCTCACTTTTACATGTTTTTTCTCTATGACACGTGGGCTATCTCAGCCTCGAAAGAGCTGGAATGACCCTGAACCAAAACATGGTCCTTTACACAGTAACTATGGTGACAGGGGTAAACAACCCCACCTCCCCACACCCCCCTCCCCGTAATATTTCTATTCTCAGAATAGCTGTCACAGGGCGTTACATGGCAGGTGTGTGACGGTGTCGTAAGGCGAGGGGAATGTGTGAGGGGGCTGATAGACCCGCACAGCCTGAGAGGGACTGGGCCAGCGGAGTAGACATACACATGCTTTTGTGTTTGGGGGCCCGCCTGTGAAAATATATACTGAACAAAAATATAAATGCAACATGTACAGTTGAAGTCGGAAGTTGACATACACCTTAGCCAAATACGTTTCAACTCAGTTTCACAATTCCTGACATTTAATCCTAGTAACAATTCCCTGTCTTAGGTCACTTAGGATCACAACTTTATTTTAAGGATGTGAAATGTCAGAATAACAGTGGAGAGAATTATTTATTTCAGCTTTTATTTCTTTCATCACATTCCCAGTGGGTCAGAAGTTTACATACACTCAATTAGTATTTGGTAGCATTGCCTTTAAATTGTTTAACTTGGGTCAAATGTTTCAGGTAGCCTTCCGCAAGCTTCCCATAATAAGTTGGGTGATTTTGGTTCATTCCTCCTGACAGTGCTGGTGTAACCGAGTCAGGTTTGTAGGCCTCCTTGCTTATACACGCTTTTTCAGTTCTGCCCACACATTTTCTATAGGATTGAGGTCAGGGATTTGTGATGGCTACTCCAACTTTGGAAGTATGTTTGGGGTCATTGTCCATTTGAAACCAAGCTTTATCTTCCTTACTGATTATCTTTTTTATATAATTTCTTTCTATTTCACCTTTATTTAACCAGGTAAGCTAGTTGAGAACAAGTTCTCATTTACAACTGCGACTTGGCCAAGATAAAGTAAAGCAGTGCGACACAAACACAGAGTTACACATGGAATAAACAAGCATACAGTCAATAACACAATAGAAAAAAAAGTCTATGAACAGTGTGTGCAAATGGTGTGAGGAGGTAGGCAATAAATAGGCCATAGTAGCGAAGTAGTTACAGTTTAGCAGATTAATACTGGAGTGATAAATGAGCAGATGATGTGCAAGTAGAGATACTGGTGTAAAAAAAGAACAGAGAAGTAAATAAAAACAATATTCATTTTTTTATTTCACCTTTATTTAATTAACCAGGTAGGCTAGTTGAGAACAAGTTCTCATTTGCAACTGCGACCTGGCCAAGATAAAGCATAGCAATTCGACACATACAACAACAGAGTTACACATGGAATAAACAAATCATAGTCAATAATACAGTAGAACAAAAGAAAACAAGAAGTCTATATACAGTGAGTACAAATGAGGTAAGATAAGGAGTTAAGACAATACATAGGCCATTGTGGCGAAGTATATACAATATAGCAATTAAACACTGGAATGGTAGATGTGCAGAAGATGAATGTGCAAGTTGTTACGGCTTTCTATAGGTGAAGGAGAGTCGGACCAAAATGCGGCGTGTAGATTACGATCCATGTTTAATAAACTGAAGAAACACGAATCAAAATACAAACACTACAAAAACAATGAACGTAACGAAAACCGAAACAGCCTAATACACGACAGACAAAAGGACACTAAGAACAATCACCCACGACACACTCAAAGAATATGACTGCCTAAATATGGTTCCCAATCAGAGACAACGATAAACACCTGCCTCTGATTTGAGAACCACTTCAGACAGCCATAGACTTATCTAGAACACCCCACTAAGCTACAATCCCAATACCTATGAAAAAAACCCAAGACAAAACACACCACATACAAAAACCCATGCCACACCCTGGCCTGACCCAATAAATTAAGAAAACACAAAAATACTAAGACCAGGGCGTGACAGAAACCCCCCCCCCCCAAGGTGCGTACTCCCGGCCGCACACCAAAACCCATAGGGGAGGGTCCGGGTGGGTGTCTGTCCACGGTGGCGGCTCCGGTGCGGGATGTGGACCTCACTCTATCAAAGTCTTAGTCCCTCTTCCTCGCGTCCTTAGATAGGCCACCCTCGCCACCGACCAGGACCCCACTGGACTGAGGGGCAGCTCGGGACTGAGGGGAAGCTCGGGACTGAGGGGAAGCTCAGGCAGGTAGTTGGCTCTGGCAGATCCTGGCTGGCGGTTCTGGCAGAGTCTGGCTGACTGGCGGATCTGGAAGAGTCTGGCGGATCTGGAAGAGTCTGGCTGACTGGCGGATCCTGGCAGACTGACGGATCTGGCTGCCCCATGCTGACTGGCGGCTCTGGTTGCTCCATGCTGACTGACGGCTCTGGCGGCTTCTTGCAGACTGGCAGCTCTGGCAGCTCCATGCAGACTGGCAGCTCTGGCAGCTCCATGCAGACTGGCAGCTCCTTGCAGACTGGCAGCTCTAGCTGCTCCATGCATACTGGCAGCTCTGGCAGCTCCTTGCAGACTGGCAGCTCCTTGCAGACTGACAGCTCTGGCTGCTCCATGCAGACTGGCCACTTTGGCTGCTCCATGCAGACTGACAGCTCTGGCCAGGCGGGAGACTCAGGCAGCGCTGTAGAGGAGGAAGGCTCTGGCAGCGCTAAACAGGCGGGAGACTCCGGCAGCGCAGGAGAGGAGGAAGGTTCTGGCAGCACTGAACAGGAGGGAGACTCCGGCAGCGCAGGAGAGGAGAAAGGCTCTGGCAGCGCTGGAGAGGCGAGGTGCACTGTAGGCCTGATGCGTGGTACTGGCACTGGTGGTACTGGGCCGAGGACACGCACAGGAAGCCTGGTGCGGGGAGCTGCCACCGGAGGGCTGGTGCGTGGAGGTGGTACTGGGTAGACCGGACCGTGCAGGCGCACTGGAGCTCTTGAGCACCGAGCCTGCCCAACCTTACCTTACCAGCGCTGGAGAGGCGAGGTGCACTGTAGGCCTGATGCGTGGTGCTGGCACTGGTGGTACTGGGCCGAGGACACGCACAGGAAGCCTGGTGCGGGGAGCTGCCACCGGAGGGCTGGTGCGTGGAGGTGGTACTGGGTAGACCGGACCGTGCGGGCGCACTGGAGCTCTTGAGCACCGAGCCTGCCCAACCTTACCTGGATGACTACTACCGGTTGCTCTGCCATTGGGGCGAGGTGGAATAGCCCGCACTGGGCTATGCAGGCGAACCGGGGACACTGTGCGCAAGGCTGGTGCCATGTAAGCCGGCCCAAGGAGACGCACTGGGGACCAGATGCGTAGAGCCGGCTTCATGGCATTTGGCTCGACGCTCACTCTAGCCCGGCCGATACGCGGAGCTGGAATGTACCACACCGGGCTTTGCACCCGCACTGGGGACACCGTGCGCACCACAGCATAAAACACTGTGCCTGCCCGGTCTCTCTAGCCCCCGGTAAGCACAGGAAGTTGGCGTAGGTCTCCTACCTAGCGTCACCATACTCCCTGTGAGCCCCCCCCCCCCAAGACATTTTTGGGGCTGACTCTCGGGCTTCCATCCGCGTCGCCGTGCTGCCTCCTCATACCAGCGCCTCTCTCCCTTCGCTGCCTCCAGCTCCTCTTTGAGCTGCTCCTGTTGCCTCTTCTCCTGCTGCACCTTGGGGCGGCTACACACCCCTGGTGTAGCCCAGGGTCCTCTCCCGTCAAGGATTTCTTCCCAAGTCCAGAAGTCTTTATTTTGCTGCTGCTGCTGCTGCTTGTTGTCACGCCGCTTGGTCCTGTTGTGGTGTGTGATTCTGTTACGGCTTTCTATAGGTGAAGGAGAGTCGGACCAAAATGCGGCGTGTAGATTACGATCCATGTTTAAATAAACTGAAGAAACACAAATCAAAATACAAACACTACAAAAACCATGAACGTAACGAAAACCGAAACAGCCTAATACTGGTGCAAACTAATACACGACAGACAAAAGGACACTAAGGACAATCACCCACGACACACTCAAAGAATATGGCTGCCTAAATATGGTTCCCAATCAGAGACAACGTTAAACACCTGCCTCTGATTGAGAACCACTTCAGACCACCATAGAGTTATCTAGAACACCCCACTAAGCTACAATCCCAATACCTATGAAAAAAACCCAAGACAAAACACACCACATACAAAAACCCATGCCACACCCTGGTCTGACCAAATAAATGAAGAAAACACAAAAATACTTAGACCAGGGCATGACACAAGTAGAGATACTGGGGTGCAAATGAGTAAGATAAATAAATAAATAAAGACAGTATGGGGATGAGGTAGGTAGATAGATGGTCTGTTTACAGATGGGCTATGTACAGGTGTAGTGATCTGTGAGCTGCTCTGACAGCTGGCGCTTAAAGCTAGTGAGGGAGATATGAGTCTCCAGCTTCAGAGATTTTTGCAGTTCGTTCCAGTCATTGGCAGCAGAGAACTGGAAGGAAAGGCGACCAAAGCAGGAATTGGCTTTGGGTTGACCAGTGAGATACTGTATATCTGCTGGAGCGCGTGCTACAAGGGGGTGCTGCTATGGTGACCAGTGAGCTGAGATAAGGCGGGGCTTTACATAGCAGAGACTTGTAGATAAACTATAGCCAGTGGGTTTGGCGACGAGTATGAAGCGAGGGCCAACCAACGAGAGCGTACAGGTCGCAATGGTGGGTTGTGTATTGGGCTTTGTTGACAAAATGGATGGTACTGTGATAGACTGCATCCAGTTTGTTGAGTAGAGTGTTGGAGGCTATTTTATAGATGACATCACAGAAGTCGAGGATCGGTAGGATGGTCAGTTTTACGAGGGTATGTTTGGCAGCGTGAGCACTGTAAAATTTGCACACAACACGATGACACAGATGTCTCAAGTTTTGAGTGAGCATGCAATTGGCATGTTGACTGCAGGAATGTCCACTAGAGTTGATGCCATAGAATTTAATGTTCATTTCTTTACCATAAACCACCTCCAACGTCGTTTTAGAGAATTTGGCAGTACGTCCAATCGGCCTCACAACCCGAGAACACCACATGTAACAACAACAGCCCAGGACCTCCACATCCGGCTTCTTCACCAGCCACCTGGACAGCTGATGAACCTGAGGAGTATTTATGTCTGTAACGAAGCCCTTTTGTGGTTAAAAACTCACTCTGATTGGCTGGGCCTGGCTCCCGAGTGGGTGGGCCTGGTTCCCCAGTTGGTGGGCTTGGCTTCCAAGTGAATGGGCCTAAGCCCCCCTCCCAAGCCTATCCATGGCTACGCCCTTGCACAGTCATATGAAATCCATAGATTAGGGCCTAATGAATGTATTTCAATTGACTGATTTCATTATATGAACTCTAACTCAATAAAATCATTGAAATTGATGCATGCTGCGTTTATATTTATGTTGAGCTATCGAGTGCATTTGGGTGGACACATACAAGTGCCTTAGTGGAACAACCTAGTTAAATAAATAAAATAAAAAATATATATTATACAGTTGAAGTCAGAAGTTTACATACACTTAGGTTGGAGTTATTAAAACTTATTTTTCAACCACTCCACAAATGTCTTGTTTTAACAAACTATAGTTTTGGCAAGTCGGTTAGGTCATCTACTTTGTGCATGACACCACTAATTTTTCCAACAATTGTTTACAGACAGATTATTTCACTTATAATTCACTGTATCACAATTCCATTGGGCCAGAAGTTTACATACACTAAGTTGACTGTGCCTTTAGACAGCTTGGAAAATTCCAGAAAATGATGTCATGGTTTTAGAAGCTTCTGATAGGCTAATTGACATAATTTGAATCAATTGGAGGTGTACCTGTGGATGTATTTCAACGCCTACCTTCAAACTCAGTGCCTCTTTGCTTGACATCATGGGAAAATCAAAAGAAATCAGCCAAGACCTCACAAAATAATTCTAGACCTCCACAAGTCTGGTACATCATTGGGAGCAATTTCCAAATGCCTGAAGGTACCACGTTCATCTGTATGCAAATATAAACACCATGGGACCACGCAGCTGTCATACCGCTCAGGAAGGAGATGCGTTCTGTCTCCTAGAGATAAACGTACTTTTGTGCGAAAAGTGCAAATCAATCCCAGAACAACAGCAAAGGACCTTGTGAAGGTGCTGGAGGAAACAGATTCAAAGTATCTATATCCACAGTAAAACGAGCATTATATCGACATAACCTGAAAGTCCGCTCAGCATGGAAGAAGCCAGTCCTTCAAAACCTCCAAAGCCAGAATACGGTTTACAACTGCACATGGGGACAAAGATTGTACTTTTTGGAGAAATGTCCTCTGATCTGATGAAGCAAAAATAGAACTGTTTGGCTATAATGACCATCGTTATGTTTGGAGGAAAAAGGGGGAGGCTTGCAAGCCGAAGAACACCATCCCAACAGTGAAGCACGAGGGTGGTAGCATCATGTTGTGGGATGTTTTGCTGCAGGAGGGCCTGGTGCACTTCACAAAATAGATGGTACCATGAGGAGGAAAATGATGTGGATATATAAAAGCAACATCTCAAGACATCAGTCAGGAAACCTAAGCTTGGATGCAAATGCGTCTTCCAAATGGACAATGACCCCAAGCATACTTCCACAGTTGTGGCAAAATGGCTTAAGGACAACAAAGTCAAGGTATTGGAGTGGCCATCACAAAGCCCTGACCTCAATCCTTTAGAAAATTTGTGGGCAAGCAAGGAGGCCTACAAACCTGACTCGGTTACACCAGCTCTGTCAGGACGAATGGGACAAAATTCACCCAACGTGTGGGAAGCTTGTGGAAGGCTACACAAAACGTTTGACCCAAGTCAAACAATTTTTAAAGGCGATGCTACCAAATACTAATTGAATGTATGTAAACATCTGGCCCACTGGGATGTGATGAAAGAAATTAAAGCTGAAATAAATCATTCTCTCTATTATTATTCTGACATTTCACATTCTTAAAAAAAGTGGTGATCCTTACTGACCTAAGACAGGGAATTTGTACGAGGATTAAATGTCAGGAATTGTGAAAAACTGAGTTGAAATGTAATTGGCTAAGGTGTATGTAAACTACCGACTTCAGCTGTATATATATACACTGCTCCAAAAAATAAAGGGAACACTAAAATAACACATTCTAGATCTGAATGAATTAAATATTCTTATTAAAAATACTTTTTTCTTTACATAGTTGAATGTGCTGACAACAAAATCACACAAAAATTATCAATGGAAATCAAATTTATCAACCCATGGAGGTCTGGATTTGGAGTCACACTCAAAATTAAAGTGAAAACCACACTACAGGCTGATCCAGCTTTGATGTAATGTCCTTAAAACAAGTCAAAATTAGGCTTAGTAGTGTGTGTGGCCTCCACGTGCCTGGATGACCTACCTACAACGCCTGGGCCTGCTCCTGATGAGGTGGCGGATGGTCTCCTGAGGGATCTCCTCCCAGACCTGGATTAAAGCATCCGCCAACTCCTGGACAGTCTGTGGTGCAATGTGGCGTTGGTGGATGGAGCGAGACATGATGTCCCAGATGTGCTCAATTGGATTCAGGTCTGGGGAACGGACGGGCCAGTCCATAGCATCAATGCCTTCCTCTTGCAGGAACTGCTGACACCCTCCAGCCACATGAGGTCTAGCATTGTCTTGCATTCGGAGGAATCCAGGGCCAACCGCACCAGCATATGTTCTCACAAGGAGTCTGAGGATCTCATCTGGGTACCTAATGGCAGTCAGGGTACCTCTTGCTAGCACATGGAGGGCTGTGCGGCCCCCCAAAGAAATGCCACCCCACACCATGACTGACCCACCGCCAAACCGGGCATGCTGGAGGATGTTGCAGGCAGCAGAACGTTCTCCACGGTGTCTCCAGACTCTGTTGCGTCTGACACATGTGCTCAGTGTGAACCTGGTTTCATCTGTGAAAAGCACAGGGCGCCAGTGGCGAATTTGCCAATCTTGGTGTTCTCTGGCAAAGGCCAAACGTCCTGCACAGTGTTGGGCTGTAAGCACAACCCCCACCTGTGGACGTCGGGCCCTCATACCACCCTCATGGAGTCTGTTTCTGACCGTTTGAGCAGATACATGCACATTTGTGGCCTGCTGGAGGTCACATTGCAGGGCTCTGGCAGTGCTCCTCCTGCTCCTCCTTGCACAAAGGCGGAGGTAGCGGTCCTGCTGCTGGGTTGTTGCCCTCCTACGGCCTCCTCCACGTCTCCTGATGTACTGGCCTGTCTCCTTTTAGCGCATCACAAGCTCAACACAACCACAATACTACTACTGTTACAGTCTCTAGGAGGGTCGCCAGCCAATTAACACACACACACAAAACACACATAGGAGTTCACCCATTGGGTACAGATGTTAATTCAACATCTAGTTTTATTTAAACTTTATTTAACTACGGTGGTTCTTCCTTTAAAAGTTTTGAGCTTATGCCGCGACCGTTTGTGGTAGATGGTGGCAGATTGTGTTAAATTGCGTCATGGCTGACACTTAAATAGTGTGCCATATAATTTGTGCTGCTACCATGTTGTGTCGCTGCCGTGTTGTGTTGCTACCATATTGTTGTCATGTTGTGTTGCTACCATGCTGTGTTGTTGTCTGTTGCTGCCTTGCTATATTGTTGCCTTAGGTCTTTTAAATGAAGAACAACTGTAGGCAAGTCAGCTAAGAACACATTCTTATTTACAATGACAGCCTACCAAAAGGCAAAAAAGGCCTCCTGCGGGGACGGGGATTGGGATAAAAAATAAATAAATACAGGACAAAAAAAACATATCACGACAAGAGAGACAACACAACACTAAAGACCTAAGACAACAATATAGCAAGGCAGCAACACATGACAACACAGCATGGTAGCAACCCGACATGGCAGCAACACATGACAACACAGCATGGTAGCAACACGACATGGCAGCAACACGGCATGGTAGCATCACAAAACATGGTACACACATTTGGGCACAGACAACAGCACAAAGGGCAAGAAGGTAGAGACAACAATACATCACGCAAAGCAGCCACAGCTGTCAGTAAGACTGTCCATGATTGAGTCTTTGAATGAAGAGATTGAGATAAAACTGTCCAGTTTGAGTTTTTATTGCAGCTCGTTCCAGTCGCTAGCTGGCAGCGAACTGAAAAAAAAACGAGCAACCCAGGGATGAGGGCTGCAATAGATTTCTCAGATAGGGGGGAGTGAGGCCCAAGATTTACATGTGGTTGAGTTATCAACTAAAGTGAATTCAATGTGCATTCAATGTGTCCCCATGCCATTGGATTTAGTTTCAAAGTTGGTTGAAATGCAGGGACTTGTTGGGGACAGGGCCAGCCAACAGATTAGGATACATCTCTGTGCAACTGGTGATTGAAAATAGGCACCTGGTAACCCAGGGACTTGTTGGGGACAGGGCCAGCCAACAATCCAGCCCAGAGCTTTACTCTGCCTCAGATTTCCTTCAGGTAACACAGTAGTAGGCAACCTTGGCACACTGTGATGTGAATTGCTAGATTTACTAGTCACTGATTTGTCAGCCAAATGGATCCGACATGAGCGGTTTGGATACAGGGCTGCTTTGTAAACTTTCCACAGTGGAAAAGCACAATATCGCTTTTATTGTTAGCGGTGAAACATCACTTAGCGATGGAGATGCCTGATAATTAGACACAAGGGAGGTTGGTTGTTACATGTAAAATGACTTGTTCTGAACAGAACCAGAGCAATAACGTGAAAGGAGAAATATCAACAACGATACCCGTATGTAAGACATGCTGTGATGCTTTGGCTTGTATTGCTTGTGGATTGATGAATGATGTTTTCCAGGTCATAAAGGCATTATTGAATGTAGTCTTTATACCAAAATGTTCAGTGAAGTCCTTTAATGTGCAATGCATTCGGGAAGTATTCTGACCCCTTGACTTTTACAGCCTTATTTTAAAATTGATTACATAGTTTTTTCCCCATTATCAATCTACACACAATACCCCATAATGACAAAGCAAAAACAGGTTTTTAGAAAATCTTGCAAATTTAAACAAAGAAAAAAACGAAAAGATCACATTTACAAAACTATTCAGACCCTTTACTCAGTACTTTGTTGAAGCACCTTTGGAAGCGAATA
This sequence comes from Oncorhynchus masou masou, assembly GCF_036934945.1. Lineage (NCBI taxonomy): Eukaryota > Metazoa > Chordata > Actinopteri > Salmoniformes > Salmonidae > Oncorhynchus > Oncorhynchus masou. Next base: position 4,888,346 of record NC_088221.1, on the reverse strand, counting down.
CAGCCTCGAGTCTTCTTGGGTATGACGCTACAAGCTTAGCACACCTGTATTTGGGGAGTTTCTCCCATTCTTCTCTGCAGATCCTCTCATGATCTGTCAGGTTGGATGGGGTGCGTGGCTGCACAGCTATTTTCAGATCTCTTCAGAGATATTTGATCGGGTTCAAGTCCGGGCTCTGGCTGGGCCACTCAATAACATTCAGGTTTCTTCCAGATGTGACGCTTGGCCTTCATGCCAAAAAGGTCATTCTTGGTTTCATCAGTCCAGAGCATCTTGTTTCTCCTTGTCGGAGAGTATTTAGGTGCCTTTTGGCAAACTCCAAGCGGGCTGTCATGTGCCTTTTACTGAGGAGTGGCTTCTGGCTGGTTGTCCAATGGTTGTCCTTCTGGAGGTTCTCCCATCTCAGAGGAACTCATCAGCTCTGTCAGAGTGACCATCGGGTTCGTGGTCAGTTTTGCCGGGCGGCCAGCTTGAGGAAGAGTCTTGGTGATTCCCAACTTCTTCCATTTAAGAATGATGGAGGCCACTGTGTTCTTGGAGACCTTCAATGCTACATAAATGCTTTGGTATCATTCCCCAAGTCTGTGCCTCGACACAATCCTGCCTCGGAGCTCTACGTCAATTCCTTCGACCTCATGGAATGGTTTTTGCTCTGACATGCACTGTCAACTGTGGGACCTTATACAGACAGGTTTGTGCCTTTCAAAATCATGTCCAATCAATTGAATTTACCACAGGTGGACTCCAATCAAGTTGTATAAACATCTCAAGAATGATAAATGGAAATATTTTGAAAAACCTGTTTTCGCTTTGTCTTTATGGGGTATTGTGTGTAGATTGATAAGAAGAATAAATAATTGAATGCATTTTTGAATAAGGCTGTACTTATTATAGGATGAGGTATTCTGAATTATATTACATTCTGTAATGTCCATACAAACAAGGCTCGGTTTCTCTCCTCTCACGTCTGTCTGTCTGTCTGTGTGTGTGTGCGTGCGTGTGCACACGCACTATGGAGCACCCTCACAGTGTTGAACTCCAACTGTAGTTAAAAGACGACACTCTTGTGGCTGCATCAGGCTTTGAACAATCAAAAATCTTGTTTTCCAGAAGAGAACAATGAGAAGTGTGAGAGCGCAGCGCCAACACACCTTCGCACAATCCCAGTTTTGTTTTTCCATTTGAAATCAAAAGGCAGCGCTTGCTTTATTTGCCCCAAAGCAGCATGCAACGGCTTTGGTGGTGAAATGCAGAGGTGTAAACTCCAGTCTGTTTTGTTATTATGTTGCACATCTTTAACAGAAGAAAGGTATTTGTGTACATCTTTAACAGAGCAGAAAACACCTCTTAAATCTAAACTCAACCGCAGTTCATATTCATAAACAGATGTCTTTTTATTCATCTTCAACTATTACAACATAAATATTTGGGAAGCTGTGATGTGAGTAAACTATATGTCATCGAGAACATGGCTCCCTCTCCACACAGAATCCTTTTGCTTCTACACTACTAATCACCTACATAGGCGATCAATGGTGAGGGGGGGGGGGGGGGGTAGAGAGATAGCGTACGAAGGATTGAGGGAGAGAGAGAGGAGGGATAGAGGGAGAGGGGGAGGGAAGGAGAGAGGGGGGGGGGACAGAGAGGCAGAGAGAGAGAGAGAGAGAGATATTAGAGCAGTAACACTCTCTTTCAAATTAGTATTAGGTGTAGTTCCTGTAATTACACCAACACATTATGTAACTCCATTTTATCTGTGCTGCTTATCGTAAAGTGTGTCCTTTTGTTGAACTACTGGTTCCTGCTGCAACATGATCTAACATTCAGGTGTGAAAATGATCAGCTGTAGTCAGAATGTCCAGATGAGCAGATGGCATATCGAAGTTCTTCAAACTTTCTTCCGAACACGATAGGTTCGATCACTCATTTTAGTTTGACTGTCAATCCCCCCTCCCCCCCACAGACCCCATGCCTTTGAGAAATATTTCAACATCCTCCGTTTTAAATCCACAAAAAGCACTGCTGAGTGTCTTGACCAATTCAATGAGACATTAGGATGAAGTCAGAATTTGGAGTTACACCAACTGAAGCTCAAACCAGAAAAGTCACCATCGATGAAGAAATCCATTTGTCACAATGCTCAGATAACAGCGTGCTGTGGTTTGTATCAACAATGAGTTAAATACAGCATTATGATTATTATAAACCCTTTAAGAGACACTTTGGATTAATTGAGAGGAAGAACGGGCACACACTCACACTCACACACACACACACACACACACACACACACACACACACACACACACACACACACACACACACACACACACACACACACACACACACCTGCACACACACACACACACACACACACACACACACACACACACACACACACACACACACACACACACACCACCACACACACACCACACACACACACACACACACACACACACACACACACACACACACACACACACACACACACACACACACACACACACACACACACACACTCACTCACACACACACACGCAGACACACACACTCGCACACACACACACAGACACACACAAACGCAGACACACTGAAACTTAACCAGAGAGAGGGAGACATGAAGAAGGAGAGGGAAAGGAGAGAGAGAGAGAGCCTATTGCTCCCAAGCTCCATCTCCTCTGCACATTTTTCATTTCCCGCTGAGTTGAAAAGATCAAGTAATTGAAAAGGAGAAGACAATCCAGCAGCTTGGGCTCCACAGATGCCAATGAAAAGCTTCAGAAGTATTAAAGCATTACACTTTGGGCCCTTTCGTTGTATTTCTTTCACATGGAGGCTATGGAAAAATTGCTTTTTGATGACAACACCTGAAAAGTGCTTTCCATCAGGCCCATGCATCATTGTCAGAGCTGGAGATTAAACCTTATTGTTTCCTTTTGTAAAGGCGACATTGAGATAGAGAGAGAGGAAGGGTGTTCAAATGCAAAGTGCAATGAACCGAAATTAAACAGAGATGTCCCTCGAAGACCTCACTGCATTTCTGTGATGCATCCCCAAATCATACAGATCATACCAACTCGGAATGCAATTTTTATGCATTTTTTAAATACATTTTCTATACACTGATTGTGTCTTTTTCCGGATACAGTATCTTCAATTTCATATGTGGGTCTGCTCAGACCAAAAATATGGTCTGTTTTCTCCTATATCTGAGATGTGAAAGGACTGAAATGAGATCCTTACTTGAGATAACTGATATATAATTTTATAAAATGAGCAAAGAGAGACTTTTTTCACATTGATGGCCAATTTTCTTTCTTGCTTTGGATTGATGGTATCAGGTTCGGATTCCACTCTGGGAATGAATGTGACCAATTTACCATCATCAAATCACATAGAGCAAATCGTTTTTAAGAAATTTCACTTAGAAAAGGGCATAATGAGCTGGTAATTGCATGAACTGTATGAAATTGTCTCTTTTATCATGGACAAAGTTCAAATGTAAAGCAAATAAATTGTCTGTAAAAGTTTGTTTGTTTACAATGTCACGATGGATGCTGGATTTAATATGCACGTCGTATATCTTTCATATTTTCGACGGCTCTCATTTCTCCACAGTCAATGCCCTTCCGTCAGCCGTTGGACTCAGATCTGTCTCGTATTAATAGTTTTATGATTTATAGGTACCGTGCTCACACACTCCTCCACACCTCCTAACAGCCAGATATACAATTATCCGCTGCTCTTGCCCTATATGAATGCCATTTCCCCCACATCCCTCCTTAAAAGAGACACGGGCCATTTGTCTAGCTCCCTGCCTCCTCGCAGCGACCAGTAATAAGCCATCTGCTGGATCGGAACATGAAAGATTAAAATGATATACAGTATGAAAGCTCTCTATTCAGTTGCTAATGTCCAAGATTCAGGGATGCAGAGGCCAAAGCTGTCATCTCTCTCAGGAAGAGTTAATTATCACTCTCCCTCTCCGTTTCCTCCCTCCCTCGCTCGCCGTCTCCGAATCAGGCCCCGGCCCCCGTGCCGCCTGTGACCGGTGAAAACCTAATTTAGGAGGCAAGAACAATGCCCTACCAAATGTCTTACTGGGACTAATCCCCACAATCCATTGTATTCATTGAGGGCTGGTCATAAGGGCCCACAGAGTTGGCAGGGCAGGGACGTGTGTGTGTGTGTTTGGGGGCCATGGGGGTCAAACTCAAGCCTATAGTGCCACGGGCGAGTCAGGGGATTATTTCACTCACTGTTCGTTAAGTCTGTATGTGTGTGTGTGTATTTGGGAGTGGGGGAGGCGGGGGGTATAAGGGATATTGGGATACGTGTGTAAATAAATGGAGGATTAAAGAGAGAGAAAAACTGGAAGTCTGAGTTTGATCTATATTTGAGCCATGGAGATGGAGAAATGAGAGAGCTAAATTGGGTATGGTCAGAGAGCGAGAGAGAAAGAGAGAGAGAGATAGGGGGTGGGGGGGGGGGAAATGAGGTGATAGTGTTAACCCTTTGTAAAGTGAACTTTGGAGTTTTAGCTATTCGATTCCACAGATCTCCAGTTCAGGATTGTATCTACAGTTCGTTGTGTGTCGACATGTCAGAAGAATTTAGAACGTCCAACGACGGCCTTATGCTCTCAAACAGTTTATAAGTCCAATTAGTCAAATTTTAGGCCACTGCAAGTCTAACAGAGAGGGAAAAGAACTATCAGCAGTCTTCAGGAATGGATAACACAGACCACCTAGTATTATTGTACCTCATTACAAATTGTCCTTCAAGATTGGTCAGTCTGGAGTTGGAACTGAAACCTCAACGTATTTGATTAGGGAGGGAGGCGAAGCCTTGTTACCCACCGTGTACAACATCCTGACACTTCCATTCTCTCCTCACCCTGCAAGGACACACTATCTCTCTTTCTCCCTCTCCAATTCTCTCTCTGCCCATCTCTCCTCCTCTCGCTCTCTACACTACACAGGAGGGCTTTGAAACCTCTTCCTAGTTCTGTGTAGTACAGCAGGGCCCAGGAGTTGAGCTCCACGCTACAATGAGAGAGTAAATTAATTTTCCACATAGACCAGAGGGCTTGATTCACTTTATGAGTCCCTGGTGTTCCCGTCAGCCTGGCTCCCAAAGGAGCCAAAGAGGAGGCAGGGAGAGAGGGGATAAGGCAGTAAGGTAGGCAGCGTTTGGAACTCCAGCGCTACTCTCTGTCTGTTAAGGAGGCGAGGCTGTCTTCCCTCCCCGCCTTTGCATATCAAACATCAGCCTGTCTTTCTGACACCTCCCTCCCTCCCTCCCTCCCTCCCTCCCAACCTCCCTCCCTCCCTCCCTCTATCCATCACCCCCCCCCCCCCCCCCACACATACACACACCATCCGCCTTTCACAGTCGATAGAGGAAACACAGTCCTCATTCTCTTTTTCGTAAAAAACAAGTTTCAATTATGCATAAACTCATCAACTTGGGACATACAAAGAGGTGTGACATGGAACCCAGCAGAGAGGACTGTCTCGTGGTATATCGCCGAGGATGACAACGGGACGGCTAATGCTTGTCTTAGTGACTGTCCTGTCTCTCATGCTCACTATCCTATGACCGGTGCCCGATATATCAGAGATATCAGAAATATTCCAGATATTTGAAATGACATGCACACAGACTTCCCCGTCAGAGCAGAAGTCTGTTCCCTATACAGGTCTACCTCATGAGACATCTGCTGGTATGGAAGCTGCTACAGGGCCTCCTTTAGTTGGGCTGGTTTGTGTGATATTGCCTGCAAGACAGAAAGGCCTTGAAGGTTTCAACCTCCATTAAAGCCAATCTTGCATTAAATCATTGGCATTAAGAAAGAGTGTTTTTGAAACTAAACTCACATATAGGTAGCATTTTTAAATGTGGTTAAAAAATGACTGTTTGCAATTCGTTAGTCAAGTAAAGTACGCTGTAATCACAGACAGTATGCAGTACACACAAAGGCCTGAATGAAAAGAAAAGCAGGGAAATATTTGACATGTTTAGCAAATTGTCAACTCATGCTTTCTTGTCTCAAGTACTCATCAAGTTTGAATCAGAGAGGGAGACAAAACCCACACTTAACACCTCATTCTTTATTTCTATTCCTTTGAAATAAATCCAGTACTAGCCGTACCATTGCGTAGATATAATGTGAGTAAACTGTTCTGTCAGGTCTCCTGAGCGGATTAGAAATGTGCTACAATTACCTTAATCATTCACCCTATGAAGCTGGTTAACTGCAAAACCCTTGACCCTTCCGCTCAGGCGTGGGGCGCCCTAAATCACCGCTACACACCATGGTTAGCAAACGCATGCCCCCCAAAAAGAGAGAGAATAGAAAAGATCTGTAAAGAAAAATAGGTTAGGGTGAAAATAATTATTTCGGGAAGTTTCCCCTTTTCTCCGATTTTGCTGGAGATCAAAGCATTGTTTCAGGTCTAATTAACAAAACGAACGCAGAGCCCAGACCTTCTGGCTCTTGGCGAAGGCCTTGGAGGGATCCGGAGCTGAAAATCCACATCAGATTTAAATAATGAATATGACACCTTGAGCTCCGCGGAGAAAGAAGGGGGCTCCATGTTTGGAGTTTAGAACAATGTCACTGCCAAGTGTAATGTGGTTTGTCCCATTGGAAATGAGCAGGGGAGACTGTAGGCACCTCATTGTGCTCTGCCATGGCAGATCAGGGGATTGTTGGCTCCCCTTTGTCATGCTAAGAGGGGACCTTCAGGGAAAACGTTGGTAAAGCGGGCCATGCGGTCTGGGGTCCGTCCCTGGTTGAGGTGGGTGCAGGCTGGGAAACACTGGGCCTGGCCCAAGGGAGATGGAGCAGGGGTCATTTTATGGTTTCTAATCCTCTTAATCCCCGTTAGAAGGGGGCTTGCCGGAGACAAATCCCCTCCCAAAGGTCCTTAGGATTCAAACGCTGCGCTTGAGCAACTGTATCATTTGATAACAACAATGACAGAGGATAGAGAGACAGAGAGAGAGAGAGAGAGAGAGATTTAGCTAGAGATATAGATACTGTAGAAACATTAGACTTCGGTTTTTACTTCCTACACATACTATCACTATTTTCATACATGCTCTCTCTAATTTGACACCAAAATGTCCGTAAAGTTTGGTTTGGAACACACACACACACACACACACACGGTCTGACTCTCATGCTAATTGGCCTTATGTTGCTCAGAGGTCCATTCAGGGTCTCTCTCTCTGTGTGTGTCTCTCTCTCCACTGGATGGACAGCATGGAAGGCTAAGATAATCCACTGAGCCTCATTCACATTAATGCACTTCTGCTGCCATAATCTCAGACGAACCCTCTTTATTATCACTCAATTAAAAGTGAATATGAACTGGAGCATTCTGAGAGCCCCAGTCCACTGACCATAGAGGCAAACCAACAGGGAGAGAGAAGGAAAGGCAGGATAATTAGGGTTGAATAGACTTGGACTCATTAAACATAGAGGCGCATAAACGCATAATTGTGGGAAAATAGTTGGATAACTGTTTCGACAAACATCAAATAATGCAGTAAGTTGATGAGATCTTGATGTACAATTACAGTATTAAAGTAGTTTAATTTGCATAATATAAATGCGCAAAACCTGAAACTTAAACTTGGTCCACCTTTGAAAATTGTTGAAAAATGCACATCCCCCTAAACTCTGCCACAAAAAACATTGAAATTTAGACAATACATTGGCATAGACATCTCTTTTAATTTAAATAATATGCCAAGGGATGGTTAGCTTGAATGACCGAACTGCCCACGGCATATCACGGAACCCAGACATAGTCTGGGAACCTCCTCTTGGTGGAGAACGACATGGGACAATGTGAGTTTGTGGTCAGCCACTTTCTAACCTAAATGGAGGATAGAACTGAGGGAGAAAACGCTGAAGAAGATGAAGTGAACTTAGCACTGACCCTGCTACTTTATTTACAGCAAAAGCCATGGTTGGTAGGGTGACCCAAAGACCGTAAACCCGTGAACTCTCTCTCTCTCTCTCTCTCTCTCTCTCTCTCTCTCTCTCTCTTGTTTCTATTTCTGTCTCATCTCTGCATCTCTCTTTCTATCTCTCTCTCTCTTGTTTCTATTTATGTCTATTTATCTCTCTGCATCTCTCTCTTTCTTTCTACCTCTCTATCTCTCTCTCTCCATCTCTCTCTCTCTCTCTCTCTTGTTTCTATTTCTGTCTCTTTATCTCTCTGCATCTCTCTTTCTATCTTTCTCTCTCTTGTTTCTATTTCTGTCTCTTTATTTCTCTGCATCTCTCTCACTCCTTCTGCCCCCTCTCTCTTTCTCCCTCTCTCTGTCTCTATTTGTCTCTACTCTTCTCTCTATCTGTGCTCTGTATACAGACTAGAGCGAGAGACTGTGGAGAGTTCCTAACAACAACCACAAGCCTGGTGTGTCTGTCTGCAGATTGCCAGGGCTGCTTGGTGGTTAAATGTCTCCAAGACACAAGGGGCAAACTGTCACAGCTGGGAAAGAAGGCCTGTGATTCCACACTCCACAGTTAGAACACACAGCTTTTAAAATGGAATGGACTCCTCCAAGCCTTTTTCATTTTGTGTTTTCCAATGTTTAAGATTGTGTACATTTAGAAAAAAGAGGTTACAAAGGGGTTATTCGGCTGTCCCCATAGGATAGCCCTTTTGGGTTCCATGTAGAACCCTCTGTGGAAACGGTTTTACATGGAACCCAAAAGGGTTCTACCTCGACCCAAAAGGGTTCTACCTGGAACTAGAATGGGTTCTTCAAAGGGTTCTCCTATGGGGACAGGTGAAGAACCATTTTCTGTTCTGGAAAGAAACTTTTTTCTAAGAGTGTAGTTGATGAACAGTATGAAATAAGTGTGGGGGCCTCCCGAGGTGTACAGCTGTCTAAGACACTGCATCGCAGTGCTAGAGGCCTCACTACAGACCTGGGTTCAATCCCAGGCTATGTCACAACTGGCTGTGATTGGGAGTCCCGTAGGGCGGCGCAAATTTTGGCCCAGCGTCGTCTGGGTTAGGGGAGGGTTTTGCCGGGGGGCATTACTTGACTCATTGCACTCTAGCGACTCCTTGTGGCAGACTGGGCGCCTGTAGGCTGACCTCGATTGTCAGTTGAACAGTGTTTCCTCCAACACATTGGTGCGGCTGGCTTCTGGGTTAAGTGGGCAGGTGTCAAGAAGTGAGGTTAGGCGGGTCATGTTTTGGATGAAGCATGACTCGACCTTTGCCTCCCAAGCCTGTTGGGGAGTTGCAAATTGGGGAGAAAAAGGGGGTAAAAAAATCAAAAATAATAATATGAGTGTATGATGTATTTCACTGGAAAAGAGATGTTGTACTGTACAGTACCCATCTAAGGGATAGCCCTTCTCTCTCTCTCTTTCTCTCTCTCTGGCGCTTCACGTTGCTTCTGATTCATTCTCCAATGTGGCATCCATCAACTAAAAATACCACTCAGGCAAGAAACCTGTGTAATGAGCACTGTGTGTTTTCTACTGTATTTGTGTGTTCATTTCAAATGTTGGATCTTTACTGGGAGCACAGTTGAGAGTAGCTCATGTGTGTATGTGTTGATGTATGTTTTGATATGTATGTTGATGTGTGCATGGACGTGTGTGTGCGTGTGTGTGTGTGTGTGTGTGTGTGTGTGTGTGTGTGTGTGTGTGTGTGTGTGTGTGTGTGTGTGTGTGTGTGTGTGTGTGTGTGTGTGTGTGTGTGTGTGTGTGTGTGTGTGTGTGTGTGTGTGTGTGTGTGTGTGTGATGTGTGTTGACAGCCTTTGAGCCAGTTCCTGCCTTCACTAAAATGCTTAGGGAACAAAGCAACCTTCCCCCTCTGCTCCCGAGCAATAACCCCTCTCTCTCTCTCTCTCTCTCTCTCTCACTCTCTCACTCTCTCTCCCCCTCTCTCTATCGCTCTCCCCCTCTCTCTCTCTTTCTCTCCCCCTCTCTCTCTCTCTCTTTCTCTCTCTCTGACAGCAGATTAAGGTAAACACAAAAGACATCCTGTCATGCAAAGAGGTTTTGATGGGGGAAAAATGGACCGCTTTGCAGTGTACAAATAACAGGAAAATGTCAACAGAACTGCCGAGTCCGACGGGAGACACAACACAAGCCAGTTTCACATGATATTACAGCAAACAGAACATGAGTCAATGAACTACCAAAGGCCTTCTGTCTCCGTAAGTATTTTGCTCTCTCTGTTTCTCTATCTCCCTGTTTTTTTCTATTTCTTTCTTTTGATTTCTACCTCTCTCTCCTTTCACTATTAAAAAACAAAGAGCAATACAAATATCAACCTACATTTGAGCAAAAGAGTTTGGAGTTTCTCTGCCCAAACCTCAAATCTCTCTTCACATATAATATGTGTTGGTGTCTTTCTTTCTTTCTTTCTTTCTTTCTTTCTTTCTTTCTTTCTGAACAGCGCGGTCATCAATACATTCTTTTGGTATCAGTTAGCATCTGTCTTCAATAAAATGGAACAAAATTTGTCTGACTGTCTGTCCCTCCATCTGCCTCTGTCCGTCTGTGAGGGCGAGGGTTAGGTCCTAGTGATGTTCTGAAGTCTAAACCCTCAACTTTATCCCCTGATCCTGCTGTACACCTGTAGATGAATGCAACGGGGAGGGGCTGCTGATCTGCATCTGAGACCCACTCCCCTAGGCCTGGGACTTGGAGAGGAGAGTCATGGGGGGGGGGGGGGGGGGGGTGGGTTGCAGCAACCTGTGGCTCGGTACAGTGTGTGTGAGTATATATCTTTGGTAGGTAATGGGATGAACATTTGACCGTTTTCCTAGGCCTCCTCCATCAGATACACCTCAGAT